>NW_025767512.1:140000-615000 GCF_003918875.1 Haliotis rubra
CCACGCTCAACCTGCATCTGTGGGTACCGCATCTAATTATGTCCCAGTACCAAGTGGTGACGCTAGTTTATTTATGCCGCACAAACTAAGGACTGAAAACAGGTGGTTGACAGCATGAACGTCGCTCCACGCCGTCGGGGTAAGATGACACACCGTCAACAAAGTCACCCATGCTGCTTCCAAAGTCGACATCGCCACCTCATACCACAGGTAGGAATTGTCAGACATCGAGGGACCTAAAATACCTCCTTTATCACGTATCAGCAAGTTTTCATAAGGCTTCCTTTGAAAGCACTGGACTGTTTATCCTAATCCTCTTATAGCCACAAGCTCGGAACGGTGTATTCTCTTTTTGCCTGCACTTTATGCAGGCAAAAAGAGAATACACCGTTCCGAGCTTGTGCGCTCATTAACAAAACAAAATTTACAAAACAATTAAATAAAGCAAATTACTTTAATAATACACCATATATTACACAGGCGTTTCCTTATATGTCCATTGACTTAATTACGTGATGCAAAATGCTGCATTTGTTTTGCATCACGCGATCTTCAGTCTGACATTCAATGCCATTCATAGTGCTGAAATGTTGGTCCTGCCTGCATGCCATTTTGGACAGAAAAATGATGAATGGCCACAGACATATCTTGGATAATGTCAACTAGAATACCGTTATTGTCGTCTTACACTGTCTACAGTCAAGATCATTGATTTTCGTCAATGCGTCTACTTTTATTTTGGGACCACTTTTTTCCCAGTCGTCAATAATAGGCAAAGGTTTCGTATTAATTACCAATAATATCGACAACCAAGTCGCTAGGAAATTAGGCTCTGCAAATATCCTCGTCTCCTGTATATGTTTTCATCTCATTTCGGAATGCATGGGCTCTTACACAAACTGCTCATGTGGGAACTATTTTAGTTAATTATTGTTATATTAATTGTTAATTTAATTTAATTTAATTCTATCATATCATTTTCACAATGGTTAACGCGAATAAGATTTCACCACGCTGTTAGCTTGAACTGGCAGTGATAGACTGGGGAACAAGCAAACTGATCTTCACAAATATTTGGCACTGGAACCCGTACCTTCGGTGTCACGATTGAACTCTTGAACAGCCAATCACTCCCGTTGCCCAAACCTGGTCAAATCTGTTCAAATCATACCAAATAGAAAAATACACTTTTATAGCGCTAGTTCCACGCTATAAGTTACTGCTCAAAGCGCTATGAGTGATGGACACAGATTAGTCGATTTTCAATTTGGTAAATTATTCCACAGATGTAGTCCAGATGTCTGAAAGGCCCGGCCGATCTCCATATCATTTTATACAGAATATGGATGTGTGAAGAAAATTCTGATACCCTGATCGAAAAGGTTCATAGTCCTGCACAAGATCAGGAAGATCAGCTGGTACTGTAGAACGGGGCATTGACGTAGTCCAAAACAGGAATCATATGGGCTTGAACTAAGGTTGCATCTGAAGCTCCTAGTCTGTCTCACAGCCCCTGAACCACATTATTTTCCAACCGCCTCCGTGGTGTAGTGGTTAGAGCGTCCGCCCGGTGAGCGGAAGGTCGCGGGTTCGATCCCCGACCGCGTCATACCAAAAGACGTTAAAATATGGTACTTGTTGGTCCCTGCCTGGCGCTCGGCATTAATGGGTACAACAAGGACTGGTTGGCTCGGAGTCTGAGTGTCTGAGTGGGGTATTCATGCTTCACTGCGGCATGGTATCTCAGTGGGCTAGCACTATAAAACCAGCTTCAGTCTGGGCTAGTACAAGCAGCCGAACATACACATACACACGCATGCACGTCGTCATATGAGCGAAATATTCTCAAGCACGACGATAAACCCAATTTCACCTCACCTCACATTATTTTCCCTACTGCCCAGCCCTCCCTGCAATGCTAAAGCTCTAAATGAAGCAAGCCAAGATTCCCTAAGGTTCGGAATCTCCCGTCTCACTGGGGCTCCTTTTCAATTTAAATGTGTTTATTTGTTACTATCAAAATTATATATAGTCAGGGACAAAGCGTTAGTCTAGTGAATTCCTAATATATACTTGCTGTTACGTTGACGATAGAACGTAGGCCGGCAGAATGAGTTGATATGTGCTTCCAGATTTCCAGAGTAGGCTATTGTGTTAGTGAGTTTATTTTTACGCTACCTTTTATCAATAATCCAGCAATATCACGGCGGGGGATACCAGAAATAGCCTCCACACATGGTACCCATGTGGGGAATCGAACCCGGGTCTACGGCGTGACGAGCGAACGCTTTAACGACTAGGTTACCCCACCTCCCCGTGTTTGGAACGTCAGGGAAGATCCCCAATATTGCTTGCTTGTCGAAAGAGAGCATAAGGGTGGAGAGAGGAAGGGTGTGTGTTACCTGACTGCGACAGAAGCGTTACTCATGCTATCGATCACAGGTTTGTGTAACACAGATTTGAATATCTACTATATACTGGCTGGAAGCGGAATATTGTTAAACAGTTTGAAATAACCACAATGATTAGTTGTTCTATAAACAAAGAACAGACAGTACATTTCACTGTCAGTAACACACGCTGCAGCCTATACATGTACTTGTCAATAACACATGTGTTGTATACTGCAGCCTACACTACCTTGTCATTAACACATGTGTTCTATACTGCAGCCTACACTGCCTTGTCAGTAGCACATGTGTTCTATACTGCAGCCTACACTACCTTGTTAGTAACACATGTGTTCTATACTGCAGCCTACACTACCTTGTCAATAACACATGTGTTCTATACTGCAGCCTACACTACCTTGTCAATAACACATGTGTTCTATACTGCAGCCTACACTACCTTGTCAATAGCACATGTGTTCTATACTGCAGCCTACACTACCTTGTCAATAACACATGTGTTCTATACTGCAGCCTACACCACCTTGTCAATAACACATGTGTTCTACACTGCAGCCTACACTACCTTGTCAATAACACATGTGTTCTACACTGCAGCCTACACTACCTTGTCAATAACACATGTGTTCTATACTGCAGCCTACACTACCTTGTCAATAACACACGTGTTCTATACTGCAGCCTACACAACCTTGTCAATAACACATGTGTTCTATACTGCAGCCTACACTACCTTGTCAATAACACATGTGTTCTATACTGCAGCCTACACCACCTTGTCAATAACACATGTGTTCTACACTGCAGCCTACACTACCTTGTCAATAACACATGTGTTCTATACTGCAGCCTACACAACCTTGTCAATAACACATGTGTTCTATACTGCAGCCTACACTACCTTGTCAGTAACACATGTGTTCTATACTGCAGCCTACACTACCTTGTCAATAACATATGTGTTCTATACTGCAGCCTACACTACCTTGTCAATAACACATGTGTTCTATACTGCAGCCTACACTCCCTTGTCAATAACACACACATTCGTTTCTACAGCATACACTAACCTTTCATTTAACCATATATTCGGATCCATAGCGTACAGCAATATATTATTCCTTGATGTATAACATGATTGATAGTGGTGACCACGTGTGGTCACGATCAATGCTGCCCATCATCAGTCGCCACACCATAGATCCCAATCATAGATTTACTGTAATAGGGCACTCGCAAATCAATAGTCTTCATTTCCGACCAAGCTAGAACCGTTACACCAGATATCTAATGCACTTTGATCATTCTGGCACAAAACGCGATGTACTGGTGCGGAAACAATTTTGGACATTTGGCAGATTTGATGATCGGATGACGGACAAGTGTGTCGGTGTCGGGGCCAGATTGATCCCAGGGGCTCTAATTAGTCTGTCAAATTTAAACACACGCACACCAACCGAGGCTGAATCAGGAATTCACAGTTTCTGAAACGTGCTGGGTATGTTTACCCAAGGGTAAGGGTTTCGGTTATATACAGTTCAGGCATAGGTAGCGTGTGGGTTGAAGTGAGAGGTGTTTCCATGTGCCAAGTCTGTATTACAGTATGTCATATGTGTCAAATCAGTGTTAAAGTGTATCAAATCAGTATTGCAGTGTGTTATGTTTGTCACATCATTGTAACAGTTTTTCACTACTGTGAAATCATTGTCACAATGTCTCAAATCAGTGCTACAGTGTGTCAGATCAGTGCTGTAATATGTCAAATCATTGTTACAGTTTTTCACTCCTGTGAAATCATTGTCACAATGTGTCAAATCAGTGCTACAGTGTGTCAGATCAGTGCTGTAATATGTCACATCATTGTTACAGTTTTTCACTCCTGTGAAATCATTGTCACAATGTGTCAAATCAGTGCTACATTGTGTCAGACCAGCAATACAGTGTGTCATGTGCATCAAGTCAGTATTGCAGTGTGCCACTTGTTACAGGGTGTCAAATAAGTGTAACAGGGTGTCAAAGAAGTGTTGCAGTGTGTCAAATCAGCTTTACATCAGTGGGAAATTCATTATACTACATGCCCTTTGGGGACACCCTGAATTGCTCCTCAAGTTTGTCATTAACTAACAGGAAGGCTGGATGGTAAGGGTTTATGACTTGGTCACTCGCTCTTTACACGAATCAGCACTTACCGGTATGTAATATAGTATTTTTCATCTGGGTTGTTATACACTTTGTCAATATTCCAGCTATGTGACGTCTGGAAATGATGTATTGACCAAAAATAATACTTCACTCATCTACCGAATCCAGACCAGCCACACGAGGAACAGAAAATATGATCAGTCTGTCAGGGAACGTTACGCAAGTGACCTCAACCCAGCCCACCCAATCCTCTAGGGCAACTATTCTTACATTTACGTAGATCTATTGAATAGCTGAACTGGCTAAGCAGTGATTTCTGTGTGCGGCAATAACAATTCTACAAGAAACAATCTCCAGGGTCTACTGCCTATAGATGACTTATAGACAACGGTCACCAATAAAGCTATGAGACTGTTATAGCAATAAAGTCAGATTGACCCATGCCAATATTTTATGCTTCTGTGAGTTCGACATGCGTGTCTCAATGATACACCCTATACTTTATTGTCTGTTTACCATAAACATGAATATGCCATTACAGCCCAACATGAAAATGTCAAGACCATGTCCCTAAGCAATCACAGCAGGCGGATTGCACGAACCATTAAAGTGATGAAAAACATGCCTGGACATGTTGTCTTTGCATTTGTCTATAACATCAAAGTCCACTGAAGATTCCAGTGTCCTGTCATAGCTTCTGGCAGTTTCTGTATTGATGGCGGACTTGAGGAAGCCTAATGCCAGCAGTTTCAGATGCAAACAGCCACTCACACACTGACCGTGTGTATATGGTCCCTGGGGTTACAAGAGTTAATAGTCGTGTATAGATAGCCCAGCTTTATGTTGCTTAGTTGCCCTTTACTATTGATTCCTGGATGCTTTCATGCAGGACTGAAATTAGCTCTGATTAATGCTTGTTGTAATGAAGGAATATATTGACCTTTTCATTACATTGCCTGTGACAACATGGACTGTTTTGTAAATGCATGGCGTCCCACTGCAGTCGACACTCCACTACAGTCAACACTCCACTACAGTCAACACTCCACTACAACACCCTCATTCCTCTGCATCCCCACTATAACATGCAGCCTGTAACATGACTTGTCACTGCATTCTCACTTCAACATGCAGCCTGTAACATGACTTGTCACTGCATCCCCACTATAACATGCAGCCTGTAACATGACTTGTCACTGCATCCCCACTATAACATGCAGCCTGTAACATGACTTGTCACTGCATCCCCACTATAGCATGCAGCCTGTAACATGGTGACTTGTCACTGCATCCCCACTATAACATGCAGCCTGTGACATGGTGACTTGTCATTGCATCCCCACTATACCATCCAGTCTGTGACATGGTGACTTGTCACTGCATCCCCACTATAACATGCAGCCTGTAACACGGTGACTTGTCACTGCATCCCCACTATAACATGCAGTCTGTGACATGGTGACTTGTCACTGCATCCCCACTGTAACATGCAGCCTGTAACATGACTTGTCACTGCATCCCCACTATAACATGCAGTCTGTGACATGGTGACTTGTCACTGCATCCCCACTATAACATGCAGCCTGTAACATGGTGACTTGTCACTGCATCCCCACTATAACATGCAGTCTGTAACATGGTGACTTGTCACTGCATCCCCACTATAACATGCAGTCTGTAACATGGTGACTTGTCACTGCATCCCCACTATAACATGCAGTCTGTGACATGGTGACTTGTCACTGCATCCCCACTATAACATGCAGTCTGTGACATGGTGACTTGTCACTGCATCCCCACTATAACATGCAGTCTGTAACACTTGTCACTGCATCCCCACTATAACATGCAGTCTGACATGGTGACTTGTCACTGCATCCCCACTATACTATGCAGCATGTAACACGACTTGTCACTGCATCCCCACTATAACATGCAGTCTGTGACATGGTGACTTGTCACTGCATCCCCACTATAACATGCAGCCTGTAACACGGTGACTTGTCACTGCATCCCCACTATAACATGCAGTCTGTAACATGGTGACTTGTCACTGCATCCCCACTATAACATGCAATCTGTGACAGGGTGACTTGTCACTGCATCCCCACTATAACATGCAGCCTGTAACATGACTTGTCACTGCATCCCCACTATAAAATGCAGTCTGTGACATGGTGACTTGTCACTGCATCCCCACTATAACATGCACTCTGTTCTGTGACATGGTGACTTGTCACTGCATCCCCACCATACCATGCAGCCTGTAACACGACTTGTCACTGCATCCCCACTATAACATGCAGTCTGTAACACGACTTGTCACTGCATCCCCACTATAACATGCAGCCTGTAACATGGTGACTTGTCACTGCACCCCCACCAAACCATGCACTCTATATCATGGCGACTTGTCACTGCATACCCACTATAACATGCAGTCTGTTCTGTGACATGGTGACTTGTCACTGCATCCCCACTATAACATGCAGTCTGTAACATGGTGACTTGTCACTGCACCCCCACCAAACCATCCAGTCTATATCATGGTGACTTGTCACTGCATCCCCACTACACCACGCAGTGTGTAACTTGGTGACTTGTCACTTTATCACATGCACGTGAAGGGAAGGCAACCAAACTCAACTTCGAGTAAGTAAGAATGGTTTAAAGCCACTTTAAACAATGTTCCAGCAATGTGACAGCAGGCGACACAGGCAATGGGCTTCATGCTGTTAGTATGTAATGAATCAAGCCTCGCCCTTATCAGCAAATGTACTCCAATGTGCTTTCCAACATTATTTATTGAGCCTTTCAAGTAGAATCTAGAGACTGTGCTTCCCTTGATCGATGTCCAGATGTCCTGGCTATTTATCAAGCAAAGTGCCATGTCACATTGATCTCCACAACGTGAAGCATGATGGTCCTTGTTTGTATAAGAAACTCATTATCACATTTCCACTTCTGCATAGGCTGATTGCAGGTGGTTGTAAAACTCTCCACTCCCAATAGGTTAATGCCATAGTAATGGGAATCAATGAAGTAAAAACCTTGCATCATGTTTCAAAACATCAGTAACCATATGTTCCTTTTGAGGACAATTTCACAGAAGCTTCTAGCATTGTAATGGCCATTCTATGACAAAATCAAACCTTGTAACAACAATCGTTGGCTATAAGGTTGCAAACTATTCTTCACAGGGTCCTATGTTAAGTCAGGAGTAAAATTAATTTTATTACTAAGGCTTCAATACAATTTTGCCAAATTCTTGATGTGCTCTAAACTGATGTGTTCCAACTTTGTCACATTGGTGACAAGGAAACCGCAAATTCTGCTATTTATAGCCAACAGGAAATACTAGAGACTGCATAAATTGGTTGTTGAACAGTTTGTATTTCATGTTTTACATCAATATAACATTGTAATATAACTAATAGTATGTATTGGAACACACTTCATTATGTGGAACTGATTGTAGGACAAACTTGAAGCCAATTGTAATTTTACTGCAGCTCTTCATGATCTAAATCCATGAAAATCACCAAAGCTAGCACCAATACTGTCCATAATGATGAAATGTGGTTCTAAATGAAATCTCTCTGGGGCTACACGATGTAACACAGACAATGATTAAGAATAATGTTCTGTGAACTGACAACCACTGTCGGCATCGATCAATGTAAACATTGGCCCAGAACTGGCTACCAATCTAATAAAAATCAGATATAGTACTCTCATACGATACCTCTCCCTGTAGAGGGATATCAGATTAGATTATAGCTTCTGATATTGAGGACTGTGTAGCTGGGCCGACAAAGATCCATAGACAACAAAACCCATATATTATCAGGGGGAAATAATCTTTTTTATTAAGAATGATAGGACAATACTAAAAGTCTCTAGCTGTTATGCGTAACACGTCAATGTTGCCTGAAAGGAACAATAAACATTTTGCTCCACATTTCTTTATAAAAATAATCTATCATGGTCTGTACACGGCTAGTATGTAATATGTAGTCATTAACAAGATGGATGTAAGTATGGTTGTCAATTGGTTGACATGAATGACGTTTTCTACGCCCCTATCTCACCAACAGCAGGCCATCTCTCGAGCCACTGCAGTGTCCTTAGCCACATTTTAGCTAGTGGTACGAATTTCTAACACTATAGTCGTCAGAACTATGAACACCTTCAAGATTGCAATATTTTGCATGCTTATTCACAAAGCTTCTTAAATAGAAATGCAAAAATGTGAAAACAAATGATAACGTATGGCCAATCCACAATGTTCTGTGAAAGGGAAATGTAAATAATATAATGAAATGTAAAAATGAAAGCCAACGATGAAATAACAGGGATTATGAATGTGAAATGTGTAATACGGAGGTATGGCCCCATAGAAACAATCTGATGATACAGCAATGTGATAACGATACTCTGTGTATATATACAACATAATGCAGTAGGTTTATACAACACTGTAGGGGCAATGTTGCCCTTAGTCTTTTGACAAACATAAACACCGTCAACTTAAGAGTTGAGACATATTACATTGTATACAGTAAGCCCATAGAGGCATACAACCATAGTGAACTCCATCGCTATACTACAGACGACCTTCATATAGTCTCAGGTAATTTAAATTATACAATTCTCATATTAATAAGGCTATCACGTACTATAGGCTTGGCAAACGCAAAATCCCTGACCATTGAAATCACATGGCTTTATGCCTCGGAGATTTAAGAGAAAAAAAAAAAGGATTTAAAAAAATACAACAATAACAAGCCAAGTTGTCTTGTAGCTGAAGCTACGTAGTGTCTTTTCACACTAAACACCAAAGTATTTATTACGTAGTCCATAAGTCCATATTAAACTCTTTAAGTTTAACTCGGCAAATGTTAAAATAACTGGAAAAGATCAGCAAAGATGGAGAGCAGTGATTATTTCGCAAGGTCTCTTTCTCCATGCCGATAATCACACGTGACACCTTGTACAATTCTACACAGCCAGTGTTGAAATCAAATTGAGCACTTTTTTGTACAGTAAACTCCTTCAAGCAAGATCCTTCTCAAGCCGAAACACGCACATCTAGAACATTTCCACAATATATATGGTCCATACTATGCACCAACACAAACAATTCACAGTTCTTGTAAATCCAAAAACAAAGGAGAGAAAGAAAGTTATAAAGCAAAGCCCAAATGAGCTGTCCAGTTCTCTCCTTTCCCCCTTGTTCCTGGGGATCTTGTAGCATCTAAGCACCTAATAGGGCATGTGGCACAACTCTAGGCAGGCAGGAAGAGTTCTGTTTTAAAAGTAACATGGCAGTGGTGCTTCCTTCCTGATGCCTTAACTGTCAGTCAACCTGTCCGTCCACATGGCCTACAGCAGATGTAACTGAGGCAACAATAGTAGTCTTCCTCTATTTTTGAGCACTTTTGAAAATCTGCAGCACGAGAATTTGTCAGTCCTGGTAAGTCAAGCATCACTTGATAGGCGTCAAGTAATGGCACTTGACTGGTGTCAAGTTTTGTGGTGTTTGATTCTAATTACATCCGATCTGAAGCCATCTTCAGTTGCAGCCTTGCGCACCGCAGTGCTGTCTACTGTGGGTTGTGAAGGAATCCTTCTGTCTGCGGTCATCTCGTATTGAGAGAGTGCAGTTGTAGGGGTTCTGCCAGCCTCAGCGTTGATGGGATGGATCAGTCATCCTCGTCAGGGTCTGTGTCCCGGAGAACAGCAATAGCATCTTTCACAGCGTGGTAGATGATGTTCTTCACCTGAAATGTCATAATAATATCATTAGTCATGGCATAAAAACTTGTCTTGTTCTTCAATTTCACAGACACAGGTCTCTTCATAATTTTACATGTCTTGGAATAACATACCCATTCAGCAAGGAGATATGACTGTCAAAAGTTCTTACCTGTAGTTTATCCTCATGGTTAGAGTGAGTGTCGGAGAGTTGGCGGAACTCCTGCGTGAGACGGAAGCAGTGGTTGAGATGTTCCGGTGATACAAAGTCCTCTGCTACCTTGATGCAGCTGTGCAGATTCCTCACTTGATGTGGGGCACCTGCGGGAATGAAGATGGCGTCACCCATACACTGCACAATAGTGTAGCCCTGTACACCATACTCCTTGTACACTCGCTCCCGGAGCTCCTCGTCAAGGTACCAGCTCTGGTCGTGAATTGGGTCATGGTCGGGTTCAATAGTCTCACCACGCTCTTTCGCAACCTACACACAAAAAGTAAAACATAGAATTCATTACTTTTTTTTCACCCAAATTCAAATGTAAACATGAAATAACATTTCTAACCAAATCACAGGACCTGAAGATACACTGTTTAGAGAATAGCCCAACTGTATCTAATATCTTTAATCTAGAAAAGTATTTCCCAACAGTCTACTATAAAGCATGTTAAAAGGGCATTTATTAGATCTTGTAATAAATCAAATTTCCCATATGATTTTGTATTCATGACATGGTATCTTAACGGTACATGCCTTTATTTGATGAATATGTGAAGTTTATATACCTTGTTGAGGAAATCTCTAATCTTGTCAGCATCATGAGCATCATAGATCTGCCAGAGAGCACCAGGCACCTCATTCACCTCTCTCACACGGCGCTTGGTAATGGAATCACACCCAGCATCATCTATAGCCTTCACAGCAGCTGCAAACACAGTCAAACATAAGTACATGGAACAACTTTGTACTTCTTATCCCAATTAAATCATCACAATTGCTTTCTTTTGTTTTTTAACATAACAAAGTACCTTAAATGTAGCAGTACAGTATATAATCAGTATCCACTATGTGTCACTAAACATTGCAACAGCTGTGGAGATCTACGATCAACAATCGATAATTTTGCCTGTACATTAACTGTACCAGGTGGTCTCTGTTACAGCTGATTACAGTCAGCATCAGCAGACCCCATAGTACGTGGATGCATCAATCACACTTCCACCATCAACAACTGGGACAGTCAGTGCGTTTATCAAAGCCAGAGCATCTAACATTTAGTTTAGGTTTTTATTTCAGCTAAAACTCTATGTCAACAGTCTACTGGACTGATACCATGTAAAACTTCAATACAAATTCACAACATATTTGCTGGACAGGAATATCCTACCTGCTTCGTGCACCTCCTTGCCCCCATCCCCACCACTTGGGATGCCTACATACACCATCACATTGACAGCGTCTGAGATATCCAGATGGAGATTTGTTGTACCCTCAGAAGGGAAACTGGCAGAGCCTGCAAGACCAACGAAAAATCATACAATTATCTAAATAAAATCCAAACATCAGATGACATTATCCAGTATATTACCAATTACAAAGGTTCAGTACAAGCTCTTCTATCAAATACAGATAGCAAGAAAAGTCATGTCAACAAATACATTACAATGAGGACTGCATCAAGATGGTCAAGGGATGATTCACCACTTTCTTTCATCAATTCACATCTTGTAGAAAAACAAACCAGGATCATTATCAAATGAGAGTGATTAAATCAGGCTACGTATTTGTACAGTGGCTATAGTTTTCTACAAAGTTTTGCTAGAGACCCACCATAGGCATTGTACATCTTGGGTCCGAGATCTGGCCTGACCAGGAAGTCCGGTAGACGAGAGGCAAGGTTGAGTTTGCCCTGCCTGTCAGTGTATTCAGGTAGTGGAAGGCCCTGCATCAGGTCCTGATAATGACGAGGCAAAAGCTCACTGAAATCATCACCAGGGGGCCAATCCTTCAGCTTCAACAACATCGGGTCATCATTCTCATCTTGTGGACGACCTGCATAACAAAAATAGTTCAAGGAATGTAAGGGGACAGTAGTAACCACTTAAGCTAAACCCAATAACAAGAAAACACAATAACCATGGCTTCAGAAGTTAAGAAAGTGATTGCACTGTTTTGCACAGTAACAGAATGATTTCCAGCTTGCAGTATCATAAGGTGAGTGAGTTTAGTTTTACGCCACTCTCAGCAATATTCCAGCTTTATGGCAGCGGTCAGTAAATAATCGAGTCTGGACCAGACAATCCAGTGATCAACAGCATGAGCATCGATCTGCACAATTGGGAATCGATGACATGTGTCAACCAAGCCAGCGAGCCTGACCACCCGATCCTGTTAGTCGCCTCTTATGACAGGCATGGGTTACTGAAGGTTCATTCTAACCTGGACCTTCACGGGTCAGTATCATAAGGTTGGAAAGCATGCAGAGTTGAACAGATTAACCATTTCTTGATAGCATGAGCTCCAATGTTAAGAACGACGACCACAAACAAATCAGGTCAGACTTCAAGAGCTGATTTCCATATCAATCAATTCTAACCACAAATCTCAAAAGGGTCACTAAATCATACAGTAATGAAATATGCTTACATGTAATCCTCTCAAAGCCATCCCAGAACTCTCCCATCTGATGTCCGATGATCACATTCCCAGTGCGGCAGTTAACCAGGTCGTTCTCCTGATGACCAAAGTCATTTCCAAAAGACTTAGGATGCCACAAGGTAGAGTCTAGATTCTTGGAGACCCCGGACACCAGCACAGGCTGACCTCTCTTCCACTGTTCCTGGAAGATCTTGAAGTTGCCCTTGTGTCGTGGGTCATGCAGGCGAAGCAGTCGGCCGTCACACAGCCAGGAATGTGGAACATCAGGATACAGAACACTAGTTTCAGTGAGGTTGTGCACCATGATCGGCAGGTCCCGAGTCCAGCCCCCAAGACGGGTGTATAATGCATGAACTTGAACGGTTGGGTGTTGTCAATGTCACGACAGCTTTTCTCCACAACCGACTGAATGATATCATCGAGGGTGTTCCCAGATGACTTTGCCTTGGATTTGGTCTTGTTGCCATCGTTCTGCACCTTGACCTTGCCCGCTGTCTTGGTGAGCAGCTCACGTAGGGTTGAACAGCTTGCAGGCATCTTCTTGTCATTCGGGTCATTGGATTCAGCAGCAGGCTCGCTCGCAGCTTTCTTCTCCTGTTGGTCAGACTTCCTCTTGCTGAAAGGGGAGTCACTACGATCTCGACTGCTCTCGGAATCCATGGAGGCGACATCAGCGAGGAGACTGAGAGGTGATGAGGCAATGTCTGGGTTGTAAGTACCCTTGCCATTGACACTGACCTCATTGGATGAATGGTGAGACTGCTTCTTAGATTTCTTCCCATGGTGAGGTTCTTCACCCAAACCGTTTACCAGGGCCTTCTTACCAGACAAATTGTTTAAGATTTGCTGAAATAAAGAGAATTTCCATTTAAAATAGATGCTTGTTTACAACATATAGACAGGGATATTGAGAATACATACCACAAGTTATAACACTGGATTAAAACTTGTTTCAAAACCATGAGCAATACAACATAGCTGAGGAAGAGTGAGTGAGTGAGTATTAGTTTTACGCCGCACTCAGTAATATTCCAGCTATATGGCGGTGGTCTGTAAATAATCAAGTCTGGACCAGACAATCCAGGGATCAACAGCATGAACATCGATCCCATTAGTCACCTCTTACGACAAGCATGGGTTACTGAAGATCAATTTTAACCCGAAGGAAGAGACACCAAGAGGAGCCATTACAGAAATCTATGTACGAATCGAAAGCAAGTACCACTTAACCAATAAATTAACACTGCACAAAATAATTTTCGTAAAAAGAGTGTACTGTAATGACTAGGCTACCCAAACCAACCATTCCAATGTACAAGATACTGTGATAAAGAACATCAATGCCTGCATTTACCTGGTTTAGCCCGTTCTTCCCCGAGATCTTAGCATCTGTAACCTGACCACATGGACACTTGGCTGGAATGGCCCACTTTGCTCTGATCTCATGGATCAGCTTCCCAAGTTCCCATAATGCTGAAACAAATAGGAAAATGAATTTTCAGGATTATGTTTCTCTGTCCCATACACAAATAAATGGAAACCACTGTCAACCAATTAATCTTTCCTTTCTTAAATATATTTCACACATTAAATATGTCCTTACAAACTTTGGGAAGATATCCATTTCTTACCATCACTAGGAATGATCTGAGTAAGCATAAGTTTCTCTGCATCGTGAGGTTGTCTGTTGGCGCTACACGGTCAGCCATCGATGATCCTCAACTGCCTCTGTGGTACAAAATCAGCTTGTTAGCTCACTCATAAAACTGTCATGTCTAGTATTATTCCAGTCACTATTAACATAAACATAACATAATATATTAACTATTGCTTTTAAAAATTTGATACGAAGAAAATTCATGAACAATCATAAATAAACAGTATGAGGCAGCTAATCTAAAATTAAAAGCAACATGAAACTGAAACCAAGTATAAAATAGTTCCTGGATATTATTATGACTTTGCACCGAACAACAAAACAATACCATTAATGAGACCAGGATGTGTATTGAATTCATTTCAGCGTAACTGCTTCAAGTGCTTCAACAACTAACTTCCTTCCTACTGGGTATGAACAGGGACTCACTTTTGCCATCGTCCTTGCTGCCCCTGACCTTCACCTTGTAACAGTCAAGGCAGACGACAAATCCGCATTTATGACACACCCAGTGCATGTTGAACAACGTAGTATCACAGACATCACACATCTCACGAACTCCTGTCACAGCTCGCTTCCATGCTATTTTAGCTGAAAAGATAACATATAATTTATACCCTGTTGGAACATATCGTTACTATATCTGATTTTACAATAAAATTTAAACAAATTATTACTAGGGCATATGATTTAATGGAAGCAAATAGAAAACAACTTTCTCAGTTTTATTCATCACTAGAATCTCTTGACATTACAAATATTTATGATTAAAATTATCCTCATTCATCACCATTAAACCAGACAAGAGTGATTCCCAAATGTTCAGATTTAATATTTTCTGATCAATCAATAAAAAGAATGACTTTTTCATGCATCTGATCGTTAATGGCCATAATGGTGAAGAATGAGGTGATTTAAGGAAGAAGGAAAAAAGAAAAATGATCCTACATTTTCCCTTACCGTTGGTCCCGGCCAGGGCTTTCGTTTCACGCTCCTGCTCCACCAGTTCACAGAACTTGTCTCCCACACGAGTGATGATGAACTTAGACGTCTCAATATCCAAAGCAGGCTCTTGAACTGAAAGTGATTCACAAATTATAGTGATAATATTTTCCTTACAATAACTTACGATAAAACTCAAAGATTTTCTGCCAATACCAATTTGAGAAGGTCTAAGTGATGACATGATGAAAACCTTGTGATTAATTACACCAGATTTTATGAAAGTAGCACATTTTCTCATCACACCTCAAAAGAACAAAATGTTCAAAGTTGAAACAAAAATACACATTAGGCAAACATTCTTTGGTGATTGCGTTATTGTTCCGATATTATAAAATGCAACATGTTGGGTAATTCTGTCAACAGATATATGTATTGCTTGATTACCTGGAGTTCTGGATAACCAGGGTTCGATATCATCCATTTCTGCATCAGACAACTCGGAGAAGCCAGATATCGTCACCACACCTTTCTGACTGTAGCGCAGTCTGTTGAAAAATATAGTCAAGACATACAGCATAAACGAACAAATGAAATAATTCAATCAATTTATCTTCATGCCATTCAATATATTTAGTTTAGGCAAAAGACTTATCTCTCTGTATCTCCATGAGAAACATACAAGTTATTACAAACATTCATCAAAAAGAAAAGACCAGAGAGACAGCTGTACCTTCTGAACGCATAAAATCTACAGAAGATGTTGGGTAGTTTCTTGCTGCGTTGGGTGGACGTCATTTTGCACTCTCGACACTTCATCAGCTTTGGTGTAATTTCAGCACAAGAGGCGTCCTGGACAAAAGGCTGACATGTTCGTTTCAGTGTTGCAACAGAGTGCTTTACTAGCGGTTTGTTGAAAGAGGAGCCTGAAATTCAGCAGAAAAATATATAACATCAATCATTCAAATACTACATATAAAAAAACAAAGATAAATTGTTATTTTAAACAAACTCTCAATCTTAAAAATGCAAAAGCAAGACAGCACTGACGTGTCAGGATCTAGGTCAAATTGAATTATCTCCCCTTGATAGCAAGATAGCTTTTACCCACCATTCTTGCCATCTTGAGAATCCTTTGAAGATTCTTTGGACCTCCTGTTTTTCTTCTTTTCTTTGACTGGTTGCTCTGTAGACTCAGTCTGTTTCGGTTGCTGAGTTGGACTTTCTTCTTGTTGCTGTTGTTGTTGTTGCTGCTGCTGCTGCTGTTGCTGTTGTTGTTGCTGCTGCTGCTGCTGCTGTTTGGTATTGGACGGAGGTGGTGGGCTGACACTATCTCTATCCCTAGATGGTTTAGTTGATGGTATCTTGGGCTTCTCTTCAGCCTTTTTTGTTACAACTTCTTCTTCCTTCTACAACAATAATTGGCTTTGAATGAAGTAACTATGATTTTAAACATTTTCAAATTGAAAACCCCAAACAATCTGGTACAGAAATTCTCCAGAGTCATGATCAACAAGATGAGTCTTTATTTGAAATGGTCAACTGTATTCAATATACACGTAGTGGAAAGTAAAGTGCATCATTCATAGGACTGCTTCATCACACCACTCTATTCATAACCCATCCAAAATGTAAAGGAGCTGCATCAAAACATACCACAAATAACTGACACCGAAACAAGCAAAGCAATCAACATTGCCATGGTAAGATGACACATTCGTTATCAGTCCAGCCACACATAATTACCACCAAATCCTAATTAGCTGCTTCCTTAACAATGCATGCATACTTGAGACCTACTCTGTGTCAGAGATCCCACTTGGTGACCATTCTCCTAATAAATATGGCGCCAATGCCATGAGAGTGTGAAGCATCAGACTGGTCGCGAGTTCTTGAATCAATATGGTTGCAGCCGAGTACTTCACTGCACCATGTCCTTAGCATGTGTACTCAGCAATTACAGATATGCACTCTCTCAACTGGCTTTAAAGCAGCTGATGATCTAACCTTGATTTCCTTTGTTTTAGCTTCTTTTGTCTCCCTCTCTTTTCGCTTATTGGCCGTCTTTTTCCGGGAATTGTTTGCAGGTTCTTCTGTTTTAAATTTTTAAGCGCCAATGTTGGTCTTCTTGGTTTTCACTCTCTTCTTTGGCTGTGTGCTCTCAGTGCACTGAAAGAACAAAGATAGCCAATTACATTGAGTTGTGATGACAATGTATAAATGACTTTAATTATGTTGTATTAATGAGCAAATGACTGATGACATAATAGTATGATATCATGTCACTGTATCAATGCAACTGCATGGCTGAGAAAAAAAATTCAATTTCATTAAATACAGAGCATTTTATTGAACATGATACAATTATGGTGAACATAATATTCCTATTTGATATATGTAATCCTCAAATCCATATGCTGAGTAAATAATATACCTGAAGTTTTCTTGGATAAATTAAAAAAAATTAATATGGACCACAAAAATATAACTAGACCCTTGACAATTATGTAAGCAGGCCAAACAAAATACAAACTGTCAATGCTATGTTTGAAAACTCATAATACTCATATGAATGTTCTGGAAACAAAATACTATGAGCAAGAAGACGGACTCTGGCAACATAAAAACAGACAGACCATGATTTCTATACAACCAACAAATTGGTTTCAACATTTTTGAAGAAAACTGACACCATCATTTTTTCCAAACTGCCCACAGAGGAATTTGTGGAAGGAGCCCAGTTACATTTTTGTATCGGATGAGCTGTGCCTTGCTGTGCAATATAGTCAACTCTTTATGTAAGCTGTTTGGGGAGAACAGCACCTCTTTGTGCATTCACCAAGGAGAGGATGACGGCAATTTGACAGGGCTGATGTACTTGTGACAACTCAGATTATTTACAACTTAAACTTACATCCCTGTATACTGAATAAACAGATATGATATAAATTCATTTTATGAGCACAATACAAGTAACGCCTAACCCTAGGTCACTGCAACGTCTTTTGTTATGCAGGAGATACACGAGAAGGATTTATATGCAACATGCGCAGATTTTTCCCTTTGTTTGACATGTGCTTGAAAGCTTGACATGTTTGTTTTGTATGCAGGTGTTGCCATCAAGTGAAGTAAGCAAGGGGTCAGTGAGCAATGGAGTTCCCACGTTCACTGTACTTCAATACAGTATCCAAACTTTATCAAATTGGGTGTGTAAGCACAGGCACTGAAAGCTGTGCAGGCAAGGCTTTCAAATCACATAGCCAATTATTTACTCTTTCAAAAGGCAGCATTGAAATCATGACAGTCATAAATACATCCGTCTGTCCTGAATTTCTTTTCCGCTTATTCAAAGTCAAATTTTGTGTAACTGGTTGACGATTGAGGTCACCTATGAATAAATGTTGACGCTTCGTTGATGATATGTGAATATGGATGGTATTTCTATGGTATATTGATGGTATGATTTGCACCAGCTGGTGGCTGTTTATAAAAGCTAAAAGGAAATTCTTCTCTGCGTTTGGGTAAAGTTCAACATCAGCTGCTAGCACAGGCTGGCTGACTGACTATATAAAATCATATATTTTGACTTTAACTTCCATAACACACATTTTCCCCCAAACCCATACATTCAATGAAACCGATACTACATACCTCTAGGAGAGGCAATGTTTCCTATAAAGGATGAGAATTTCATGCCCATAAGACCACTGACTTTAGAACTGAAAGGACGCAACTTCAATAAACCGACCACCCCACTCTAGATATTTTGATAACCTTGTACAGACACACAACATGTCACAGAACTGAAAGGATTATAGACAAATAAAACACAATTCATCTTGATGATTGTCTCTCCATTTTCCCACCAAATTCAACTAAAGGGACATAAATAAATTGTCTGTCATTTAAATTTGAGGCTGTGCTGTAAAGTGCTGTACATTGCTCTACCCCATTTGTGTTCCTAATCCTTACAATTCGGATGAAAACGATTAGAATGACCATGATAATATGTACAGATATTTCTGAGTAACAACCCCCAATTGTGTTGACAATATGGGTGCCACCTTCAACCATAACTTGGAGATGATTGCTTCTAATTGCCTGAGATGAAACAAACCTTAAACATAAACATTTTACAAAAGAATCCTACTTCCTTTGATAGGGCAAGACAAATAATCTAAACCAGAAAGCTAAAGACTCATCACAAAACACAATTTGGAACACGTTTTTATGGATAACAACTTCTTTATTTCGTGAGTGAGTGAGTGAGTGACCTATGTTGTTATCCATAAAAACATGTTCCATATTGTACGTCTCAACTTCTAAAAATGCCACTCAAACAAACAAAACACAATGTTGATTTACTATCATCAGCCAACAGTCAGTAGTATAGCAGCAGCAGATGTACTTCTCTACAGTGATCCACATGACACAGTATCCTACTCTTACATCAGATATGTATGGAATGAACTGACACCAGATGCAGCATGAACATAAATCATCTCGAGCCATACACCTTATTCGACAGGAAATACCACATGACATCAGATACAAAACTGTCTGGAAAGCAGCACCATGACATCAGACCTATGTTGGGCTATGAATCATTCTTCTACTACTACACAGCATGGTACGCACTTGTGACAAGACATCGATGATACACTGTACATTAATAGCCCATGGGCAGCATTTACAATTCAATACCAGTTTCATGAATAATTCAACAAGCAGTTGATAGCCACGTGTTACAATTTCAGCATAATACACCATTAATAACCATAACACAAGAGCACCCACAACTTCATGAACAAACACGTGTGCACAGTAAAATATCCTGAAAGCAAAAACAGCTCCATGTGATAGCTCCACTGGCTGTGATGGTGAAATGTGAGATTACAAGAATGGCAGAGTAAATGGCAACATATGTTGTGTTGGGGATGTAGGTCACCGTACATACTGCTGATGATGGCAGAGCATATGAACCCTACTCGCAGGGGCTTCCACACAAATGGCAAATGGCTACCATTGCCAATACATTCCTAAACAATTTCAACAGTAACACCATGTGGTACAGATTATTCAAAACTGCGTAGTTGTACGAACTCCAAGTCAAAACAAACAGTGTTTCGTAAATTGGGGACAAGTTGGAAATTGTTTGGACATTTTAGAGAAATCTAAAGCAGTTTCCGACAGAAGCCCAGGAATTTGCTGAGCATGTGTTGAATATGCAGTTTGTCATGATGCTTCCTTGAAAACCTGTTCTCAGGTTGTTGTACACATAAACATCACATAGACTAGAAGGTTAGGTTTTTTCACAAGCTAGTGTTCTGGTTATCATCAAGAGTGAGTACAATGCTCTCCCTGTTCGGAATATTAATGTCACAGCAAGACCGTAATTACAATCACAGCATCATTCTCAATGCACCAAAAGGGCTGCGGTATTAAAACATTTACAGCTATAGTATATATCCAGAGAACTTTGAAACAGGATGCAATTTTGCCCTGCCATTTCAAACAAGCAATAAAAATGACATTTTACTAGATCTATATATGGATTCCATTTGTACGACCTAGAAAGTAATCCATTCTAACAAACCTTTAACAGTTTTCGGCTTTTACAGAAAGTGGATGCTTTAGTGCACATACTTGACACACCTTAGTATTATTGCTATCTGAATATGTGCAACTATTACCAATATATCCATTTGTACAATATTCACCCCTGTACATGTAAATGCCAGACCTTTACCAGTTTTCTGTATCTACAGATAAGGGTTGTTTTAGTGCATGTTCTTGACACAGAATTACTATTACTACTTGAATATGCATAATTATTACAACTATATATTCATGTGTATTATATTCATATTCAATGTGTATACATGTATATGCCATAGGATGAATAAAAAGTTTATTTAAAATAACCCCAAAAACCAAACTTCATTATGTCAGTTAGATACAACTTCAAAAATAATCAGTCCAAATATTATCAAATTAACAAAACATGTCCCATTATCATCAATAATTTCTAGGTACAAAATATCAACACAGTAGTGAAGGAAAGCAAGTCATCCCAGATGGAATCCCTGATCCACACAGACAAAACACCAAAATCACAAAATTATGCCAATTATCTAAAACAATCCATAGAATGCGTAACTTACCACTGTTTCTGTTTCCGAGGCTGATGAGGTAGATTCATCGTCCTGTTTACCGAGATCAGTGATGTTACCATTGGGCAGAACAGCTGATGGAGAGCCAGCACAACTTTCACTATTGGAGGAATCCATTGATTCTTTCAGTACATTGTTTTTAACATCTTTCGATGAATTCCCCTCACCCGCAACTGGAACACTTTTCATTTCCTTGTCCTCATCAGAATGTCTCTGTAACCAAGCCTTTTTAAGATTTTTCGGATGGCTTCCAGATTTATTTAATGGACTTGCATCTGATTTTGATTGAGGAGGAGGGCTAGGAGCACTTAATGTATCACTATCAGTGTCCATCTGTCCATTGGCTACCCTGTTGATGGTGTCCATGTAACTGGAAGCAATGTTGCTACTGACGTTGCTGCAAGTGGTCACCACAGATGATGACGTATCCTCATTCACAGTGCTAGGTGGGGGAGGTAGACTGGGTGGTGGAGCAGGAGGAGGAGTGGTTGTTACCTCCATTTTCTCAACCTTGACCTCAGCTGGAACAGACACTTTCTCACTTTCTGCTGCCGTTTTGTGACTGTTCATGGTTCTATTATTGTCCCCCACAGGGTTCTTCTTCTCTTCCTGTTGAAACACACTTGTCACAGTGCTTTCTACAAAAGAGCGAAAACTGTCCATGAAACCTGAATTCTTTGAGAAAGGATTTGAGAGCTGAGCAGTTACTGCTGCTGCAGAGAATGAAGATGAGGAGGAGGAGGTGGTGGACCCTGTAGTGGCAGGTGTTGTCACTGAAGGTATTCCAGATTTGGGGGTAGTAGTGGTAGTTGTTGTGGTGTAGGGTGAAGGATTTGTTAGAATTTGAGGGGTGGTCACAGGTACTGTCACCATTGGAGATGGTGAGTTAGGGGAAAGCGAGCATGCCTGGCCTCTAGCACGCTTCTTTCCACCATTATCACGATTAGGCTTTCTCTTTTGCCCTGTGGCAGGGTTAGACTGTGAAGATGGTGGCGACACAGACATCATAGGAGAGGGAACAGAACTTGGTGTATGCACTATAGCTGAAGGAGTCGGAGTCCTTGTTATCTGCACAGTGGCAGGTTTGGCAGCACTTTGTGATGGCCCATGACTGTAAATGGGGTTTGGCACTAGTCCTTGCTGAATTAAGCTATATGTAAATGAAAGCGTGGAGGGTGGTAACGAGACTGGAGGTTGTGCAATAGCAGGATAAGCTGCTGTGGATTGTCCAGGATGGTGCCCTGCTGTTGTGCTGCTTGGGGCAGGGTGGTTGTTTGAGGGGCTGGGTATGTGAGCTGGAGAAGCTCCAGCAGATTTGAGCTTTGCACTGGATGAAGAGGAGGACTTGCAATAATCCACAGGTTGTGACAGGGGGGAGCTCTGGTGATGTTGCTGCTGCTGCTGCTGCTGCTGCTGCTGTTGTTGGTGAGACTGCTGACTAGTTGACTTGTATGGACTTTGAGATCGAGAACTTTCTGGGGGCCTAAACGCAGTAGGGTGTGTTTGGTGAAACATGGAGCCCCCTGTTGTACTGACTGCATGAGGAAACATATGTGGAATACCTGCTGGACTAGCTGACGATGAAACAGGTCGGTCCGGCCGATGTTCTGGGGTGTGTGCAGGGCGTGGCTGAGGGCGAGGGGATGATGACATGGGTGCTGGACTGCCATAATGAGGACTTTCAGATTTCACACTGGACTTATTCTCAACTATCACTGAGCTGTGCTTTTCCTTCGGATGCTGATGTGCCATCTGAATTTCCTTTGACCTTGGTGACTGTGAAAGCACATGACCGGAATGGGCTGGAGCTGGGAAGGTCTTAGGGTCTTGCTTTTCATCTTTGATATGCTTACCGGTAGGAGCTAATCCATGCTGCTGCAGTTGCTCTGGTGTTATTATTGAAGGATGTGGTTGAGATGGATAGCCATACAAGTTAAAAATAGTCCTGTGTTTGTCAGGAGGGAAAGATCCTCCTGGATAGGGGTATGGATAACCATACATATTTTTACCATCATTCGGTGATCTAGAGGTATCCACTTTAGAGTCTTTATTTTCACTTTTCTGATGAGCATCAGCAATCATTTGCTTATATGCATCATGTTGTGATTGAATGTATCTCTTCTCATCCATCTGCTGTCTTGCTGCCATCTCTTGATGATGATGTCTCTCTCTTTCCCTCTCACTTTCCTGAAACAAAAATTCCTTCCAATCAATATTTGAAGAATAAGCAAGAGTTTAAATCTTGGAGGTCACATCTCATTTCAGCCTTAGTTGAACACAAGCCCTGAAGTAACAAATTCTACTATCCAGACAAATTCTGTTGAGAACCTTGTCATTTCTGAAAACGACATTATTCTTAATTCATAGCGCTGGCTATGTTACATGGGTGATTGTTTCACTATAACTGGTGCTATCATGCATTCATTACAAACTTATTTGCAAGGCCACCCTGCCTGTTATGAAATACTCATTTAAGTAACAGTAATAGTCCGCATATATGGCGCTCCTATCCAGGCACATTGCCTGCTCACGGCACTACGTACATTACATGTGATTAACACTGCAATCCTTCAGGTCATGAAATCAGTGGTAGTTTATGAAGATAGATACATAAGTAGTACACTGATGAATTTCTGCACCACGCTCTGCGCCTTACTAATTTTCAGTTCACAAAACCAACTGCATAATCAATGAATCAATAAATTCCCTCAGATTAACACCTTATGATTCACTGAAGCCCGCCATGCTGGCAACCCTGCATTAGAGTGACTATATGCTGGTGCCTGATGCAACGTCTGTGAGGGTTACACCAGCTAGTATTATAACAGATCAATGCCCTCCATCTGACTCACACTCACATCAGGCCACATAATGGTGGGATTTCACTTGCTTGATGCAATGTCAGATACTGCAGACATTCTGAAGTCAGACTTTGAATCCCCACTAGTCATTATCAGCATGACGAACATCATGGAGGCTCTGGTCCTAACAGACTGAACCTAGTCACTGGAGGTTCCTTCTTTGTACAAATACAATAGTTTCTACTTTACCATGTCAGTTTCCTCCAAATGAAAACCTTAATAAACTGTGACTGACTGACTGACAGACTTTGGTTTTACGCCGCTTTTAGCAATATTCCAGCAACATCACGGCGGGGGACACCAGAACTGGGTTTCACACATTGTACCCATGTGGGGATTCAAACCCAGGTCTTCGGCGTGACGAGCCAACGCTTTAACAATTAGGCTACCACACCGCCCCTTAATAAACTGTGAAGTATGGTCATAAAGAAGGTGCTGACGAATAGTTTCACTGTATGTGAATGATACCATTTACCAGATAGTTCACTTCAGGAAGCCTTCAATCAAAACACGTATTCAGATACGTCTGGCACATATCTAAACACTGATGTATTTGTCGGCCGATCTTAACCACTTATTGCTATGGATCCACATAAAAAGAAGAAGTCATGCTCTAAAAGGCTTTCTTTAATTGTTTTGCAATTCTGTCTGTAACTATTTCATTAGCAAACTGAATTTGACAGATAATAAACCAGTATCAGTACTAGGACAAATTGCAAGACAAGGTGTCCGATACACACAGCCTTACATCTCCAGCAAGTAAACGATCATGTAACAACAATATATTAACTTGAGACACCTACTTCGTTTAGTTATAATATCTTCTTCTTTCCTTGTATCGTGAAGTGAATGAAGTCCTGAGCGGGTCTGTGGTTCTGGCTTAGGTATGCCAGTTCCCCTTGTTATTGAAGGAAGAGGCCACGCTGAGCCAGGGGCCTGAAAATATTTTCAAAATTATTTCCCAAACATGACTCATTCAGTGGCTCCTCTACTGATTTGTTGAAAGTACTTTCACACATGACAAATTCCTACACATCAGGCAAAATCTTAGGAGACTAAAATCAAATTTTCCCAACCTTACTTACCATGGTTTAACCATCAATGAGAAACATCAATATTATGATTTATAACATGCAATCCAGGAATATATACCTCATAAATACCCAGTGGTGGTAGACATGTAGAACTGACATTAAACTATTTTCCTTTGAAGGGTCTACTGTAATCAATAACACAGCAATCCTTGAACTTCTGTATTGACAATACCGAGCATTAGTCATCTCCTATATCCTGGTACAATTCATCAAACTGTCAGACCATCTGTCAAGCATGTCCACAACACCAGCATCACGTAACTCGCCTGCATATCAAGTTAACATGATGTGAATAACACTCTTCACGATCCACTGATGGCTGACATCTAACAACAGGACTGTCTAACTTACATGTTGATTAACATTTTCTTCAAACCAATTAGCTATTTAATTTCAGCAACAAAATTCTTTCCCAACTTCCTTAATGAAATCTGTAACGCAGTTACAGTTCAAATAGTCATAAGTAGGTCAATGCTATAAGGAAAATATTATTTACAGCCACCACCTGAAAGGATTGATTTGACTTTGAAACACTTTCTTTAAAGACTACATCAGAATGACCACAAGTATTAGGTATGGTCAACTAATTGTCATTTTCACTTACCCTTTGACTTGCTAGTCTCAGAGACTCTGTAAAGTGTTTATCAACTGCAGCAAGAGCATCAGATGACTCATGTAAGATCCTTTCCCTCTCCTGTCTCTGTTCCTGTTCTCGGAGCAGACGCGAATGTTCCCGCCTTTCCCTCTCAAGTCTATCTTGCCGTTCTCGTTCCTTCTCCAACCTTTCCAATTCGTGTTGTTTCTCTCGTTCTTGTCTTTCCCTTTCTGCTTTCTCTCTTTCAGCTTTCTCTAACCTGTCTCTGAAATTCACAAGCATGGAGGTGTGATTCAAGCTGTACATGGTTGGTGGGTTCTAGTGGAATACCTGAAACTAGGACAGCAAGGGCAAAAGAAGGTCACACTTGACTTCACAGCTATAGCAATGTATTGACAATCATACCCCGGGGAGCTATTCACCTAGTCTATCCCCATTGAAAATTAGTCAACCATACAACACAGCAACTTTTGTGAAGTCCTGCATCAGTGATAAATTATAGTCTGTTTCAGAACAGCTCCGGATAACTGCTTTGTATGCACAAGCAATGAAATTCTATAACGATTTCCTTTCAATGATTTGGTATTCAAATTGCAAGGATAATGTTCAATGTATATTCTGGATGAGTCTTAACCATCTCAACACCAAACACACAGGAAAGGGTTGTTGGTTAGCTTCTTCACAGATATTTTAACATTAGTACGTAAAGATGTACTGACACCATTTGTAGATACAACCATGGCCCTTTGCCAATCCTGAGATTTGTGGGAGATGGAAAGTTATAAAACAGAATAAATACCAAGAAATACCAAGTGTTAGATAAGAACTATCCTTGTTTGCCTCACTTCAACCCAAATCAACCAGTCTGAATGTCAGGTGATTATAGTCTCCAACTAGACAAGCTAGCTTGTATTCAACAGTAAGCCAAGCTTGATCGAGTTACATAAACGTTGAGTCCAATTACACCTGAGGGGCAGATTATACTCTGACCTCTTCCCAAGGTCATCTCCCCAAACCTATCTTCAACCTCCCAGCATTCTGGTTAACAATAGGCTATGGGATTGGATTACTAATTGACCGCTTGCCTGTGTGCTTGGTTCACAATTAACATTTTCTGTTGTTCAAAAATACAGATTTTCAATACAAAAGTCTATGGCTGGGGACACTATTTTAGTGTTTTATTTAAGAATCACTGCTGTTATTTATTCAAATTTTTGTTAATTTTCAAATATTTGTTGTTATTTTTCCCTTTGAGTTTTACACAGAAAACCAAACAACTCCAAAACCCAAACCTGTCAATATCAAAATATAACATACAGCTTATTCACCTTAAAATAAAATATTCAAGGACTCTTTCCCCCCATTTGTGTTCATGAAACACAAAGTAAATACCACATGATACAGCAAATATTTTCCCCTCAACCTGAAAAATCCCAATTAAACACAAGGTACCAGTGCGCAATGTCTAACCCACGTATAATATTGACCTGTAGCTGATGTCATGTATATTAAATGTAAGAGCAGCATAAATCATTCAGCTGCCTGAACCAGAGGTGATCAATGCAATCCCAGCCACTACTACGCAGGCTCGCAGTACTGACGTCATTTACTCGTTTTACTCTGCAGATGTCAGCAAAATTGATTGATGGCTTTTCCCCATACAGGCTTATCAGTCATCTGTGTGCAAGAGGCACATCAATAATGTATACGACTATAGTAAACCTTTTTACATTGGGCTGCACCTTACAAATCAACCTTGCCATAAAGAGTGCATGTTTCCCTATAGAAATCTCCCATTGTATGTTCTTTGAAAGTGACTAATTTTAAATCTATTTTTTTGTTTTATTAATATTTTGTTCTTAGATTGGATGCAACCAACAGTCAGAAAAATTAATTTCCAAAAGCTATTCTTGAAATAGTAATCACGACAATAAGAGGAGAGGAGTAAAAAAATATTTGTGTTAATATGGTAACATATAATACTTTTTGAGCTCCTACAATATAACACCATAAGAGACATCTTCAAAGACCCAGTAAATTGTATCCTGTTAAACACCAACCTTAAACCCTACTAATAAAACAAAATCCTCAATCTTATCCTCCAACAAAATGAACTCTCTCACACACACAAAAGAAAAAGAAGCGAAAACACATTACAAAATTGCACACACAAAAATGTTTTAACACAAAAAACATTTTGGAAAAAATATCCACTATCATGTTCAAAATGGCCTGCGCACATGGTGCACAAGTGACGTAGGAGGATATTCAAAGCAATATTCAACCAAGACAGTACAGTGATAACGTGGAGCTACTTA
Source organism: Haliotis rubra (assembly GCF_003918875.1). Classification (NCBI taxonomy): domain Eukaryota; kingdom Metazoa; phylum Mollusca; class Gastropoda; order Lepetellida; family Haliotidae; genus Haliotis; species Haliotis rubra. The sequence continues at coordinate 168,610 of NW_025767512.1, forward strand.
GCTAGGCAGCAGGCGTCCTAACACCTGCCATCCGTCACGAGCCTGTTTTATTACCTGGGGCCAGTACCGGCTGTCTGAGTCATAACCTAACCTCATTTATCTACAGTCCTCCTAAGTCTACATTAACACTGACATGTTCGTGTCAACGCTGCCTGTACTTTAGGTCTTGCCCTAGTAACAACCACATACATATTCATCCACTCACTTGACAGTCAGTCATAGGTTCTCTCGAGGACATTAATGACAACAAAGTCAACTGTTTGGGGGATTTTCTTTCTAAAATGCTCACTTACTTCACTAGATATTCAATAATTCTCAAATTGCTTTACACAAATAATCAATACATTTCCAAAGGCTAATTTATGAATCTGAGTGCTAGTGGTATTAGACCCTTGATAGCAAATATCAACAAAACCGATAAGAAAGGTAAACAATATTTTTCTAAAGCATGTGATTTGAACTTGTGGATAAGAATGAAGGCCATATCTGTTATCTAAATGAGACACAGTATTGAACCCAATCACGCAAGGGTTGTGTGAAAAATATGGCGGGCTAAACCCACAGACCAACATGGTGGACTCTGTACCTTGCTCCAACAAGCTACAATGACCTTCACCTTCACTCCTGTGCTCACTTGCTAGAATATGCCAAGCGTAAATGTTAACTGCCAACAGCATTTATACAAGTCATCCAGACTGCTGAAAATGAGGTCAGGAGGAAGATTTATGATGGTATAAACCCCTCACACCTCCGATACTAAGTCTACACAAGGCTATCAGGCAACAAAATGCTTTACCTCCAGGCAAAATTTCACTACATCAAACCGATTGCTTCTTTGTTAATTATTTCCCAGGGCAAGAGCGATGTCACGAGAGATAATCCACAACATACATTACAGACTAGACTGATGTTTACACCATATACAAGAGAGAATATTTGACCCTTTCTAAAACATACAATCTCATTATAATAAATCAATTAAAAAACCAATTCACAATGCAACAGTACAACTACAGCCACCAAAGTGACAGTAGGAAGACAAAATAGTTAACAGTGTTGTTGTGATGTTTAAGATTGCTGAGAGGAAACTCTCAAAGCCCTGGGTGAAGCAAAGGTTTAGCAAGCTCCTCTCTACAAACAAACAAGGCATTCAACGGGCCTGTGGAAGCACATGTTCTAACTGCTGTTGTATCAGCTGCATCCAGCCTCTGTCAAGGTCATTCGAAAACCACACACACAATACCCACGTTTGTTTATCTACAACTAAACAGTACCTACTCATATCCAGCCCAAATCCAAAAGGAAGCTTCCAGAGACTAGAAAATAGTTCCGGCTATCCTCCATTAGTTAGATTCACTATTTCACAAGCTGGTGCCCGCCATCCCGACCTCAATCAATATGGCTGCCTGCCTGCCCGTCTGCTCAGCTATAGAGAAGCTGTTGGCTGAACACAAAGCCATTCTGACCTCAAAGTTGTACAAGCCGCCATTCTTACATTGTTAACTCACCTAAGCATCTACAGACCGCCAAGCACTACAGCAATGTTCACTGATGGAGACGGGGACAAACACAACTGCCATGCCATGTCCACCATATCACCAAGGTGCTGTGAGCTGGCGCTAGCTATTCTCATTGAATATTAATGTGGCGTTGTCTGGCTGTAGTCACGGCTATAGCTCATTCTCAAAATCTTATCTTGATGGTTTCATTGTGTATTGATTTCTGAGACACAGCAACTGCTATGCTGTCGTGTGGGTTTAACACTAGATATATTTATCGTGTAATGCACTGTGGACACAGGTACTTATTGTGACGAAACTGGTTTGGGGAGAAGAAAAAATGCTCCATAATTCTTGGCATAGTGTAGCTCTATTCATCAAGCTTAAAATGGTACATTATGTAAACATCCCTCACTTTGTAATTATACTACAACCATTAATTATTTAAAACAAAAAATGAGCAGGATTTTGCAGCATCAGCAAAATGACAAGCATTTAAACATGTCAAGTTGTCATGGGACCAACATTTTTAAATTCAACACACTAAGTATTTACATAACAGCCAAAGGTAAACCACCAGAACTGACAAACACATGCTAGTACAAACTGTCATAATATCTTTCTAACCTGAAAATGTCTGTTTGACATGCAGAACCAGTTTTAACTACCCCAGTAACATGTGATTCCTTGATAAACAGTGCTGGCAATATCACAAGATCTTATCATGCATGTGACAGGAAATACCAGTGGCTGGCCCACTGGACTAGCATGCAGACCTGCTCAATCAGCCCTAACCTTTACACAACAGGGAGTTACACAATACCCAGCAGTCCCAAGCTCGCCCACCCATTAATGCAGACCTGGAGAGGCCTGGCCCAGAATAAATCACTCACTAATCCTGTCAACTCAAGAATGTTTACACTTGTGAGTCATTTTCTCCAAGGTGTCCAACTTGGCAGCCAGAGCCTCAACTGGCTCCAGTATTGTTTGAGTTGTTATGTCACAGGTCAGCGTACAATCAGCCACCATCCCTTCAGCGTGATCACTGAATCTAACCATGCTTAATTTACCATAATTAAGTCTGTAGTCAGACCTTCTTTGTGGAGTAATGTTATCAAACATTTACAAGGTTCAATAGCTCATGCTGTAATTGGTTTAAAATGGGCTCGACAATGGATGTGAATACAAGCTTTTGTTTGTCTGTTGAGAAGCGATTATCTTGGGATTCATATAAGTATATTAGTTCAGGGATAAGATATTATGAGTGGAACATTGCCAGTTACTGAGATAAATATTTGATGCCTAAGAAGACTGCACAACCTGCTATAAACATGAGCTACACTAGGAAATACTTGCCACAGGAAGCAAGACAATTCTTATCGATATGATTACATTCACAATCAACTCCACAAAAGAAATCACCTTGACCAACAATACAAAATTAAGGGACCCCATGTATAGTTGCAGTTATAGTATCTTAATAAGGAGACCTGCCAAAATTTAATATGAACATTAGGGCTATGGTAAGGACTACCCCACCAGCTCTGAACACTGTTGACATATTGGGTCACCGTTCAATGATCCTGTTAAATTGTACAAATGATCAAAACTTAAGAAGCTTACCGCTGTTCTTTGCGTTCCCTGTCCCGCCGATCCCGTTCCACTCTTTCGATCCTTTCTCGTTCTATCCGTTCTAGTTCCACCCGTTCTCGTTCCATGCGTTCCCGTTCCATTTCCCTAGTTGCTTCTCCAATAAGCTCCTCCTGGTGTTTAGCAAGAGCCCAGGGAGGAGGAATGGGCACTGAAGGGAATTTTTGCTGCCATAACAGTTCCAACTGACTCACTCTACGATGAGAATAAGGTAGTTGCATTAAATGCGCATTTTGTAATTGGTGCATTGCTGCAAGCTGCTGTTGCTGCTGTTGTGCCACAATTCCCCTTGCTGTGAATGCATCCAACTCTCTAGGGTATGAATGAGGTAGAGGGAGTGGGTGAGAGATGGGGTTCAAGGAACTGAGTTGGTGGTGGTATGGTAGGGAGGTGAGCAGTGTGTGGGAGATGGGGTGGGAGGAGAGGGATGAGGAAGAGACGGGTATGCCAGGTATAGGAGCTGGCACTGGGTTGTGCACACTTTGATATGTAGGCTGAGTCATTGTCTTTGGATGCGCTAATACATTACTTTGCACAGGATTTTTCCGCATCAATTCAGGGTCTCTATATGGATGAACAGGTTCGTTACCAAGCACTATTAATGGACTAGATGCTGGACTGTTTTTTAAACTTCTGAGATCGTCTAGTCGAGAACTAGGCCTTTTTTCTTCATGATATCCTGAATAATAGCGCTCATCACTTGCACGAGAGTCTGACCTTTCTCTTGAGTCTGACCTGTCTTCTGTGGCAGGTGTAGTAGTATTGCTACGTGGTGCAATGGCATTAAAGTGCGACAGCACACTACTTGTAAAACTATCCCGAGACCTATCTGGACTCAAAGCCTGAGGTTTTGTTTCCATTTTGTCACTCTTTTCTGATGAGATTTCAGCCATGGAAGTAGCTGCCTCTGAGTTGCGGTTGATCTCAGATGAAGATTTTCCATCACCATTCAATGATATATTCTCAGCCTTGGCAAGTTTGGTCACTTGGTCAGTCAATGGTCTTTGCAAGTCAATATTAGCAAGAGATGGTTGATGATTCTGCCCTGAACTAATGAGTAATTGTTTCTTGAAGTGCATATTATCGTCCACCACTGCTTCCTGCTGCCTTGGCTTCCCGTCAGATGAAAGCAGATGGTTTATTTTCACAGTATCAGTTGATTTTGACTCATTTTCCCCTGCTTTCACTACGGGGTTATCAGACACAGTTTCCTTCCTGACCTCATTGCTTTCACTAGAGTCACTGACTGCTGCCAATCTGATCTTCTCGCTCTTTAACTTCCTGTTTTCAGAATTCTTAGGCTTACTCACAGTGTCCTTGACCTTCACAGGAAGGTCAGTTTTTGTGGAGTTTTTATGCTGATTATTATCTTTTGGTATACTGTTTGTAGGTTTGTTAACACAAGTAATCCCAACACTATCTTTAGAGCGTCTGGGTTTTAACTTTAAAACCCGACTCTCTTTCACACAGTCTTCCTCTGAAGGAACTTTCACTTTGTCTTTAATACTCTCTGTACTCTCTGGTACAGGAGACTCAGGTTTATCAGCTTCATTCGTGTTTTTCTGGCGTTTCCCTGGGGATGCAGAACGTTTTATCTCCTCCGCCTGATCCTCACTCTTTCTCTTCCTTTCCTTTGAAACAGGCTGTTTAGTTTTTACTGGAGCTTTTTCTAGAACTGAAACAGATGCATTAGAAAAATTAAATTCTCTTTAACAACAAACAAGGAAAACTTTATCAAATTTATACTCAAACAATATCCAAAAACATACCAGAATACAATATAAATAGGTAGCAGGCTGGTTCAATCTGACCATCTGTTGAAGGTTATGACCTTTCAGCCTTCAGCTGTGTCCAAGAAGTGAGTTTTGGGCAGACAGGTTTGTGTGTAATGGGATGAGTTATGTGAAAGGCTGTCTGTGTACGCTCCTGGGTTAACAGTTCCGCTTCAGTAGCTGTAACACCTGCTGGCTGGCAACTAGTTATCTGCTCTGACTTACAGCCAATCATACAGGAAAGGGGAATCAAGATATTTTTAGATCCAAACATGACTACACAAGCATGTTACTGTAAACGCTTTTTTACACAAGAGAAGGCTTCAAAACTGCTGAAGTGAGAATATCGTGTCATCAAAAGTCAGGGCTGAATCAAGCATCAAGGGATCTTTTGTTAGGCCCGATCCATGTGTGACCATAATAAGATGGCCTACACACACACAAGTAAATAGTACACACATCTACTCCTTCCTTTTGATATCCCAGGGATAAATGAGTTCCATGCTCTTATCAAGACAGACACGATGTCTGGAAAATCTCAAACCCTTCAGAGTAGCACATTAACTCGCCTGGTCAATTACAATCTTCAGGGGCTGGTATCAAGTGAGGAAATGGCGAAATTTGCTTATGTTCAGCCTCCACATAAACCAGCTGGCCGGGCTGCAGAATATTGCAGCCATTTGCTTCTGTGAGATAGATACACTGCTATTAGGTCCACAAGCATGAGTTAATGGTTGCACTGGATGGAGAAAACACTCCCATCCATACCATTCCATTAGCAGTTTTTAGGTGGGAATGCATGTTATTCACAGCAGGTTGAGTTGAATTCAGACACACACACCATCTGTCTGTGAAGGTGTGAGAACAGCATTGTGTTACTAGGGATACACATGATTACTACAACTATGTTATTACTAGTTAACAGACAGTAACTAAAAATAGTTTCACCTTTTTGTACTTTCATAATGTTGCAGTATGGCTCAATACAACATAACATTTCACCAACAACTTCACATATTGACTAAAACATACCAAGTAACTAAGGCTGTAACGATTCACTCGCATATTCGGTGAATCGAACCGAGGCCCTTCATGAATTCAATTCGTTATTCGTGGTCACCACAACCGAATATTAACGAATATTTACAATGTTTTTAAGGGAGTCACAGTGTGTTTTACTTGAACACTTATGTTCTTTTTCAAAGTGAGATATGCAATTATGGAATATGTATTAGCCTTGCAGTAGCACAAGTCATGTTAGTTTGCCAAGGCCACACATGGTACTGTCCACTATAAACTATTACATACCAAATTTGAGTGTCATGAGATAACTGGTTATTGCTGTGACAAATTAACACTGTCAACATGGGCGTTCCATATTGTGCATCAATCACTTAACTACAATATTGTATTCATGAATAATTATTCGTATTCATTACCCAATATTCATGATACATATCATATTCGCCACATAGTGTATTCGTTGCAGCCCTACAAATAACTCAAAACTATGAATTTCCATGAGCTTCAATTACATATACATTTCAATAACATTTTTATCAGGGAACAATGGGGGTTAAAAGATTAGGTCATGTAGCGCCACACAGAGGGCCCTACCTCTGCAACCTGAGTAGCTGTGACCTAAACAACGCGGACTGGGGGGAGTGTGGTCTGTGATAAAGCTGTGACAATGGACAGCCAGCCATTTATCAATGTGGGAATGTGAGCCCTGCCGCCACCAGCCACTATTTAGTTTCGTGACCTCCAACTTCGTTCATTTACAAACATGACAGCTTGCAAGCAAACTGATGGCTGCCCCTTAAACAATAGGGATTTGTCTGCACCAGTCCCCATATAGAATATCATGTTCGAGTGTGTGCATATTACATCTATTAACACAATATATATTGATTTCCACTTAAGAAATATTGCACCATACACTGTACTGTAACAGCTGGTTTTCATCAACAAGTTTCAAATACAGTTATATTGTACATATAAAAATCAGTTAAACGTAACTCATTTTCAAAACAGATTTCCTCAAATTAGACAAATATTTCACTTTACCTTGCCAAAAGTATTACATTATTTGGCACAGAGTTGAAATTCCCAAGTATGTGGTCTGCATATTTCTACAAATACACAGGAAGCTTGTAAACAGAACCAAATGTGGGCAGCTGAGCTTGCTATCCTAGCAGGCATAAGCAGCTGAGTAAATCCTTTCCATCCATGTTATTGATTCACAACAGTGAGATGTCTCAACAGCATGTCACAGCCATTATTCCACAAGGCATGAATCACGAAATAAAGCACCTTACTGATCAACACGACAGCATACAATCTACAAAAATGTGCGAGTGTGTATGGGTAGGAGATTACAGCTCGGTAGACGAGCTGACTGGTACAAGCTGGTGATGATAACGCTTAAACCAGACACCTTTGAACTTTGAAATTGTATCAAACCAAGATTAGAGCACTCACCTTTCTCCTGCTCTCCTGGTGTACTGCTTCCCGAGGTATGTCTCTGTCGTGTTTTACTATTTCGGCCTCCACTGATGACAGGTCGAATCACTGGCGTATTAGTTGGAGTGGCCGGATTGCTAGGGGGTTGGCGGCGAGTGAAGTGAGCCTACAATGGCAGTGAAATAATCATTACACCCCGCTTCAGCACAATCTATACACAACAAGTGTTATTCCATGTAATCTGTAGCCTACATTATCCTGTGGCGAGCGAGAGCTGTGACTGGTAGACTCCACTAGCATGCTGCCCCGCCAACTCAGACAATAGACCGAGTCTGGCGAACTCTCAACAACATGTGACCTTCAGGCCTGTTTGGCGGGCTAGCTCACAGGAATGTCAAACAGGGGTAAATGGATCCTTCAGCGCTTATCCAAACTTGTCAGTGTCTTGGCCCACAGCCAAAGTACATCACTACCTAGCAGGCCTCGGACCACTCACAAACTTTTTAACAGCATAACATGTGAGACCTAGACTTGCACTGTTCCCCTCTCCACGGGCACTGCTGTCAGAACAGACATGATCACGGCCAGGTCCTATTCACCATCCAAATGGAGTGAGACCTAATGAGCAACACTTGAATATGAGCACCCTGGGGCTATGTTACCTTTGGTTACATAACGGCACACACTACTGTGGCAAATGGGATCGCATTGAGTAATGCCTCTAGGTTTTCCCCAGAATAACAACAAGGGCTGTAAAGCAGTGAGATAAATAAAAGCTCCCTGCCTTCCCTGCCAAGCATGGACCAGCTGTAAATCATACAGCAAGGATAGTCTAAGCAGGCTAAGCCTCACGCACCTGACCTGCTTTCCTCGTCTCTCTCACACACACACAGCCATTTCTCTAACCTCAGCCGGCTTCTTGCCTGGCTATTCATTGCCATAACAGTGTGAAACTAATCTCAAGCCTTCTGCTCTTTGAAAGGGCTTTATTATGCTAATACTGTGCCTGGGGTAGTATTGAGAGTTAGTGTAGGAGATAGCTACCTCTGCGTACACTACCATACAAACTGAGGGGTCATCTCAGGGATGTTAAATATATATGATGTGCCTGTGTGAACGATTGTAGTAGGAAAATCAATAGAATGAGGTGATTGATGCAGTGCACATTTCACTAATCAAAGCTTACAAAAGCTCTTACATTAGACAGAAGGTCTCTAGATACAGCAGCTCATAAATCATTTAATGTTTCTATCAGATGCAGATTCTTGGAATGTACTCCCCTGCCAAGATTTAATCAGATTTGTTTCAATATTTTTACCATAATAACAACCTTCCCATAGCTCAAGGTTAATTGCTCAAATCATTTCATAAACATTAATCTGGAGAAGACAGCTTGGGCAGTGGTGAGCAGTGTGCCTGCTAAACCAAATTGATCGCAATGATGCTAACACTGCAATTCATTCATCCCTAAAATTACATGCACAGCTGTGTTGCTAACAAAACCTTGAACAGATTCTATTACATTTGTCATTACTGATAATTACAGTGGGAATCAATTCGGCGCTGAACACTACTGAGTGCAAGTCTACAAATTGAAACTGAATGAATGACTTGTTTGGTGCAACCGACTCAATTGACTAATGGAAGTTAGGCAGAAGGATCAAAGGTCACGTTAACACAGGAAAGCAAACAGGCACATTTCACATCCTGAGCGATAGTCTATCTTTGCCTAGGATGCAGTCTTATTTAGCCGGGGAATGGCTGGCTGTCAGGTTGAGTAAAGGCGATCTGTTATCAGCAAGATAGAATACCACACACCTTCTCTCCTGTTAGTCATGCTGTTAGAAAACAACATCAGCTGACACCAATCTCCGTGTTACAGGATCCGGGAGATGCAGTTGGTATTCAAGTCGGCCAACAGCGTAATAAATCGGCTCTTACTAGGCAATAACCATACACCTGTCTTGCTTGGATTGAAATACATAACAGCCGGAGGAAAAACATAGGTGAGCGTTACAGCTGCTGGTCTTAAAACATGAATGGAAAATTGTCTCGGGGAAACAAAACCATCCTATTTTGAGTTAGAACATCGCTTCATATATTCCAAACAACGTTTACCGCATCTTTGATCTTGCGTCAAATCTGTTACAGAAATAAAGGAAATCATTGTAAAAGTTCCAATTTTTTAAGAAACCTTAAACACGTCAAGTCTTTGCCACACAACACTAATTTTTCAAAGCTAAACATGGAAAATGACAACCCAAAAAATCTCTCACCCAATTCAAGTGTAAATTACACAACCATCTGAGCCAACAAACTGGAGCTACATACAGACACGATGGAATTAACCTTGGGAAGATAGAAGCTTGTGTGGTGTTTAATGATAGCTGAAAGTCATTATGGTTATGTCCAGGTAATGCTGTCAGCGTAATGGATTATTCATGTTGCCATTTCTCTAAACTAAACTAATTGATTGGGGCCTTGATCAATACCACAGCCTCCACCTCCCCAGTGCCCGACAAAGACTGGAGCACCTGCATATCAATACTCTGGTAGGGCACTTCCTGCACTGCTGCCAGCCATCATCTCACAACAAGCCCACAGGAGTCCAAGCACCTTGCTAATCAACCTGGCCCTATTACACGCCGTGACAGATGGCCAGCCTATGATACTGGTCCCATCAATATTACACATACTTAAAGATCACAATGTGGACATCCAGCGTGCTGGGAAATTGATTATGACCTTACACCACTTCTGAATCATTTCACAAAATTACTTAGTCCAGAATCAATGAGTTAATTTCCGGGAATGTCCTTTCAAATATTTATCTTGTAAATATCACAGTTCACAGCATTACTAAACAGCCAAGACCATGAACACTAAGTAAATATGAATGATGAAACTTTCATGAGATGCTGTTTTAAACATACATAGATTATACACAAGATTATCCAAACAAATATTGAACTACTTTATCAATATCACAACCATAAGAATACAACCATAAAGAATTCATTCATAACTGATAGGATATTCATATATATATATACCCAAACCACATGTCTAACCTGTCATAATAACAGTTGACACTGAAAAGGATACGTGTGGACAATTGGACTAAAATAAGAACATAAGCCTACTGTACCTGTTGTGGAGTAATCAGGGGGCTATCACACAAGGATAACACAAAAGATATCAAACTCAATATATTCAACTAATCAGACAGAAAACCTTGTCTCCTCTGACTGAAAGGTAGACCAAGATTGACAAGATAACATAGATTGTCACCGATTCAAACGGTTCCAGCTCGCTGCTAGTCGGCCCACCCCACATTCATATATGTCTTTCAATAACTGTTAAACCCAACCAGGCAATGCTGTAATTGTGTATAAGGGCTTTTTATTTACTTATGTGAATGGACAAAGGTGATATATAGCTTTTGACCCAAGAACAAGAGACTTGTAGGGTGACCCACTTTGAAAGACTCAGTAAATACTGAAGGCTCAAGGGCCTTGTGTATTCAGAAGATGACCTTTTGCCCCTCAAAGCTTGTTGCTAGGCAACACGATCACACAGACAGCCAAGCTAAACTTAGTAAGAAGGCTTAGATTACTATTGAGCTATTCAGCCTACATGGATAGGGGGAGCTCCTTGAGGGACCTTACATGAGGTAGGTAGGCAGGGAAGACTGGATATTTTGAATGTGCGGACAGTTAATAAGCGTAACAACCACATCCTGCAGCCAAGTACCTGCGTGCTGTTACTGCGTGACAACTTGACCTGCATGTTAAACAAGTACAGATAGGGGCTCAAAGGCACCTTCAACCGTTAACAAAGCAAACCACACAAGGCCCGATAACTTTTTAGATAGCAAGTCAGAGTTGTCAGTGATAGCTCACTGATACAATATGCCACCACTCTATCTGTATGAATAGAATATAGTCTTCATTTCAATATGATTCACATAATCTATTTAAGTAAACGTGTCTATTTGGGTAAACAGATTTCCATTAAGATTGTAGCTTGATTTTAAGATACACCCTGTCATCAAATGTAAATAAGTGATGCTAATAATACAATAAAATAACTTTAATATTATTAATAATATAACTTAACATGTCTTAACACTAGCTATACCTCTTCAGGACCATGTTCAATTCGGTACACCGACACATATTTCTTCATGTCAAAATTGTTTATATACAAAGAGATGTCAAATTTGAAACAATGGCTCTTGTTTTCCTCCTTTGCCTCAGGGAGTTAAGATCTAATCTAGTCTGCTCAAAGTTCGACATGACATTCACACACAATTTTGTACCAGCTAATACAAGCTCTTTCTTAATTCAACCATATCCCATTTCACCTATACCCTCAAGAAATAGTCTTGTCTTCAAACAGTTAAACTGGATTTATCCCAATATTTCAAATATATTTCTAAAACTGCTGTTCTTACCAAGCATACCCATCCAGATTAGAAGAAACAGTGACAAAAGGAATTGCCTAATCAATGTAAAAGATCAAGCAGCTGCTTACCTTTAGTAAAATAACTGTCTCTCTTTACATGACAGCACAATAAAACAAACCATTTCAGACTCATTTTGCAGCACATAACTGAAAGACGAAAACCACCATTGGGCCCAACTAGTATAGAAGGGAGTGAAACAAAGGGCCTCAATGAAATGCTTAATAATTGATATCCATTGTCTCAGCCACTGCCAGTCTTTGTTTCTTGTGAAAGATTGCCTGACATGGAACCACTCAGTAGACCGCCAGTGCATGAGGTTAAAGGGATTCTATATTTCATGTAGCTTAATCACCACATCAACTGTCATTTCTGAAATTTCAACTTCTGCATTTAATGAGCTATGTAAAGACTTCTACCATGTGGGAATAGACAGGAGAAACCAAAATGTCTTTTGAACCATCTGGGGACTACTCCATGGATCCAGAACACAACATAAATCATGACATTAAAATTAAATGATATATCAAAGATATCACGAAACCGCCACAGAAATACTAATGTTGAAATTGAAAGGGGCACTATTCACTGATGATACAGCAATGAAACATTGAAGGCCCCAAATACCATTCATAAGATTAACACATAAATATCATGCAGACCATTATCAACTAAATACACTTGTCTTCGGTCACATAAAACCAGACAAGAAAGAAAAACTATACACCTTAATAAACAAACCAGCTCAGAGAGAGAGGGACACCTTTGTTGATCCAAGCAGTAACGGAACACCTGCACAAGATGTTTGAAGCGCAACTATGCTGACATGGGTCAAAAGGTAGGTGTTAAATTATTCTCCAGCCCACAGTGTTTGCATGAGGGACAGCAGATAATCGGATTCAACCAGCACGGCATCTTCCGTTTCTACAAATGTCACACATAGTTGGTGGCTGTACCTCACTCTGCAAATGTCAGTGTGCAACCAGAATATCACAAGGGCTAAATGGATATCATCTGGCGGCGATAATGAGGGTCGAGTAATGAGAGCCCACAACAAGTCTCCAGGCAGGGAGAGAGTCAGGGACTAGAGGAATATAGGGTAATTGGACTCCTCATTGATCATGTTAAGCCACAAGATGCACGCCAATCTTCACTGAATTGTATTGAATCTGCTTCAAAATGCCTGCCATAAGGCTTTATTACGTTCTACACACCAGGAACTTAAAACCTCTTCAGGACCATGTTCAATTCGGTACACCAACACATATTTCTTCATGTCAAAATTGTTTATATACAAAGAGATGTCAAATTTGAAACAATGGCTCTTGTTTTCCTCCTTTGCCTCAGGGAGTTAAGATCTAATCTAGTCTGCTCAAAAAGTTCAACATGACATTCACACACAATTTTGTACCAGCTAATACAAGCTTTTTCTTAATTCAACCATATCCCATTTCACCTATACCCTCAAGAAATAAAGTCTTGTCTTCAAACAGTTAAACTGGATTTATCCCAATATTTCAAATATATTTCTAAAACTGCTGTTCTTACCAAGCATACCCATCCAGATTAGAAGAAACAGTGACAAAAGGAATTGCCTAATCAATGTAAAAGATCAAGCAGCTGCTTACCTTTAGTAGCCAGAAAAAAGAAATAACTGTCTCTCTTTACATGACAGCACAATAAAACAAACCATTTCAGACTCATTTTACAGCACATAACTGAAAGATGAAAACCACCATTGGGCCCAACTAGTATAGAAGGGAGTGAAACAAAGGGCCTCAATGAAATGCTTAATAATTGATATCCATTGTCTCAGCCACTGCCAGTCTTTGTTTCTTGTGAAAGATTGCCTGACATGGAACCACTCAGTAGACCGCCAGTGCATGAGGTTAAAGGATTCTATATTTCATGTAGCTTAATCACCACATCAACTGTCATTTCTGAAATTTCAACTTCTGCATTTAATGAGCTATGTAAAGACTTCTACCATGTGGGAATAGACAGGAGAAACCAAAATGTCTTTTGAACCATCTGGGGACTACTCCATGGATCCAGAACACAACATAAATCATGATGACTTCACATTAAAATTAAATGATATATCAAAGATATCACGAAACCGCCACAGAAATACTAATGTTGAAATTGAAAGGGGCACTATTCACTGATGATACAGCAATGAAACATTGAAGGCCCCAAATACCATTCATAAGATTAACACATAAATATCATGCAGACCATTATCAAACTAAATACACTTGTCTTCGGTCACATAAAAACCAGACAAGAAAGAAAAACTATACACCTTAATAAACAAACCAGCTCAGAGAGAGGACACCTTTTGTTGATCCAAGCAGTAACGGAACACCTGCACAAGATGTTTGAAGCGCAACTATGCTGACATGGGTCAAAAGGTAGGTGTTAAATTATTCTCCAGCCCACAGTGTTTGCATGAGGGACAGCAGATAATCGGATTCAACCAGCACGGCATCTTCCGTTTCTACAAATGTCACACATAGTTGGTGGCTGTACCTCACTCTGCAAATGTCAGTGTGCAACCAGAATATCACAAGGGCTAAATGGATATCATCTGGCGGCGATAATGAGGGTCGAGTAATGAGAGCCCACAACAAGTCTCCAGGCAGGGAGAGAGTCAGGGACTAGAGGAATATAGGGTAATTGGACTCCTCATTGATCATGTTAAGCCACAAGATGCACGCCAATCTTCACTGAATTGTATTGAATCTGCTTCAAAATGCCTGCCATAAGGCTTTATTACGTTCTACACACACCAGGAACTTACATTATTCAAATACATTTTTTAATCCATGAATAATTACTAAGACCTTTTCCAAAGTTTGAATCTTGTTTTTAGAACTCTGAAAAAATAATTCACAAAATTTCCCTTTGAAATTCAAACTGCTTTACAATATGTAAATTGACTTCACTGAAACCTCTCCTAAAAAGGAACTACCAGCAACTATTGAAATACCAGGGGAGCAGTTACCACCTTGATGTGTTGTTAACAGAGTCATTGTGAAAGTGCTTACCAGCACTGAAATGTCAATGGAACAGTGCAAGTGATAATGTTACGGTGCACTACATAATTGATACATGTTTGTTAGGCCCTGCTCACCACCTCGACCCATCCACTCCCATTGGGTCAGCAACATAGCAGTGTTTCCAAGCATGAATGAGGATAGACAACATGACTCACATGGTATTATTTTCCCTCAAGACAGCAGGTGGCGTTCTTTACAAAGGAGAAGGAAATATTTCCTGTGGTAACCTCAATACCCTGTTTTTGAGGAGTGGCTTGTATTGGCATTCAGGATACTACGACCAAGACGATTGTACACTCTACAACCTTATCCAACATTAATGCGGCTTTCCTCAACATAATTAGTAACATTGCCATAGTAGATTAGCTTACTTATTTATAGCTCTGTATCAGGTATCTTACAGGGTTTCACAGGATTGATAGAAACATCACTTGCTATCGTTGTATGGAAAAATCAAAGGTAACCATTTGGATTGCAGTTCAGTTTGGTAAATGTCAACTGTATATCAGATCATCTAAATTTCCCATTACACGTGGAGGCATAGGTTTACAGTTTGTAAAGTTTCAAAACAGTATTGAAAATAATACCGTGACATTTACAAGGAAAACTTCGGGAAAACTTTTGTTGAAGAAAATACTCTTGTGAGAAGAATATTAACTACATGAACAAAAGATTGCTAACCAAGTAATGTGTCTGTTTATCTAAACTCCTGAAAGACATTTTACCAGATAGGATTGTCAAAAGAGAATGGCTTAAAAACTTGTTTACACAAGTAGTATTAGTCAGTTCAAAATCCATTAATCAACCTGCGCTAGACGACCACACCAAATAATTTCCTTGATCAAAAGCTATCAGATTGTACTCCTTTTATTGATTTCTGGTCGGGAAACTAGACTAGCCATGATAAATCCATACACACAACATTAATTTCAGCTTCAGACATCCATTAACATCCTGCCTATATCCTCAGATAGAGACAACTAGCACTTGCTTCACCTCACAGAATACTCAAGTTGTGCTAAAAAACATAAACTATCTCGGTTAATGTGGCCTGTGATGATGATGTGAGCAGAGTTTGCATGAATGATCTGTAATAATGGTTGCGTGGAAGAGGGGCTGGAGACGAAGGTAACTCAGTGTAGCCCCCCTACAGCTGCTGTTGCTGCTGCTGCTGCCTCTAAAAGGCCGAGACAGGAAACTGTAGGGTATCTGGTCGAGGTGATGTGGTACATTCAGCCAGACCACTGTGGAGCTTATTACCATTACTTTAGGTCATCAAAAGCTATTGATTTTACTATTAGAACTTATCACACTCGTGACAGCTTGACAAGTTCAGTATACGTCAGTTCAAAGGAAATATTAGTGGTCATCTGCACTTACTTTGTGAAAAATAACTGTGATCACAGATTGTGAAGCATTTGTGAGAGAGATCAGTGTAAAACTTTCAGTTGTTGAAATTAGGCATGGACGTCTTATAGCCTTGATGCCTAAGTTCAGGATTAACAGATTTATAGATTCAAATACAGTAGCAGAAAGTATCAAGGACCACAAGACCCCATAGTGTTCAACAGTGACTCCCACAACAAGATAAAGACATTAAGCAAAATGTATCTCTTAGTCCACTTTCGACAGAGCACCCTGGATACTAGTTCCACGCCTAATATCAATCAAAAATAATTATGAGAAAGAAAACAAGTTACACCAATCCAACATTAATTTGTAATCTCAGCTGAATGTGTTCAGCTAAACATTCTGATTCCCCCTCAGGTAAATAAAAGATTTATTTTGATTGTATACATTCTATGTAAACTATGGACCCTGACAGGGAGTGCTGCAGAGTGACAAGTACACTGAGAAAGTTGAATGAGGTTAACAGTTGTTCAACATACACGAACACTGAAGTAAACATGTACCCCCTCAGTAGTGCGGATGTGTACGAGATGATGCACCAAGAAGTCAGGAGGGACACTCCTGCCTACTCCACATGCATGGTCTTCATTACTTATCAAAAACAAGGTCTGGCATGAGTTGTTGAAGCCAGCTGAGGAGATGATGGTGAGGTTGGGGGAGCCTGGAGTTTGGGGGGACCTGGCGTTGTGGACCTGGTGTTGTGGAAGGTAAATGGTAAGAAAATGAGTGTGGGCGAGGTTTCTATCAGTGGGTGGAAAGAGGATCAAAAGATCAGACTTGATTTGTCTCTTTGCAGCTTCGATACCGGTTGTGAGATTTGTCTTAGAAGAAAAGGTGCGGCTGGTTGATATTTGAGGGGTTAGCCACTTGGAACAAACATATTGTAGTACAAACAACTATGCCACACGTGATGTATTGGGTGACAGCATGCCCACCAGGTCAAAGCACTCAAGAGATCATTATCTTTCCTTAACAAACACAGGAAGGGGATTGAAGAACAATCCTTCAGGCTTCATACATGAATAAGCAAGATAATAATCTCAAAACGGAATCCTATACCACAGGTTTAGGCAATCAATAATCTGTACCAGAAATTCAAGTCTCATTAGATTCTACTTATGCCTATGTCACATTATATATCATCAGGCAAATCTACAGTACAGAATCACAGCTGTCATAAAAATAAAAACAGTATCCAAAATACAAAGTAATAATACCGATCAATGTCTAAATTCAGTTCAAACAGTAGCAGCCAAAAATGTTTTTGTCAAAACTTTTCTGAAACGTGGTATTTGGCATCAGACTGTGATGAATCTGGTATCAAGAAATGAATCATAATAGTTGAGCCTACTAGATCAAACAGAATTTAACTAAATTCAGACTGAAGATGCAACTGCAGATATATCATATCTTCAAACATTAAAGCTCTCTCCGCTCTAAAGGTGTATCTGTACTAAATGTCCAATACACTTTATAATTTCCCTCAAGCTTGTAGACAAACATTTCAAAATCAGTTCTGTATACTAGGTGTGAATGTATTAACTTCTGAGTGTAAATCTTGTACCAAAATATGAGTCACTTTTCACAAGTCGACCATGTTATACACATGCTGTTGTATTCCTGATGTCTGAGAAATACTGCCACTCACCTGTTGATGTTCCTTGTTATTATTATGGGTATGTCTGGGTCTGCGACGAGGTGTAATTCCAATTTCAACGCCTCGAAGTATGGAGTCCACAACTGGATAAAAGAAAGAGAAATCAGATTCAGCTCTCTTACCCCTGAAATCCATGAGGGCAAAACAAACCACGCTGCATCTAACATCAACTTCACATCCGTGAGTTTGTAGTAGTGACTGAAACCAACAAAGAAAGCCAGTCCGTAGGCCGGCATATGACTCACAGTGTGACTGCCATGTTCTCTGACATCTTGAGCGGCTCACGTCATCAACCCACAAAGGTCAGGGAACACACCTTTCTTTATTCACCCAGGGCTTAGCACAGGTTATTTTCATATTCCCTATCCGGGTCTGTCTTGGGTCTCTGCGGTGTGCTGATAACGCCAGCTCAAATGAGCAGAGCACAACTGATACTGGGCTGTAAGTGGGAAATTGCCTGACTGCTGTGTTTGTGCCGTGTCTGATCAGGTGCTTGAATGCAGCATACACCAGACAGCCTGCTTGGTTAACAATGGGCCTACACAAATTTGTTACACACAGTGTTAGGACCTGGCTTTGGCTTATCACTGTGGTGTAAGGTTCAAGTACAGAAAATCAATTCCAAGCTAAGGGGACAAGGATCTCCATTGGAGGTTATCTTCCACAGGAGGCCGGCCTGGTGACCAGATAACTACCAACAGCCTAACTATCAACTAAATAATGTGTGGTATTTGCCAAAACAAGATTACAGACTCATTCTCCTGTCTGGGACCCAGTCCAGATTGGTGTTTACTTCAATTGATTGTAGTGAATAATTCATTCTTCTCTTCAATGCTATGGCAATTTAAAACTGGCATCAATATAGGATTATGAGTCTAGCTCCCTGTCGGTCATTTTTCAATTTTGGTGGAATTAACCTTATTTTCTCTTGTGGTGATCTGAGAAAGTAGTGCTGCCATTGAATATGTTATTGTCAGACAGCTGAAACCTACATGGGATTAAGATCATGGGCTATTGCACGCAATGTCCATTTTTGACACTTACAGAGCGTCAAGTACTTCTGAGTGTGAATAACATAGCTCTGGCTGCATACCAACTTGCAATATTTAATTCTTTACATATAAGATTCTGCATATATTTCCTAAACAGTATTCAGAAACCATTACTGTCCAAGTCGCTTCAAATCCATATCCTGTAGAAGTGATTCTGTTCTGGTGGAAATATTTCACTCTAAAAAAATCAATACCTAGTGGCTATTGTGATTGTGAAGCAGATTGAAGGTGTTACACCCTAAGGGGTTGTTGCACTTATTACATTAACACCAGATTACCCATGCAAAATGCAAGCACCTAGCCATTCTACACCAGGCTATTATCAACAGGCTAAGTCTTCAACCGTTGTGTGGAAATTAATGTTGCCATCAACCACATCATAAATATCCATGTCACAGCCTTGTGACTTAAAAGGTCTCCATATTTTTTCCTAAGCCATCTTGAAAGCCATTTCACCACATTCTCTACAAGCTAAGACTACCAGCTCAGCAGTGGCACATGTCGAAATCAAGGTATCGATTTTTCAAACTTGCCCAAGTTGATGCGTTCTTTTCTGAGAGTAATAAATTCCGGATTCATTTTCTGTGAGAGTCTGCCAGTGATTAATTTGCTCTGAGAAATCTGCGTCATTGGTCCAAACCAGTCTTGTCAGGCAATTTCCCACCGTTGTTAATAGCATCCTTACAGATAGTCTATATAGGTGATTGGGTCTTGCTTTGTCAATTATTACAGAGAATCAAATTAACTTCTCTTGACCAACTGAGCAGTCACAGTCATTCCTTCTTCAGACAGCATCTTAAATATACTGCCACTACTGATTAAAACATTGAGAAGCTCTTCCAATATATCCATATATCTTTAAAAATCATACCCTTTTAGTCTCATCAGGATTGAAAAACAGTTCATTTTAAATGCACAAAATAACAAACAGAAAATCCATTTTACCTCAAACAGGAAATTCTTAATAAGTACCTTACCGGCATAAATTTCACTTATGCAGGTTCACTAAGAAATACTTTCTAAGCTTTTTTCTTCCAACTTACTAAAAATACAATTTTTCCACTGCTTGTTTTGGCTGATAAACAACCTACTCCAAAACGATAAACAAGATGAGTCAACTTTTTTTTATCTGATACATCTTTACATGCTCATATCATTACCAGAGCAGAGATCTCGAAAGTAATATGTTGTTTGGCAAATCTCCCAGAAATATTTTGGGATTGGAATTCACATTTGTAGTTGATTAAGAGGCCAGCTGGCAGTGACAGGAAAACTGGCAAGCATGTAGCAAAAGACTGCAGCAATTGCACATCTCTTGAGGGAGACACACAAATATATGTTGTGGTATGCGGAGAAGAAGCCTGTGCCGCTGTCTGGAATGAGGTGAGAATTGGCCTGATGAAAACAAGACCACTTCTCATTTTGTGTAACATGATGACTTACAATGATATCTATCAGTGTAATGCTGGTGGCACTCACAACAAAACTGGTGTTGACATATTTTACAACAGATGGTGAACATTGCTAGACGGGTCTGACCTGCAGATGGTGGAACTCCATGTTATGTGAGCAAGTTATTCATATTAAGAGAGACTTGCCATCTTTCTTTTTGGTCTTACTGTACCCTGTTCAGTTAATCAGTCAATGCTGGGTTTTTTCATTTGGATTTGAATCATAAGAGATTGTGATGTTTGGGATATTTTGGTTTATGATTTGAAAACGGCACTCATGGACTAAGGGTTGGGGTTGATAAGTCCAAAATATATTTACAGGACAGAATAACTTGTCTATGACCATAAAAAAGAAAGACAGAAACAAAATGTGAGAACCTTTACTGCTGAAGCACAGAAAATGACCCAAGCTCAGGACATTCTCTGAATTCACCTGACAAATACCTGAAGCAAATTTGACTGTTTGACATAATGACTTCTACATGCCATGGGCACAGGGCAATTCAACTTGTCACCAACCTCTTTGGGGTTGACTTTGGGGTGGAGTTGTGTTTAGGTGGTAGTTGAGGTTAGATAGGGTTTTGTTTGGGTGGAAAGTCAATTGGATCTGGCAAATAGGGGAAGGCTTTAAGCGGTACAGTGTGAATGAACTTAAATGGCAACTCCACACTTCGTAAGTGATGAAGATGCACAGCCCTCACGATATCGCAGGAAAAACAGCTTTCCCAAAATAAGTATGTGTATAATGGAACTAGAAGGTGTAGTGTTTTTGCCTGGCATGATGTCTATTTGGAACAGAGTAAACAGTATCTGTTGTGAGTTTTCTGAAATGGCCTGGCACAGAACCAAACTATGCTGGTGTAATCTACCAGACATTATCATATTGAATTTCTTTCCTGAACTCAGTAACATTCTGTGTGAAAATATTTACAGGTAAACATCTGCAGCAGCTGAATAGCTGAGGCAAAAGGGCACCTTATCACATTGTGTCATCATGGGCAGGTTCAGATTGGTTGGAGAGGGAAAAAAGTCAATAGCTTTCTACTTGGTGGATCACAGACCTAAGATTGGGTTTCAAAGGGGAAGAAAACAAATTGCAACGCCCATATATACCACAACCCCTCTTGGTCTGTTGTCATAATAATACATTAGCTGTAACTAAGGATACAATGAGGAAAGAAATGGTTAAATCCACTGACATTAACAACACTGCTTTGCGTCAAGTTTTACAGGTCAGTCATGATAATAGCTGATCAATAAATGCAATATATTGAGAGACTTTTTCTTGTTTTACACCACTGTCAGCAATACTTCAATAGGCAGTGGCAACACAGCAGCCTATAGACAGACAATTTAGAGCAAGGCTTGCAAATTTTCTTAAACAACCAATCCAGTTTTGTTGCCATTTTTGACCAATTACATTATTGGGAACTACTCCATGTGATCGATCTGGAGCACTTAATCACAAGACAGACATAAAAAGAACACATTTCTATTTGGACACTTTTAGAAAGTATTTTCTTTCAAAGAAACATTAGAAAAGGGGACATCACACTATAATGTAAAACAAGTAAAATAAAAATGCAGATGATATCGTATACAAATTCATAAAAAACTGATAGTTTGGTTACAGTTTCATTATTTGATATCATGGCATAATACCCTTGTCAGAATATCTTCGCAGTATCTGATGGTGTTTGTAATAGGTGACTGAATGAATTTAGAGGTCATGGGTAAATTGGATGATAGTGTATCAGCGGATCATTATTCTTGATACTAATCACTGAACTGTCTGGCCCTGACTCAATTATTAACTGCTAGCTTCAAATAGTTGGTGTTAAACAATACAGGCACAAATACAACATTGGCAGGATTTACTTACCTCCATCATCTATGAGGTGCATCTGAGTATATGCAGGATCTTCATTATGCTCTTCCAAGACGGTGTCATCAGTAACAGCTAAAGTCTGAAATAGACAGAAAAGACGTCACTCAACAAACCGACCGACGCCACAATCATGCATTTTCGTCACCAGCATGGCTGCTGCAGTCCTGACACATGACATTCTGACACGTTATCTTATGCAAGTAACCTTGTCTCGAATCTGATAGCGAAGTATGTTAGCATAAGGAAATCTCTATTGATTTGGTCTAAGGACCGCATAATCAAAAGCTACGTATTGTATAATGATTAAGAACTCAAACATGTCAACGTGACATTACAATAGACCACTGACCTTTCAGAATATTACAATGTTATCAATTTTCAAGTCAATATTAAAAACAAAATTTAAATCCTCATCAGCAGCAGTTATATCTTCCTCATGTCTAAATTATCTTTTTGAATTGAGTTCTCACAAAGAACAATCCAAATCATTAAACAATCCCATTACCTGAGAAGAATGAAACTTGTAAATCCCCTAGAAGGAAATTAAAGACTCATATTTCAAACCAGTCCTTGGCAAACACATATTCAGAGTGCAAATAAATCAATCCAGCTTTCTGGTACATGCACTCCGCCTGTGCTAAGCTAAGCCAAGGTTAATGGAAAACAGTTGTGAGTAGACACTCTAGTATCTGTTCTATCCATCAAGGTATGCTTGTTTTCTCAGCCTCGTCAGTCTACTCCTGACATTTGAATACCTCCTACCTGCCCACATAAAACCCGATACCTTTTGTAGATTGCCTGACCTTTTTCAATATTTTCTGGTTTCTTGCCTGCATAAATCTTTCATGGGCTGTTGGTCAGAGTGTAAAGCTTTAATCATGTCTAGAGCCTCGTATGGTTGAAACAGCATGCACAGAGGGAACTAACAGTAAAGTGACGTTGCATTGTGCTCAAGAAGAAGTCATACAACTCAAACAGGCCTACCTAGGTCAAAGTTAGCAGATTGTTTATTTGTGAGGCCACTTGCTGGTCAAGCTGCCCACACTGACTGGAGGAATGTGACCGATCTCGCACAAGCCTGGCCAACCTCTTCTCTCTCCTTCCTGTTTGGCCACGTGGTTGTTCAGTTTTTAAGACAATGCACTGGGTCTATCTCAGCTTGATCTGATAGTGCGATTTTACCACAATTTGATGTTTCATACAAATCTACTTTATATACACATTGAACATAACACTATAAATACCTTATCTCGTATCTCTACAAATATTCTGAAGATATCATAAACCATCACATAAAATATTATCACTTAAGTTAAATTTTTCAAGCACAGCATAACTGACATTATCAAATTTCTTTACTGACAAACATAACACTGAAATATTAACTTACAAGAAAATCCCTGATTTGCTGTATTGAGCATGAGAAGTGATTTCATGGTAATAACTATCGTCCATACAAATTCATAACAGTCGCATACTTAAACATCCACATCTGTATTTTTCTCTCTAACAGTAACAGAAGCTAATACAGTTTACAACATTATGGGAAGCTGAGGTTGTTTACATGAAGATTTCATCTGGTACAGGACAGGGTCAGAAGACAGCACATGGCGATGAAGAAGACAATAGGTCATAAGTCAGAACCTGTTTCCTGCTCAGCATCCGATATTGACTCACATGACACGTTTCATATCAAGTTTCCAGTACAGGCAGAAATTACTCAACAAAATTATCTGGGGCGGATGGGGCTGATAGGACGTATTTGATTTGCAGGACACACAACACTAACTTTAATACTATTTGAAAGCTTTGTAAATAAAATCTCTAACTTCAAGCAGGCTTTTAAACACTCTTGAACAATTTATGAATTATTAACCAGTCATTCCAAAAAAGTAGTATTGATATTATACCGAGGTCATCCCCTCAAAACAACCAAACACAGATCAAAAGGAATGCAATAGTCAGTACTGGTACAGAATTCAATATCAATTTTGAATTACATTATTTTTTTAGGGAAACCTTTAAACCTGATTACTGACTGTAACATTACACCTGTTTTGTCTTTGTTTGTCAAGTACTATTTCATTCAAAATCTTAACCAATTTTACCATTTGAATAGGTATAGTTTCATGGTTAAGCTTAAAAACATTACCAGTGGCCTTGTATTACTTCAATTGATAAAACAATACTTAATTCAATATATCTGACACTTCCAAATATATTTATACAAATAGACACTCTAACATTCATAAATGCCTGAGAAATGTCTCAAATGACATTTTAACATTGTCACCGCATGATTCAATGGCGTGTGGTGTGTAGTTTATATGCAGCTATGAACAGCATGACAGGATCATGACATGTAAGTACAATGTGGGAGGACATCCCAATGTGACACAAATCCTGTGAAACCAACAAGGAGGTGTAAACTACAGACAGACCCAGTTCATGATACAAGTGACTGAAAACCCGTTAAACTTAACGTAGTAATCATAACAGCAAATTTTGAAATCATTCAACCACCCCCTGCCAATTCTACCTACAAAAATTAAATCTGGTATATTATTTGAATCTTGTGTACAAAATACCAGCATTAGATGGAAAGGAAACTAAAAATCCCATGTTGAATAAACACCTGTGATTCTGCAAAAAGCACAAACATACTCACAAAGAAAAGAATATATGCGTGGGTCACAAGAGCTGCAGTTTCATCATAATCTCTGTAGGTCAAGATGTTATCAGCAGTGAACCATACAGCTGCTAAGCCTAGATTTCAACACTAACCACAGGTGATGTTATATGTCACGTAGACACTATGATGCATATTTACCTGAACGTATTTCAAGGATAAGGTTACACTACAGCAGTACAATGGGATTAATATGAATACAACCATGGCCATGTGATAATATCAAATGAGAATCACATGTTATCTCAACAGAAATAATCCACGATTTCAGACTGACTGACTGACTGAATTTGGTTTTACGCCGCTTTCAGCAACATTCCAACAACATCACGGCGGGGAACACCAGAAATGGGCTTCACACATTGTACCCTTGTGGGGATTCGAACCCGGGTCCTCGGCGTTGCCGAGCCAACGCTTTAACCACTAGGCTACCCCAACGACCCACGATTTCAGAGAATACCAGGGTTATAAATACAACATGACTGATATATTCACTGACACTGATACATTTTGCAAGACAATTCATGATGTGGATCATGATCAAGAAGATGAGGCTGAATTTTCACAAACACAGTATGAACATTGTGTAACAGAATCCTGATATCATCACAAAACTTTTTATTTCATTGAAATTTGGGTTTATTACACAGCAACAACATGATTCTACTGAATGTTTGAATTGACAACAAAGGTCTCAAATTTCCACTAATACCAGATTATAGATTCTTTTGTAGAATCCTAAACCAAAAGGAAATCATACATGTCCCTTCACAAGAAAAGCGTTTATAATAATATCATAATGCATAACTAAATGTCACAGTGCATTTGCGAACCTTTAAGTCAAATTAAGGCAGTATATAAGAAACACTGATGATTCTTGCAAAACACATATGTATTTTAAGCTTTTTTTTTTTATAAGGACAGAACGTTAAGCGTGACAAAACATCAAACATGACCGTTCTCATTGTAATAGTCAACGAGTTTTAAGCAGCTGTACATTCCTTAACTATCAATCTTGCTGCAGATCATCCCATTTTCTGTTATCTAGTCTAGCCGGTTTTTAGGCCTGTTTCTAGAGAAAACGATAGGAAATCATGCACAACAGTTTGCTTTGATGTTTAATACTTCCTGAACAGTATTGATGTTGCTTCAGATATCATATATAAACTGTGATATGTTGTTTCACATTGTAGTTGTCAATATCCATGGTGGTAAGTAAGTTTTAAAGAGTCTCACTGTCTGACAGAAACCCCAGTGTTTGATCTATACTGTCACAATTACGAAACCAGATCACAAATTGTAAGCAACTGTTTGTTTCACAGAGACATACACAGAGACAGCATGGGTAGCTGGGGACCTAAGGTACAGGGTTCATTCTGATAAAGATAACAAAGGCTACTTATCAAACCAGCACATACTCATAATTTCTCCTGTCATGTGTTGATATGTACATACCTATGTACCATCTTGACATACAAGTGATGAGGGCCGTCAACAATTGCACCAGTCATACAGGGGTTCAGCATTGAGGTGTACTACCCATGTTATTCACTTGAATGAAGTATTGGCTTTCCCCACTCTGTATGTATTAACTTTATGACACCAGGGCCTTATATTGAGGTACAAGCATGACGATCTCCCACCTTGATGTATAAAATGTAGTACACCAGGGTGCCATTGTTCAAAATAACCTCAGATGCCACAACTGTCTTCAGTATGTTGAGGTAAGTTATGATCGCCTTAGCGCCGAGACCGTTTTCTACCCTTTGCATTATATCAAGCTAGGCATCAAGTTAACCAGTATGTATAACTGAAAAACATCCCATAGTGAGGAACAGACATCAAGATCTCCCACCCTGTATGTATAAACTCAAGTACACCTGGGTCCCTATACTGAGGTGTTATACAGTGGTGATGTAAGCAGGCCTCGACTCACGAGGGGTGATGACCACATGTTTGTCAGCAAGTCCTGCTCAAGGCCGACACTTCCTCTCTGCAATAGCCCAAGTTCGCAGTGCAGTGTTTACACGCACACTCCCTCCATTGTTTACTCACAGTCCACAAGGAATGGAGCACGGTTTTCACAAATGCAAGCTTCACAGACTGATTCAATATTTGCGGCCACGTGAGCACCTTGAACGCAGCACTAGGATCAATCAGCAAATCTACAGGTCAAAAACTTACTCCACCGCAATTCAAAGCAAAAAATATCCTCATCACTTTCCTGTCCTATATTTGAAAAAGCACGAACTTCCATCCTAGAATTTGAAGATCAGCAAAGCAAGCTATAAGCTGTGTTTCCTCCTTCAAGTCTAGAATTAGCATTCCATATGCTATCTGCCAAGCCAAGGTGCAAAACAAATTGAACTTATAAATAGCCAAATCTGATAAATGGGCAAAGTTGTTTATTTGACATACATTTCAAACACTTAAGTGTATTTTACCTCTTCATCTTCAAAGAATACAACGCTGTATCAACATCAGCATTCTAAAGTACCTTCATCCAGTCAATGTCTCAACTCTGTGTGTACAATCCTAAATGTCCTCCCACCCATGACTGGGAAACATGCAATACTTGTATTCAAGTTGTCCACAAAAGAAAATAACTCTCTTAAGTGAATCAGAGCATAACTGTATAAAGTGAAAAAATGTACCTATTAAGATTTCTGAAGAGCTTGTTTCCATCTTGCTTCTCTGAACATGAACCTGTATTAGGTCTGTTACTGTATGTATAATGGGGAATTATAACCCACCTTATCTGGCTTCCATTGCACGGGCCATGTCACTTGTCTGGCAAGATTGCATATGTTAAGGCAAAAAATTGATAGAATGTAGTTCCTGTTCAGCCATTTACAAAAGGTTTTTGTATGAATTATATCTGAGTGTGCATTGTACCTGATATAAAGAAGCCCCTGTAACTTGTGATAGTGGATAAATCACTGTACAGAAGTGCCTGAGAATAAGGTTAGAATATTATCATGGTGAATCATGTATCACGGTGTGATGGAGAGCATAGGGGAGTTTCGGTACCTGAAGGTATAGCATATTTAAACGTACACACAACTATTAACAAAGGTATTGTCCTTAATTAAAAAAACCATCAGACATTCCTTCAACAAAGTCCCCCCACCAATCCCCATATCTTGACAGCAATAATTTTATCATGTCCGATATAAATGTTATATTCCACTAATATGCATAGATTAAGCAAAACACAAAATATCTGCCTTTGCCCCTGAAACAATACAGATTGTGTCCTTCTAACCTCTGATCACTGAGACTGAGGACCAACAGAAATTCCCTCCATGCAACCTGGACTATGTTAAGGCGACTCACTGGGGTCGTCCTGTCAAATGGATATGACGAATTCGACCAAGTCACATCGTCTGAGTGATAAATCGAATTCAACAAATGGTACAAATCGGTCACTCGAACCGATATCGATTGTGTCGCGAGTGTGTAGAGCCTGTTCTAGTTAATCGGCATGTTGAATGTGGTGCAGCCATTATACCAGCCATATAGTGTTCACATCATCTTGTATCAATTTGATAATCATGTCCTTCTCCAGCCCGAAGTCAACCAGGTGAGTCAACCTCTCTCCTGTACATCTTATTTCAGCATCATTATAAAGATCGATCAGCAACACTATCATCATATCCCAGTAAACCTGCTTGCATACTCAGGCAATGTTGAATCATCAGCCAGGTAGCTCTTCTCCAAGACCACTGAGAAACAGATAATCGGCAGTCAGTGGCAAGGCCACCTCCTTGTGTGCTACCCCAAAAGCCCCACTTGACCACAATCTTGAAGTGTGTATGGCTGCGAACCACTAACTGGTTATCTCCTGCTTTAATGTTGCCCAACCCCACCCTTCCTGTCCTGCTTGTGACAAGTTCAACACCATTAAATGGCCAAACAAAGGGCCATGAAGCCTCACAGATAATAGCTGACAAACAGGCGAGATGCATCAGCAGATAACAAGGTAGTGGACATTGATCACCTCCGCACAAACAGATACAAAGACCAGTGTATGTACTGCCTAGATTGGATTGTCAAGTGGACAGCCTTTACACCAGCCACAAAATACCATCAATGCCACCAGGTTATTACAGCGACAAACAGTGAAACAAGGTCAAGGTCACAGTCTGGTGATAACTGTCAAGGATGCTGACAAGTTGATTGTTTCATTTAAATCCTCTCCAAACTGCATTGGAAAAACTGAACGTTTAAAATGTCCTCCAAACTGCTTTAAATTTTGTATGCTGTTAACCATTAAATGTAATGCAGTATTTTATGACAATTTCAATGATAAATATTATCATAAAATGTATCAGACCACAAAATATGAAATTATTAAAAATGATAATGCTACTTTTTAACAATTATTCATTCCTTAGTCCATCAACTAAAATGAAAAACATCATTTCAACCAATGAATTTTCATACACCACACTTGAGCCAGCACCACCAGCTACATTCAAGATGGTTGTAATCCTGTTGCACAATAGGGCAACAAGTTCCCTTCCCTGTTTTCAAGTGGAGTCAACTATGTCCCCCAGTGGTGTTAAACGGATATAGATAAGCTTTCTCGGAAGTTTTGTACTAACATTTATATAGGTCATGACACACAACATTTGAGTCATTCTGGATAGGATCAAACCAAACCTGAACAATCTATTTTGCAGAATACATAGATTTCTTTTTGACCAATACCCCAGACAAAAGAACCTTAAAGGAATTGCATTTAGCTCTTTTAAACTATATCCCTTCATGCTGTTAAATTAACATGGTTTCTGAATTACTCTTGCCATTCCTACAGTGTCCATATGGTTGCCATAAACTTCTTATTTGTACCATGCTTCATACTTATTCAGACATTTTTCAGAAATAACTCACAAGCACCTGTGGCAGTATATCAGGAAATTAATGACAGAAGATACTTCACAGATATGAAATCCCACTTACAGATAGTGAAACCTTCCCAGATGCAATGTAATTATCTGGCCCTGCCAGTTAATTTCAGAGTGTAGAGACCATGGATGAAGTGGTGCCATGAATCATGTATTATTTTGGCTTGCACATGTGTGGTTTGTGTTTGCAAGAGAAAGCTTGTGTGTTCAGTCTCTCCCAGTGCTAGTCTCAACTATATTTGTCTTTCTGTAACAGTTGAGTGACAATATCTGGTTTCTTGGCTAACAAACTCAGATCCTGCCAAAAACATCAATCGACTCCAGATTTCTGCCCCTTTTTCCTCCTCATGTTCTGACATTTCTTTCTTGTACTGAATCATGTAATGTCATGATGCACTTTCAAAAAATCCCTATTTCCACGCATTTGTTCTCTTGTGATTTGACAGGGTCTTGTTTAAATTTTTCACCACTTTGGTTTCCTGTTGGTGCAAATAACTTAATATTGAAATGGAAATTGGACATTTTAATAGGATTCCTAATCTCCTTCACACAAAATATATAATTGGATATTTGCCACGTAAAAGCTTGTCACCTGCAAATGCTCCAGTTGTCCACAAGGCAATACACACATTAAAGTCAAGCCATCTGCAAGCATGATTAACCTCAGACAATACCATCAGGTGGCAAAAATTTGCAAGCAGTTTGTCTTTGTAACATATGCAAACCCTATGGACGCTTCAGTGTGTCTGGAAAGGTCAGCTTCAGAGTGTAAGTTAGATCATTCATCTTCCCTAGTATTTCAAATGTCAGGGCAAAGGGTGGCAAGTAAGTTAGCAATGTGGGCAAATAATCTCTACCAAACACATGAATATCAATGACCCTTGTTATCTTTGAACATCTACTTCATGTGCAAGGCAGATGACAGTGTCTGTGCGTGCACTGCAAGGAAAATACAACTGCAGGTGCATCGTCATTGATAGGTGCTCCTGTATGCATGTATGCCAAGAAAACACTGGCACAAAGGCTAAAAATCTGAGTCTAAAAATAAAAGGTCCTGAAGGGGTATTCACTGCACATCACCACCATGCTGGCTGTACTATGTGTGACCTTGAGTTGGTGTGAACTAGCTGCATGTCACCTGCAGTAACATTACATGTGCAGATACGCAGCAAACAGAAACACTACCCCAGTGCTTGTCAGGGCTGACTGTGTGTGTACTCAATGCGTGTGTGCTTGTCAAATGCACGATTTTACACATCAGTGTGAATGTGTATGCATGCATGCACAACAGGAGGACGCAGTATTCCTCGACACAACCAAAACATGAATAATTCCCTGCGTGGACTTGCATGCTCCCTGGCATCAGCCTAACCTAAGATACTTACAGTGTAATAACGCTGTCAGGGAAGATTTACATTAAACACTGGGTGGTGCCCACACGCTTTCACTTAAACATGAAGCGACAAAAGCCACATGAGTCACACTATGAAAGGTGTCTCTTCAATGGACAGAACGAACAATATGACATTTCATTTGCATTCTACTTCTGTATATTTGTTCATTTAATATGGGCGGTGCTTAACACTGTTCAGCCATTTAACCAGAGCCATTAACAAAGTGGCTCTGGCTGTAGTAAGTGGTTAATGGTGTAAGTCATGCATCTTGGGTGTGATGATAAATTGAGAAACACACCTGACATTATGCAGCTCAAGTTATAATCTAAACTAAATGTCAACCCAGCAGCCACACTGGGCACCAGATTCCCACAGTCACCAATTGCAAAAAGCATGAGTAACCTGGTAAGTTATCAGAGCAGGAAACATTATGGCTTCCATCAAAAGAAACCAGAGAAAATTTTGACAGAACTGATGCCAACAATAGAGTGACTACGCTGAAAGAGATTTACGTTCTACCTTCCTAATCCTAATGTGTTGACAAATCACCAGCAAGACAAACCATACATAAAATGTTTAGTGATGAACATGATTTCCACCTCATTAAACTGATTGATGGCTTGCAGCGGTATTTTTATCCTCACGTCATAAGTCTGAGGGCATTAGAGCTGGAACGAACATTCCGAAGCCTTCTTCCTATCAGTGTCTCAGGGTACAAATAATACTTTTGGGAACAACCATCCACTTATGAATATCAACAACACAGTAATTGACTCAGAAAGGACAGGCAAAAACAATAAAGCTAGTAAGTGGTTCATATCTTATAACATACCAATTTCAGTCTGAGTCATACGTAACCTATTGGAATAACATACAATATCTAATGATTTCAATCATGAAGAGCCAGGACCTCTTCATGAGATAAATAATACAATTTCTGCGTAAACATAAAAATGAATATGGAATCAACAGTAGACTAACGCTTAGTCTCTGAATATATATAATTTTGATAGTAACAAACAAGCCCATTTAAATTGAAAAGGAGCCCCAGGAAGACCAGAGATTCAGACTGAACCTGGAAATCTAGACTTGCTTTATTTAGGGCTTTAGCACAGCAGATAGGGCTTGGCAGTAGGGGAAATAATGTGGTTCAGGGACTGTGAGACAGACGAAATCAACAGGTACTGACTCAGCCAATCCATAACGAGTAGACCTCATTCTTTGTCATCAGCAAGAAGAAAGTTATTATCACAGTTCATCTTCTCATGGGAGTTTAAATGCTTCTCATGGGAGTTTAAATGCTGCTTTGAACAGTATTTCGGTCTCTCTCTTTCCATGGCAGAAAAGACAGAGTGCTGGCCTGAGACTTTATTCCAGAAACATAGTCCAGAAGAATCTGGTACTGAATGCTCAATCAGTGAATTCTAGCACTTCCACACAAAGGCCACACTTTGTAACTGCCAATGAAAGTCATCAACATAGAATAGTGAATAAACTGATGAAAGAGTGTGTACCTTAGTAGTATGGTTGTATGACTGTATGACTGCTGTGTACCACTGGGTGGTACCTTCAGCTCGGTACACTTCTACTCGGTAGCCGACAAGAACAGTGGGTGTGGTCAACAGAATGCGCTGCCCATCCTGATAGTCCACCCAACACTTGACAGCCTTCTGTACATCACCATCACCATACTGTAGTGCAAGCTCTTTTTTACTTTCCTCTCCTTCCTGAAAATAAACAAAATTTGAGTACAGTGAAATGTTTCAACATTTGAAAGAATCTATGAACTGAAAAGAAGCAGCATGCTTAAAAAATATGAATACCCTGTGTGCAAACACTTGTTATCTAGTTTAATTTTCATGCCAAATTTATTTTTAACTCCAGACCTTATCAAGATCAACCAAATGTTAAAAAATGGTTTGTGGTAAAGCTCTCCTGCAACTGTTTTTCACTTTCAAAGTGAAAATGCTTGTCAAAACGACTTAACTGATAAAATGAGGCTTTGAAGCTGTCAATAACTGTCAGTCCATTTCACTCTAACATATAAGCTTGTAACAAGCAAATGTCCCAAACATGTATCTTCTTTCCAAACCAAAATATCAGCAGTTTTGTGTCCATAAATACAGTAACCTCTGGATGGTTTTCAAACATACACATCATTCTTCCAGAGGAAAGGTACAATGGTGAGCTGAAAGGTCAGTAATTACAAACCCCTAGTGCTGGAGAATAAACCAGTGTCAACCGCAACAGACAGGCTTTAGTACAGGAGTCCTTGACACAAATATAGCACTGTTTCAAATGGAGGACAAAATGGCCAATATATATTAGGCTTACTGTAGATGCCTGTTATTCTGATAAAATATCAGCAATGCAAGGCATGAACTAATCCAAACCCAACACATGGAAGCCCTGATAAAGGCCACTTCATGACAGGATTAGAGTGAACAAAGTGGAACAATGACTAGTCATGTTACAACGCAATTGAGAGCATGGGGGAAAAATGCATGTAATCAAATTCTCATTTCTCACTTTTCCCCCCTGGTTGTTATTGTGCAAAATTAATATTTTCTAAATAGGATTCAAGACATGCGGGAATTCAATTATGTCACGACTTAACAGAGCACCATGAACATGCAAAATGCTCTATTCATCCAATGATCTAATCGGAGAATTCCGAGTGCTAATCGTGAATGAATCACTATTGGAGACACACATCTGAATCATTCCATATTTAAACAGGGGCTCATCCTTGCGATGTAATTGACACAACGTGATAAATCACATTTACTCACATTCAAACCAATGACACTAAAGACAGATGACACAAAGAATTGTCTCCAAATGTTTTGAAGAAATGTGGCACCACATTACACATTCATCGTCCTTGTTATGTTGGAAACCTTTGAACAATGTCTTTTTACAAGGCGATAACACAAAAAGAAATAGTTTGATACATCAAGTCATGATGTTACCCTAAAGCCATCATTAAACAAATGTTTCAAAAACTATTAACAAAACATGACAAAAACAACTAAACATACAATAATCCTTGAAGTATTTCTCAAGATATGCCATTCAAACTTACATGCCAAATAAATCTGAGGTTTAGTTTTAAAAACTTCTATAATGTTTTTTATTTATAAGCATTTTACAAAAAGTAGAATGGTCTGTTAATTATTGATTAATTTTTAAATGTTCTATCTATGCCATGCATCTACAGAAAATTCCAGTTCCTTCAACACCAAAGAGAATATGTATCAAGTTCCAGAAGTACTTGTCCAACAGAAATTCCTGCGTTCAGATTTCTCAACACATCAGTGACCAAACTCTCCTCAAAGGCAACAATCTTGTCAAATGATGCGAAGGCGTCTTGTAAACACTGTCATTGAAGTACTTACTTCTAGTCCAGAATATATCAACACCTGATCAAGAGTTACATCACAGTAAGGAGCTGCTTATAATCCATAGAGCAGACACACCTCCTCTACAATTGTCCTGGCAGCAGCTACCGTGTGGTCTTGCTGGCCCTCACTTGACCCTGGTGTGAGAGACTGGCCTGACAGCATCAGCAGCAGGGCCCAGTGGACACTAGCCACTGATAACCCAATCAGGTGTTAAGGGCATACCAACACTGATGGCTGTTGTTACACACACACTGCCAGAACAAACACAGGCCGCAGGGTAGGAGGGGGCAGCTCCGAGGGCACATGGTGTACAGCTCTTCTAGGCATGACTCACTCAGATCACACTTCATATCAAAATCATAACAGAATTATTCCATACAAATATATACTCTGGATTATTTTCATTTTGCTTACTAACATTATCCACTGATATCCGGAGAAATCAAAGCTGTTCAGTGCCAACATGCCGATGTTGTCCAAATGGGTTTAACAATGAACATAAAGCATTTTCTGGGTTTCATCTTCTTTTTATTGTTTGGTACAACGTTTCAGGGCTTGTTCTGGCCCCATCATCAGGTAGAACTGAAGAACAGTAACTGTTAACTATGCCCGTGATGTCACAATGCTTAATGTTTTGATTCATAATTTACTAACATTATGGTTAACGTAATGTTGAAGAAAGGCCCAAAGTAGGCATTAGGCAATTCTACTCTTGAAGAAACCAAGGCCTGCAACACCATCAAGTTAGCCCTAATGTGGTGTGACTTGTGATTTCACAGCCTGTCACGAATATGCATGTATATCCATCAGTCCAAAACAACTCCACAACTAAACCTTGTCTGTCATGTCTGAGTAATACATCATCTGTAAGAGCCAGACTTCCTCAACATTTCTTTCTAAAGCTGAACATAAAAGTTTTATTAGTTTTCTCTTACTAGAACAGTCCATCTATAAATAGCAATGATCCCAATGTAAGGGGACACCTTAGGTCATTGACGCCCTTAAGTTTTTGACTTTATAGAATAGATATAGATGACCACTGGTCAGATAGTCAGTAACCAGCAAAAATCTAAAGGGACTAGTTATTTTCCCTCAAATGAAATGTATTTGATATAAACCATTTGTTTGAAATGAACTTAAGATTGAGCATGTCCCATGGTATCTATACTTGCCAAAGTACCTCAATCTCATTTGAAAGACACCTTGACTTCATTTTGAACACTGAACAATAAGCTTCCATCTATCTATCTACCTACCTATCTATCTATGGAAACCACTGCTGGAGGAAAAAGAATAACAAGTCACATCCGATAAGTTCACAGTTCATAAACAGTATCCCTCAAACTCCCACTAGCAAATCTCTACAGTTCCAAGAAGCACCATATGGATTGCCTGATATTATCTGTGTCTAATGATAGCCAGTGTCCTCCTGTTATTGTTCCCTAACCTTGCTTCTAGGACATACAACACTGGTGGACTTTGTTATTGTAACACCACACCATAAACATGGGAGGAACAGCTCCATGCTTCACTGATAAGGTAATCAATCAAGGCGATCCTAGGTGGCTGTTGGGCTGACAAGGAGGGTGTCAAGACAACATTTAGTATTCTTGTTCATTTGCATATCCAATCTCAACTGATAACATTTTATCTTCACCCATCTCCTCAGACAATTTTTCCAGGACATTTATACCTCTTTCCACACTCCTGTTTATCATTTGAAACCATTTCCAATGTATTATCTCATTATTATTAATACTTTTGTCAATAAACATTTAATGACATGACATGACCTGAAGTAAATGAACAGATCATTAATACCTAATGACCTAATGATTAATTATGCAATGGAATTTGGCAACTACTTGGGTACAACTCTGAAAACTTTTACCTCCTTCAGAAATCAATGGTGGTGCATCTACTGTATCACGACTAATCTTCATGACCGAGTTCAAACTTCAGCAGTCCATGCTCAATGTCACACTTACCAGCTGGCAAAATCCATAGCATTAAGGTATACAACATCATATCACTGCACAATATAATCCTGTACAAAATGCTAGATGACTAAAATCGTTACAATACTGTGATATTCACAGCACTCCCATTTTGATTCAATGAATATCAATGTGTAATTAACTACAAACTTCTGTATTCAATGGGCCTACTGCTGCTGTGACATGAATAGATTTACTTGGGAATTCCATGCCAGCAGCTAATTTCCATAACATACTACTAATCAGGCACATTTGTATATGAGGAAAAATTGAAATGGCTAGTACCTGTGTGAGGACGTCAGCAATGCTACGAGGACTGGAGCTTTATCTACACGTGGTGTAGTACGTGGAAGCCTGGTCATACCAGTCACCCGGCATACGGCTTATCTTATCACACAAGTCCAATATCTTTACATATCTAGACTAGAGTTCAAGAATATTCTTAAGTGTTTACTCAAACTAGCAGGGTAAATAACAGATAAAAAAATTCTGGTCCCTTTTAAAAAATACACACCCACACACCCCTTTTGCCTTGGATAAAGACATCAAGACGGGCATTGAAACCAAATTTCAGAAATGTTCCTACATTCCTGAGCAAGAGACACTATGCCCCTGAAATACCATCATCACATATGATGATTTTCTCAAATCTGCCTGTACATGTAAAACGTGACCCCAAATTCCAATGATATAGGCCTCATATATGAGTTCTCGATTCGCTCATACTAAATGTGTGAACTGTTGTTCAGTCCCAAAGGACAACCTATGGCATTAATTCTTCTCAAGTGTGAAGCTGATTTTGACATCCTGTTGTGCTGCAGCTAAAGTATTGCAAAAATCTCCCTAAATCATTCAGATATAGACAGGTCATTTGGGACTAGCACTTAATATAACTGAACAAGAAAGAAACCAACTGGCCTGTATTTGAAGTTCCACATAACGAAACATACAGATCCATACAGGTTTTCCACTTTCTACAACTAAATCCACAAGAACATTCTCATACTCTCATGGGAATGTGTCAAACTGTGAATAAAAATCAGTTGTGAAAGCAGCAGCGCTGAAATAACAGATTCTCCTTAGAGGCTGCCTGACCTTGGGATGAACTTCATTTGTCATTTGTTGTGGATGTAGAGTTGTGATTACCAAGTCTGTCCAGCTCACAACCTCAGACCTGCCACATAAATCACCCTCACTGGCCAGACATAATGTTGTGTCGAGACAGGGCATTATGCATAAGGTACTACGGATGTCATTAATCTGACCACCACTGGGATATATAACTGCAAATGGAATCTTTACTTCAGGGAATATCTTTCAGTGGATATTCTTCATCTAAAAATTCCATGGCATCGTTGGTGTGTCACTACATGTCTGCCCAGTTGTTCATTTGTATTCATGGGAATGCTGCCTGGGATTCAAGATCAGAACCAACAGACACATTAGGACATAATCTCTGTGCACTGAAGTCCTTGTCTACTGGATACGAATGAGTTGTCTGCATCAGCCTCTTTTACCAAGTCTCAGTTTTGAAACACCATTAACAAAAACTGTCAACATCAAAACCACCTTTGCTGGTAATGAAAGCTTTAATGTTTTTTTTATTCATTTTCCCACAAGATATTACACAAAACCATGTTCCCACAAGATATTACACACAAAGGCAGGAAGACTGATATACTTCATACTAGATGATGAAATGAAATAAAGAGTCAAGGGTCCTTGTCACAGTCATAAATATTTTTCATGGAAAGTCAGATTTCCACTGATTAAACCATGACAACAGTGAGACTCAACGGCTCTCATGAAACACATCCCTCCATACAACCTCAATCAATATACTTACATTTCAGTC
The DNA here is from genome assembly GCF_003918875.1 of Haliotis rubra. Taxonomy (NCBI): domain Eukaryota; kingdom Metazoa; phylum Mollusca; class Gastropoda; order Lepetellida; family Haliotidae; genus Haliotis; species Haliotis rubra. The sequence goes on from NW_025767512.1 coordinate 207,228, forward strand.
AAACTCTTTTAGGCTGGAGGGTAATTCAAAACAGGCATCCTCCATCCAATGGTCAGTCAACAAAAATGTCAGCATACAAAAAATTGAAAATGGTATTCTAACTTAGCCACAACACAAGCTAGCACAGGACAGAAAGACAATTTTAGGTAAGTAGACCAAATGAATTTGGCAAAGATTCTTTGCTAGCCTACAGTCTAACAGATAGACACCTGCTCAAGGCAGGAAGGTACTGATAGCAACTGTTCATTATGAGCACCTGTCTGTCAGTACACCGTGAGGAAACATCATAATCCTAGATGTTCACTTTAAAAAAAGGCTCAAAAAACCTCCCTGAGAACCAGGCAGGTAGGTCTATGACAAAACTTCTAGGCAGAAAGCAGCTGCCACCATCAGTTATGTGGAGCAGGCAGCCAAGCAACATGTGTTACTATTTCTACACTGATTACTCGCCTCCAGCAACTTCTAGTGTTAGGCAAGAAGACATGAGTGTCTGGCAGACTGCCAACTGGAACTGACGAGTGACGTCAATGCAATTACTTGAGTTACATCACGATTCCTCAATTCCATCTTTCATGTAACCTTAAACAGTATCTTGTAACACATGCATCATTCACAATGTCTGTACACACTCTCCCCATCACTAGTACCCCCTGAGTACCACTGGGAGGTGTGTAAACAATACCACCCAATGTTCAACTCAATTCCCACGTAGTTTTTGACTTTGGGCGTACTACCACAAATGAATAATGCATGGCACATTAATTTTGGCACTTAAAAACGCCTTCAAACATTTTTTCACCCAGTTTTCATAACATATAAAATGTGAATTATTACTTCCATGTATCAATGACAAGGCATCTGTCTGTGAATTATGTGACGCTTGATAGTCCACGACACTGTCATGTCAAACGGCGACACAACATTTCTTTTCAGTTTTAGCACTGGCCTTATCAGTCTCCACCTTTTCAAACATGTACAACGGCACAATGAATAGAATCTGCCCGTCATGTTTCATGTTACAAGTTCACAGGTGATGTTGATCATGCTTGTCCTCACAATGAACACTGCAAGTATTGTTCAAACTTACAACCACCCTGAACATTAGTGCAGTCATGTGTTGCCCGTCTACCTATATGTAAATCACAACAAAAGTAGGACGTTGGGTGAACAAAGTTCAACATTAATTCAAAAAATAATTACAGCTAAATGTCAGGGAATTACAGTAATACCCATAATTGCTTTATCAAAACCATCTTTCCTTGAGTGATTATTTCCCTTCCTAAAGGCCAGTCATCTAATATTCCTCCCTTGAAGTTTGAGACAGGTTTTACACATTGTGGCTCATTGTCACCAAAAGTTAATTTGCAATGGATATTGCTACTACATTACAGCACGTTTTCCTACTCATTCTCCCGAGAATTATCTCATCCTTTCAAGCAAGCTAATTAAATTTGGTGAAAATGCTGCTTCATCAAAAATCCCTTTTTTGTATGACAAGTTGATGAACGACAGGACACAAGAAAGTGAAAACACAAAGCAATGCCTTGCTTGAGAAGCTAATGTGAGAAAAATTCAATGAGTTGTATGACCCAATGAAACTTTTGGAGCAAATTGTCAGATGAGTCACAGCAGAGAATGTCGAGGGCTGCCAACAACTTCAGACAATGAGGTCCTGCGTTTCTATGAAATATGGTGGCAAGTTCATGACACTTCTAGCATGACAGTAGGCGACAGTATTATGACTGGGCACCACCACAATTTACTGCCCATTATATACATAATTCCGAACCTAAAGTGGTTTGTGAAAGGCAACATTTCAACAGCCCACTGCAATTGAGGTTAACATAACATAAATCATTTCCACTAACCTAAACATTCAAAAGTGAGAACATAAAGCACGCTTTAGTGACCAATCTGACCTTGTTTTGGATGACATTGAATGACATAAATATATGTAGAAATAACCCGTTATCATTTGTTCACAAGAGCAAATATTGTTTTATAGACAAAACCACAAGCAATACAATCTCTTGATCTATGTTCGTAGGATTTATATAATGTCCTATGGCAAATATATAGACAGACACCAGACACACATCTATCATCTTCAAAGACAAAACGCATCCAATAACATTACAAGGGCCTATTGATCTTAACATAAAGCAAAGCAAGTGGGTATGTATTTTTCTTCCAGGCTCTGAAAATAGATGCTACATTGAGGTTGAACCAGCTGGAGCCGACAGATACTGCAAGCTTGTTGGGGCTGGTTGGATGAAAAACTGGCCAAGCTATTCCCTGGTAAAATATTGATCTAGCCTGCGAGTTGATCCGTGCTGCCAGTGCAAGTCAATGGTGACCCAAGTACACAAGGTATTTCAAACAAGCCATATTGATCTCAATTGGGGAGTTCCACCTCTTCACAACACACCAATGTCGCAAGAAATTTGTTTATGTAAAATGATACATGCTGGCTTTGCCAATAATAATATGATGTTGGAGAATTTATGTCCTCAGTAATATCAGGTTTAATTTGTAGTGTTAGTCAGCCATCTTTTACCCAAGGTGTCTCTGTGATCACAATGGATAAAAAACAGTATTGACTTCAAATTGATCTTCATTCCACAAACCAATGAATGCAATTTATAACATCAATATCATGAAACATAATGTACACGTATTTCATAAACAGTCAGGCAGTGGCAAAACCTTTCAGCCGTCTGAAACAATTTCCCATCAAAATTAGATCCAAAGCCAAGAAATGAAGACACATTGTTTCCAGTTTCAAACAACACAGAGATTAACACAACAAAACTATTTTCACAATCAATGTCCTTGAAATCACGGGTTCATCAACTCTGAATACCATCTAATTCAAACTAGTCGCCTTAAAGTCATGACACGATTCCCTAGATATTCCACACAGGTACAACAGCCAACCAAGATGTATTAAAAATATATATGCAAACTTAAATGCCTATCAAAAGGAATTTACATTAAATCATCAAGAGAGCAAAAAGTGTGCCGGTCTTCCTTCCCACATACCAACGACAACTGCTGATGGACACCAGCCTTGGACAAATGTTAGGTTTTAAGGAATGCTGGACAAGGATATTACACAGTACTGGGCCAGGGATCTAATAATGAAACATGTGACATCATTACGGCACCTGCTGAGATGTGTACAACACTGACCACTGTCTGAAATGGCCTGTGGTTGACCTGTCATTGTGGTCAGATGTATGACCCACACATGACCTTGGGTCAAAGGTCAATGTGTGAAATGAAGGAATGCAGGTACATCCCTTTCCACACAACACCTTATTGTCGGGCCACAGGTCAAAACAGAAGGCCACCAACACGGCAAACAGAAGGGCACAATGACACTTAGATCCTAATGTCTCTATTAAAAGATATCTCCTTATAAGTTTTTTCCAGTCAACATACCACCGCAATAAAAAATAATGACCATTCCAATATATAGTGCCGAAGTATAGGTTCCACGATGGTGTAATTTATGCAACAGTTTTATAATGATGGTACCAGTAATGATGTATAAATGATATGCCTTGTTATATCTTATGCATGTATCAGCTGTTTGTGCCCAGATATTTGTGGGGGTATTTGTACTACATTACTATCTACCAACCACAATTCTAGGTTCCATCTTGATTATTGTAGTATCAAATTATAATGAATGTTTGTCATGTAATACTCTACGCACAACATCTCCACTGTTTGTACCATACCATTGTGAATATACTTGTACAATGAATCATCTTTTTTTACTGTAAATTATCTAATCTAAATTGTCTAACCTGATTTGATGACAATGAAATTTGAATGTGATTTCACATATACTAACGCTTTCTCATAAAGTTGTTTCGGTCTATAACATGATCGCCCTGTCGTCAGTATGTGACAAAGGGAAAAGCCCTCTGCAGAATATTCCCTGACATACATACAATACATAAAGTGTTTATAACTGATCGTGTTTCATGTTGACTCACTAGCGGGAGACGTGTTTATGTAGATTGGAGATTCAGCCCTGACCTTCAGCGTGGATCGGTGACGCAGTAAAACAGGTGTAACATACCAGCACATATATATAGTCCTCTTTAATTACATCTTTCATTCCACGTACCTGTGTGGCATTATTTGTTCAAGCACACAATTCCCCAGCATAGTACTTGTAATAGCAACTCATCCACATCAAAATTAATCTCAATTGAAAGTGGAACCATGCTGTTCACACATCAAATGTTGGACTCAAACTAAATTCTTATTTGTGTGTGGTAGATGGTCCAAAACCACATGTGTTAGGGATAATCTATTAAAACAGAGATGTACCTTTGATAGAGATTACTAAAATATTTCAGACAAGTTTCAGCTACTTACTGCAAGTATCAGTAAAGAGCAGAGAGTTCTGATCAGTAATTTTCTTCAACAGTGAATAATCATCATCGAAAATGTTCTGAAGATTATTTGTTTAAAATTAGACAATAATTTGAGAAGAAGTCTCGTCAGTTTTTTGGTCCAATTTGCCTCTGAAAAATCACTGTGTGTGTCAAGGAATCCCTTAAAAGTTGTTGATAGTCAATAATCTATACTCTGTGACAAACGGCAACATGGGTGATAGAAAACATTATGCCTCGAAGCTTAATGTATTTAAACTATATAATTAACACAGGTGTATACATTTGATGGATGATCAGGAAACATGACTTACCTGGTAAAAAGAATACTCCTTTTCTTCCACAAAGCCCACTGATCTATCAAGGAGATACTCAACAGGTTTCTTTCTCCCCGACGTCAGTCCAACTTTGTCTACGTACGATTTGTAACACTGTAAATAGACAAAACACTTCATTAAGGATTAAATCAAAACTGCATGTTTAGTAAAATTTGTTTTCAAATGGTAAAATAACATATGCTAACATAAAGCTAAACCTTATGTTCACTTGTACAAATCTAGTAACTGTATTTTGGTCTTGCAATCCAAACACAAGTTGAATATGTGATGTAGCACATCAAATTATTTGGAACAGGCATCAGTACTAACCAATCTGGTAAACTCGGCATAAAAAATGCCAATTTGCTTTTCCATTTGATAAATGTGAGTGCATCACAGTTGTAATGATAAAATCAGAAAATTAAACCCTCAATGAATTAATGTCTAACTCGCTACCAACAAATGTACGAAACAATGCTGAGCTGACATGAAATAAAACAACTATTCAGTTTCAACTTTCTCACCACAGTACTCTCTAGAGAGGAAAACACTTGAACATATTTTCAACCATTCATTTTCGTGTCACATTATTTGGACACCATGTATTGAAAGATTACTTCAACAGTTCTCAGTCATAAAGGATGTTTACATTTTCATAAATAGTTGACAGAGACCTCCCAAACAACAATGCTAGCAAGATAAGAAGTGTCTCCCCGTGAGCTGGATAGATTGCACTGAACGTTTGCCAACTCCACCCAACCTATAATAACCTGAAATCGTGTAGTGGTTGGAAGTAGTGAGCTAGCGGGCAGGTCATGACAACAATAGCAACTCAGTCCTCTTAATCGTGCTCAGAGCTCACTCAGTGGTGAGTATATCAACTTCTCCAATAGGTAGACAGGTAGCCTTGCACGCCTGATAACGTTCGTTCCTGAGCAAGAACACTCTGCAATGGCCCAAATAACCTGCTGGCCCTTCTCTGTCTCCAAATGGAGAATTGACATTCTATTCCCTCTTTGTGAAATGCACACAAAATCCTAACAAATATTTACTATGGGCATTATTTGCCTCCAGCTTGCTCTATCCTACACCAATAGAATTTAGCTAAATAGGACTGATTGTAATGGGAGGAAGCCAGAAAGTTTCATACAGGAGGTAGACATTTTAGAGGTGTAAGAAAAGAATAACACATTGTGAGGTGGTACAATGACGACTTACAAGCCTGTCCCAACCTGAGGAAATCTTAAACCTATCAAAAATATCAGCTCAGTTTACTACTATATAAGGACATCATGTCTAAATGAAATACATCACTGAGATCATTCTGACCTTTAACGGCTGATGCAATATGTTACCTCATTCAGCAAAGAAATCCAATATGAATTCATATGCATTATTCTTGCACATTTCTGCCACAAAAAAGGCAAATTCATTATGTCTATCGTAGGAGGATAAACTACAAAGTCTACAGTTACTAGAGAAACCAGTGCCCAGGGGGTGAAATGACACTAACTCAAGGCTTGGAGACATCAAACCTGTCTTCCACATAGCAATGTTTGTCACATAACCTCAAGTTGGCCCAACTATGAAAAGGATATTTGACATTTGACCATACTAAAACACTCAAATTTTTACACAATAAATCAGCCAAATACAAACACGAAACTCAACACCGCAATTCTAAGCCTTATACAAATTGAAAACAGTCAGAATGTTTGAATTTGTATTAACAGGTTCAACTTACACTAATTCCATCCGTCAGCTTAGCTTTCACTTTATTACATTTTGAAATCAATCATCTTTCATGGACATATTTTGCACTTAACACCTTTTCTCGGTCAGTAATGAACAGGCAGTTTGTATCAGTAGCACTTGATAAGATAACCCTGACAATATTGTTCAAAGTCCACAAGCCCATATGCCACCTGAATTCAATTTCCCATTGACTGTACAGGTAGGCGCAGCTTGGAATTGATTGACCAAGTTTGTTAGCTACGAATATTGACAGAAAACTTGTATATCTCTGCAATGTACAGCACAAAAGAGGGTTGACAGAATGATCCATAACCCGTTGGAACAGGGAAGCCAAATGACACTACACATTGAAGACATGCCTGGCCCCATTCCAAATAAACCCTAGAAATAACAGACTTTCTGGTATCGGGCTTCAATCCATTCCCGCTCAATGGTCCGTCACTGTGTGCCCATGGGCTTCCATTAGCTTGTGGCATTATGTACACATACACAATGAAGGCTATAATTATATATTGATCTCGAGTTGCCTAGGCTGTCCCTTCTGACATACAGCTTGCATGTGACCGCTCCATTAGGCAAGCAAGTCTGCTTTAGAAATGCATTGTGTTGGTCAGGACACAAGCTTTAAAAGCATACATTTTCATCAGAGCTGAAAGCATGATTGTTGATAACACATTCCTCTACAACCGTTACTGCACAAAAACTCCATTATAAGGTAAATTCACAACAGTAAATGAAATTGTATGAGGAAAAATTCCTTTGATTGGATCCTTTTAGGGATCATTTAAAACGAGGCAATCATTTGTGATTAATATGATGGTCTATGCATCAACACTTAAAACAGTGAGAACAGAGTATTGCTGTATCCTGGTGTTGAATAATCATTCGCATCTACCATGTATTCTGAAGCATTTCATTCATTTCAATCCCTATATTAAATAGATTAGTGAAATTAAATACAATCTCAAACCTCCACTTTGCACTAAACTCTACTTTGAAAACAACGGAAATCAATATAATTATGAAAGTAAAGATTTACAATTAGTCGGGAAATTCCAAGTTTTCACATCCTAAGGCTAACTACCGTTTGTTGGTGTATTTTCATATTTGTACAATTCATAGTGAATGAAGCTGATAATTTGGTCTGTCTGAACACCCTGTGTCCTGTAACTGGCAAAAGTTGATATCAATGAAACATTTTCTTAACAGTGTTGACTCAAATCTAACCTTTTCTGACATTTAAAATAATCAGTTTTCTTTTAATTGCAACCACAGACATTGTAATATTTCAAACCGACATATCAACTGTGAAAAATTTGACAAAATCCATTTATTTCTAAGTGATCATCTAAATTATGCAGCTTATGCACACTGGACCCCTCTGAATCATCACCTGCCTGAACAGGTTCATCAAAACCACACAGCCTTCCATTACTAACAGCCTCCATGAACGATGCAGGCGTTTCCTTAACCAGAAACCAGCATAAAATTAACAAAATTTAAGTATACTTCGTGGACACAGAAAAATATGTGAATGTCAAACAGAATTTCAACTATGAATCTGAACAGTAATCAATAAACCAAACCATATTCTGAATAGGATCATATATCAGTGATATATGAATACCAAAACACAGCCAGCAGCTAGCAAGACAACACACACATACATAAGCATACACCGATCCCACGTTGCATGAATATTTTCAGCTACCAGGTAGGCAGCAATAGTAGCGGCAACTTGCTGGCTGCACGCTGGCCAAGCCACATAGAAGACAGAAAACAGCTGGGTCTGACAGACGGAACTACTTTTAGTGAAAAACAAGCAAAGCTGCTTTGAGACGGCCCCTTGAAAGCTGATAATGCCAAGGTTCAGAACACAGCTATCCATCAGGACTGGCGCTTGAAAGGTTCAATCTCAGGGGCCAACCAACCCCTGGCCTAGTTTGCCATCTTGATGCATGCTAAGTAACACAAACAGTAAGCTGAGGAATAGCAGTTACTCAAAGCAATCTCACCCAACTTGTTTATAACAACTGGTCACAGCAGTCTGGGCCTGACAAGTCTCGCTATTCTATTCCAGCCAATGAAGTTCTAGGTGTGTCCGAGAAGACACAATTAGATAATGCTCCTTGAATGCATGTATTTTTTATATCTTTGCGAGCAGTGTTTATTATTGATTCCAGCCCAATTAGACACAGAAGCTCTCCCCCAAATAATTCATGTAGTCCCATGTCACTCAAGCAGAAGAATTGGCATTGCGAAAAAAGAATCAGAAATTTACCCACATACTTGAAAGAATATCATGCAACGGAAAAGCAATTCTGCTTAGAGTCACACCTCATCAGAATTTGTTTCCCGGTTACAGATTAACTATGTGTGTTTCTTGTTCACTTTCAGTTTGAACAACCACTGATTTTCAAAGGCGTCTGAATGCATGTTTTTACAAGAGTTGGTCATAAACATTCCTGTTTTAAACAAAAATGTATTGAAATAAACATTCAAATTCCAGTTACTTCTTAATGTCATGAATTACCAATATTGGTGTAAGACTTCTAAAAACAACAACTTATTTTGTACTACATTAATTATATTTTCATAGTATTCTTACAAAAAACATTATCAATCAAGAAAATGGATCCTTCAGATGTGCCTTTTTCCTGGTAATATTTTCTAATTCCAAAATACAACCTCGAACAATTTTTCAACGTATTCCTGGTGAATTAATGTCCTGAAAGTTTACACATACATCAACTTAATCATGCAATAAAGCCTTATCTATAGAAACTATTTTTGTGAATGAAATATTATCTGAAAACAAATTATGCATGGACATTCTGCATATTCTAATGACAACTTTTACTGTGATGAATTCAAGTCCAAAATCTTATCTTTGATCACAGAATATCACTTCTGTTTACCACACTGAGTTAACACATAATAACATCCATGAAATATAATTGACATGAGAAAAAACCTCTATGCTATATTTACCGGCACCAAAAATCATGACTCTGATGCCATATTTTCAGATAAATATAGTGTTACTATATCACCAAGACAATGAGTTCACAGCTATAGTGATAAAATGACATTCGCTTCCTCTGCCATTTCAACTGGGCATGACCAGGTATGATAATGAAATATTGAATTAACAGATGTAACACTAGTAGACCAGTGGCCGCTCTCTGTTTGGTCATCAATAACCACCGGCACTGTGAACACTAGCCCCAGTGCTCCTCTCCCTTCTGCCCTTCCAAACAAATCAGTACAAGAATAAAAGGGCCTTAGGAGAGAGTTATTAGCAGCGAATCAATATCGCAAGTTCTATGGTGAGTTGCAGAAAGGTTACAATCAATACAGCTTGAATGGGCTGGGCTCCACTCCAATGAGATGTCTCGGTCACAGGAAATAGAAGACTGTCCCAGCCTTGATTAGCTAATGCGGTTTTTACACCAGCTCACCATACATTACCTTTTTAATGATTTGGAGTGAAAGTTTCCATTAAAAAACAATACAAAAGACAACTGCCGTTTGTCGGAAAAACAACTTTGTTTCTGATGCTGTTTTTTATGTTTTGCTTTTGATAAATTGTTTTCAATCTAGATAGATTATCTTTGTCTTAAAACTGATGCTAATCACACCTGCGTAATGATAGATACTCAAGGGATCAAAAGGTCTAAGATGAAATAAAAGCTCAAAATATAGTTATAACACGCACTTTGAAAACAGTTAATCACTACTGGCAATTAACATGAAATAACTGCATTGACATCAAAACTAATAACATCGAATGAGTATGCAAAATACAGAACTTTTATTGTCCAATAAAAGTTTTCCATATTTAGGAAAAACATATGGTCAGGTATTTCTGAAAAAATCCAACTTCACAGCCGTATTGCATTTCAGATTGAAAAATTCCATAAATTCCTGTTAATTATTTGAAAGCAAAATAATGAACAAATTACAACAAACAAAAACAGAACTTCTGTCACGTTTTTGTAAACACTTTTGTTTTACACTTCAGAACAGAATAAAATGTAAATAAGATGTTAAAACTGATAAATTCAGCAAGAAGACATTTCATTTAAAATAAATTTAGGTTTGTCTTAATGTGACATATTTCATCATTCTTGCCACAGAAAACAAATCTGCTACATCACAAATTCTTCTTCATTACCACCTAAAACAGCAAGCTTTACGACCAATTAGGTAACACGGACTAACCAAAGATGTCAGTCGGCGTAAACATTTTCCGAAAAAGTTTTCACCGGTGCGTGCGTGTCTATATACACTAGTAATGGCTTGCCTACCTGGACAGTTGAACGCATCCGTCATCAGATACAACATGCTGATAGAATACGAGCAAATCTAAAACTTACCAAAGCTGGCCAGGTGACTTGATTACGAGGCTTTCCTGGATCCTGCCGCTCTGCCCAAACAAGAGTATGCTCAACCAAAAACACTTGAAAAACCTCGTGTACTTTAATCCACTCCCGCTTTTGCCAGTCACGGTCATCAAATTCCACCAGAACCTGCAAAAGTTATAAGGATCAATTGACAAAAGTGTTGAGAGTAAAGGGGAGCAGGCTATGAAATTCCAGGATCGATCTATCGGCAAAAAGAGATGATGTAAAGTTGTTTGTTCACCGACACTAGATAATGTTCCAGACTGTAGCCATCAGCGAACTGAAGTCAGCCAGCTAGCAAGCCTCAACGGTGAAGCAAGGTGAAGGTCGTGCTAATAATAGCTTCCCACAGGAAGAAAGTGCCTGCTAGGCAACTGGAAGAGTGAGAGAGGGATGGGATGACTGCCTGGGAACATGACACCACTACATTAGTGAGAAACCTGTGGTAGACATGATAACTCATAGCCTGTTATTACCTAGGCTACTCTTCCAACATAATCAATCAACATCACGCCTGTACAGAATATTAACACAACAATGCTTTGGGGGTGTTTAGCATACTAATTGTATTGTACAAGCTAAATGGGATTACCTCAACAGAATTAATATAATAGATTTGAAAACGAACCTTATTCAAATTTAAAGTATCAAAGACAGTTATATTACATGATTTCTTGTAAACAGTGTAAAATTGTTATATCCTATATAGCGTAATGATTTTCAATCCATGAGAAGGTAGCTGATTAATTGTTTAAAATTTCGTGCACTGTATTCACAAGTTATGAATCTCCGACATCAACAAAATTAACAGACAGCCAACGAAATAATCTACTTTCACTTATCAAAAGCAATAATTTTGATGGTTTTTGTTCAGGGTATAAACTAAATGAACTTGTGCTTTATTTCACTTTCTAACAGCTATTAGCATAATTATCAGGTTCAATTTATGAATAAAATACTTGAAAATCAAGCAAAGAGAGATACCATGTAAATAGGAACTTAACAAAATTTATATATGTTTCTCTGTGTGACCTGTTTTCCTGATCCTCAGTAGCTAGTTGACTTGGTGAACAGGCCTTGTCTGGCTCAAGGGAGGTAACTCCTGTCAACTATTGACCCTGATTGAAATCTTGTTTATCATCATCTATGGCTCTGTTAATCAAGTTCATGTTTACTAAACTGAAAGTTTCATACAAAAGATATTTTAAAATACAAGCTTCTTGAATTTGTTGCCAAAGGTAAAGTTATTCAGATAGAAAAGACTACTAATACAATGGTTTGTGTCAACACAAATATATATCTCAAGCCAAAATATACAGATTTTACAAAACAAATATAAAAACACCCCCAAAACTGTGATATGTACATAGAAATAATTCATTTTGTTATTTTGTACAAGAAATATTCAAGAAACGCCATTCACTATCAAGAACTTGATCTTCATAGTGAAATAAAGGGACATAGTAACCTGCCTGTACATACCAGTAACAGCTCAACATCTCCTTTGGAACATAACCAAATACAACAAACACACACAAAAACACAGGAGAGAAATCAATGTAGACTTGGTTCATAAGGCTGACGTATAAAGATTTTTACGCAAAAATGATATTTCCCCAAATGAGTTCCTTTTGTTGATGGCGTCAGAGGACTTTTCTAGGTCTATTCATCTATCAATATACTTCTACCTCGTTTCAAGGAGGTGATCGATAAGTCTGAGCAGAACCAGTTTTCATCCATTTATTGATTAAGATGGATCAGACAGAGCTACACAACCACTGCTTATTTTGGAAGCAAGGAAAGTGGAGAGTTACTGAACCAGCAGGCTGATGCAGGGAAGTTAATACCGTAAGGAAATTGCTGCAGCTACTTCTAAACAAAACCATACCAGTGATCAGTGTTTGGAGTCAGGTATGAAAGTAAACTGGCCCTCCTTAAAAGTTCTGTCATGAACTGCCTCAATCAAAGCAGTATTCACCTCTATGACAAAAGTCAAGACTTCAATGACTGTTTCAATATCACGAAAACAATTAACCCCTTCTCTTCTCCATGAAAACAAGAACAGAAGCTGTTGCTTTGTAATAGATCAATTTTATCAAGGCAGTCTTATTTGTCCGTCTTCCTCTCTCCACACACAACAATTTGATTTTGAGTGAGCAGTGTTTGAAGCTAAGGATGATATGGGGCTTGTGGTCTGCACCTGTATTAAATCTATGAACATCCCAAATCAGTTACTTTTAACAATTTCTTGACCCCCAAGCAGAACATTGAACACAGCTAAACATGTGTTTTCCTATCAGCAGTATCCAAGATTTATAACATAGACAATAATGAAATCTGGCCCAGACAAACCATTGGTTAACAACAACCTTGGACTCAGCTACTCAGGGTATGGTGACATGCCCCCAGGTCGTTTATTGTAATCACCTGACCTTCATCTGAGCTGGTGAGGAGGACTTTTGAATTGTATGTAGTATTCAGCTGCAGGATACATACAAATCTATGTTTGAAAAGATTACAGGTCATGTTTCTTAAACCCACGCCTACTTTACAAAATTCTCAGGCATTAGACATGTGGACATTCTGACTCAACAGTTTCTCCCCTTCCATTCACATTCTGTTGATATAGAATTGTCTGTATTTGAGTTGCAAAACAGTAAATGAATAAACAGGATTTCGAACCACAGAAATCTGAAATAATTTCCCAACTGTGCCATCCCTATAATCTCTAGTTGAGACACGCAAATTCTAATAATCCACAACTATTTTCAAATTATTCCTGAAAGTGACCAATTACTTAGAGTGAGTGAGTATGGTTTTACGCCACTTTTAGCAATATTCCAGCAATGTCACGGCAGACAATCACAAGTTTTACAATGACAGTGAGAATGTCTAACCCTGCTTCATGGCATGTACAAATATGTGTGCCATTGTATCTGCAAGTACAGAATAGTTAAACCATATCATAGCAAAGACACAGAAAATAGGATTCACACTGTGTACTACCTATGGTGGGAATATGTTCTTTGCTATGATGAACCAACAATTATGCAATTGAACTCACCAACAATGAACATGTGTAATCAGTGTAACCTCTCCTACATCATGCAAATAAAGTCAGTCAAATCAAGGCCATTTCACAAATGATGGCAGCACTACAAATATCTTATGTTAAAGTAAAAGAAGTTCTATTTGCAGTGCTGATACTGCTTTGTGAAAGCGGACTGAAAGAATTCTGTCCATTTGAGGACTGTTCAACTCAACGAAACCCACTTTCAGAAAAAACATGCTACGCCATATTTTCCTCTGATTACATCTAATGAGGTCATTTGCCAAAGAAAACCACCATGAACCTCATTACAACTGTTTTCTAATCCAAAAATACCCCACACCGTAACCATATCAGAACACATGGAAAATGAATGCTTTACTGCTTTCAGCCAGTGTTGAAAGTTGATATCATAAATGATATAGATGACACAGATTAGGAAATGAGCAGGTTTGAGAGGGTTATTATATCAACATTAGATAATCTGCTCATACTAGTTTTGTTGAACCTAGGTTTTTTGCTGTGAAGTATGAGTTGGCAGAAGAAGGGGCCATGTGCGGACTATCTCTACTGGAAAATTAGAGGAAAAGAGCATCTCTCATCACAGAAGCGTGGGAAAGCAAGAGTTGTCTGTAAAATCTGTTGCTAGGGGCCCAAAATAGAACCTCTCAAATATGAAACGCTGCAGTGCATCAAGGAAGATAAACACATGTTGAGCAGGATAGGTTCTTGATGATAGTGACTTTGGATAAAGTCGAATTCTCAAAACATTGGGTTTACAGATTATCTTCAATGTTATTTTCACAAGGTATTGTTAAATAAATGCTACACAAGCTGCAATACAGCTTCATACACAGCACTACTGTTGATTTTGTACATCCAATTTGCCTGTACGTGAATTTTGAAGGAGTGATGTTAAATGGTGCATTCAGTAATATTCAGGGGGATATTGTGGTGGGGTGACATCAAGAATTGGCTTTACACATTTTACCCATGTGGGGAACATGTTTTAAGCATGATGAGTCAAGACTTCCCAACCACCCTCCACCAATTACGAAGATGAATTTTAACTTGGAAGTATATCAAAAGACTGGAATGGCCACGAGACTAAAAACTTTCAAGGACTGATTTTGTAAGTTCAAATCTGACAAGAAAGAGTGACCAATGTGATCAGATCAGTATATTATTATTGTTCATTACATACCATTCCAAATCAAGTTTTCATGTCAAAAGAAAGACCCTAGGCATATTTAGGGGACTCACTAGATACCACAGTTGAAAAACTATAGCCAATATAAAGAATAAGATACTCAATGTTTGGAACAGATTAAAAACAGACAAATTCCTATTTACAATATTTTTCAGTAAAAATAGTATGAAAACAGTCAGTCTCACGATAGATTGAAGAATGACTTTGTTTTGTTTACTATTCTAGCTGCATGACAGAGGCCTCTAAGTTATTATGTCTGGCCAAGACATGCCAATGATTGACATAAGGACAATGATCAGCGCCTTAAGGGCACAAGGACACTTAATCAGCTAAGTCACTGAACTTGATCACCTGATCCCTTGAGTCTAGAACATGTTGCTGGAGATCAGCTCAAACCTATGACTCCAACAGGACTGATATTTTCACATTTGAATTCAGACTTTAACACAGTTAAAAGAAAATTCTAGACCCGATTTGCTAAATTGTAAAGACTGCCAAACTATACAACACCAGGGCTGAAAGTCAAGAAGATCTTGTCACTATCCATATGTTGAAATGTAATACTTTTAATGGTTAAATGACAATAAAAATAATAACAGAGCCAACAAGTGTTTGCCACTGATATGGCAATGCCCCCTGCCGCTAAAGAATGGAATATCTATATTTACTACTTTTGATTTTTGGGTCACATACAAGATGCCTGAAATGCCTGTTGTCTGCATAATCACCCAATGTAGACTGTCACCGAATTTGAAGACATTGGGTACAACAGTTCATGAGATATCGCGTTAACAAGAATCGGGACATACGGACGCCGCTGAATACATAGTCCCCCGTTCCGCGTTGCGGCCGGGGACAATAACCTCAATTTAGGGAGTGAGTGAGTGAGTTTTATGTCGTACTCAGCAATATTCCAGCTATATGGTGGCATTCTGTAAATAATAAAACCTGGAGCAGACAATCCAGTGATCGACAGCATGAGCATCGATCTATGCAATTGGGATACAATGACATGTGTCAACCTAGTCTGCGAGTCTGACCACCCGATCCCATTAGCTGCCTCTTACAACAAGCATGGGTTACTAATCAATTCTAACCCGGATCTTCACTAGTAACTTCAAAGTAAAAGAACCAAACTTCATTTTCTGAATCCACCTATTGTTGAATGAGGAGCAGGTTTACACACAACTCTTAAGTAACATGAAGCTTGCAATGGCATCTTATACTCAACATTTCTAACATGATGCTTATTTGAAAGAAAATCTCCATATCATCATTCAAACTCACTTGTGTGTGACCTTGCATATCCAAAGCAGTTGTGTGCACACCTTTGTATGCTGGTGCTACACTGGAGGGCTGTATTTATCTTGCTTTTATGAATATATTTATGAACAGTTCTCCATGCATGTACCGTAACAGATACCAGTCAATCTGAATGTTAGTTTTACAAAAGATGCTTCTTGAAATAAGTATCCCGAAAGCATTTAACATGGATAATGAATTCCTGGATTTTAAGCTTCTTATAATCTAGCTCAGAGTGCATGGAACTAAAAATTTACAGTACACTGAACATGTTGACGATAAAATACACACAGCAATACTTGCGGCAGAGGACACTGAACTGGAGTCATTTCGTACTTAGCCATACACAGGTGGATGGGAAAATATACTATAGTACACGCATAAATTAGGAAATATAACTTTAGGCCAACAAATAAACAATATGTTGTCCATTTACTTGACCAGCATCTTTATCAGTGGGTCTCACAGAGGTTATAATAAAAAAATCAATAGGAATATATAGACCAAACATTACTTACAGAAAATTTATAGTCGTTCTCAAACAGATGAAATACTTAGTTTTAAACATAAATGGATTGGATCCACCTCGTTATTAATATTAGTCTTTACCTCACCTGATTATGAGATAGCAAAAGGCACTATTTAGTAAAATATAAGTGGTTGCTGTTTCCACAGCTCTCGAATGATTCCCTGGGGTTCCATCTGATTTCAATGTCAGCATTGTCCCTTGCTTTTTATGGTGGAGATGCTACAGGAGCATAAAGCTGACAAAATCTACAGCACTGAAACATGCAACTGATGCTGGCACACCACTGCATCCACTGCATTTCAGGATTTCCCTATGATTGCCAGAAGTGCTGACTGAAAAGTACATTGGCATTCAGGATGTATGACTTTGGTGATTTTAATGGATTACACCTAATTGCACCAACCATGTTAATATCATAAATCACAGCTTTAGCAAGCTTATTTACAAGAAAACTGACTGATCTGATTGCTGACGCAAAACAATACCACTAGCCCACTCAAGGTCGACATTTAATTATTTCTACCAAGGTCGTAAAACACAAGAGTAGGCTGATTTGCAGTAAGTGTTCCTGCATTAACCAGAGTATCAAACATATACCAATGGCGACATCAAACAAGTTCATGGATCATTCAAGGCTAGTAGTTTATTCAGGTAAAATAACTGCACAGTTTGGCAGAAAACATATAGTTCCTCTAAATTACCACTGAAATCAGTCCAACAGATTAGAGGTCATGTCCCAAATGAAGCATGAATTAAGTATGGCCTACAAATAAGACAATTCTGCATTACAAGTCATCACAAATGCTTTATTAGCAATGAAGAAAAGAAATTCCTAACCCTGATGTGCATGAACTAACCATTTCTATTTGAGCATGTCCAAACAGAGAAACATTTCTATAGCTCTGTTGATACATTGTGTATTCAAACTTATGCTAACATTTCCAGTAAGTACAAACCTTTCAAGGGTCCTGAACACTTTCATGGCGCATAAAAGCAAATTATGCATATTTTGTCACACAGATAGTAAAACTGACCCTCTCTTTCAACATGGGATCCCTAACTGTTGATGTTGGACTAACATAGCACAGCCTTACAGGAAATAACAGATTGACGCCATTCTGTACTTTGTCAGGGTTTGGAAGACTGAAGTTCAAGGTCAATTCATTTTTCTTCTTGCTGAATATACCCATGTCCTGCGAACACTTTGGTCCATGTTGTAGGAAGGAAGGAAGGACATAATTCCATATGAACAGAACTTTTAGCCTGATTTTTGCAAACCAGGATTCAGGGAAGGTACCATCAAGAACAGGATTCAGTGTGATCATTTGCTCTGACACTAACAGTCAGGACACACATTATAATAGCTAGTGGTGTTCTGATTAAATGACGTAATACAAGGTTTAATTGACCAAGCAGTCAAACAGTTTTCCGTAACTCAAACAGTCTGGCTCCTCTCTATCAGATTCTTCAGTGTTTATGCCTACAGCTTACTAGTACTTGGAGAGTGAGTGAGTTTAGTTTTAGCAATATTACAGCTATATGGCGGCGGTCTGTAAGTAATCCATTCTGGATCAGGCAATCCAGAAGTATGGAAGGGAGGAAGAGATATCTTGGTGTGCAGGTATGGTGGGGAGACAGGTACCTCATGTATAGAAGTATGGAAGGGAGCAAGAGATATCTTTGAATGCAGGTATGGAAGGGAGACATACAGGCTCGGAAATAAAGAAATATCTTTGTATGCAGATATGGTAGGGAGACAGGTACTTTTTGTATACAGGCACTGAAATAAAGAGATATCTTTGTATGCAGGTATGGTGGGGAGACAGGTACCTCATGTAAAGACATATGGAAGGGAAGAAGAGATATCTTTGTATTCAGGTATGGTGGGGAGACAGGTACCTCATGTATAGAAGTATGGAAGGGAGGAAGAGATATCTTTGAATGCAGGTATGGTGGGGAGACAGGTACCTCATGTATAGAAGTATGGAAGGGAGGAAGAGATATCTTTGAATGCAGGTATGGTGGGGAGACAGGTACCTCATGTATAGAAGTATGGAAGGGAAGAAGAGATATCTTTGAATGCAGGTATGGTGGGGAGACAGGTACCTCATGTATAGAAGTATGGAAGGGAGGAAGATATATCTTTGAATGTAGGTATGGTGGGGAGACAGGTACCTCATGTATACAGGTATGGAAGGGAGAGAGAGAGAGATATCTTTGCATGCAGGTATGGTGGGGAGGCAGGTACCTGATGTATACAGGTATGGAAGGGAGAGAGAGAGATATCTTTGTATTCAGGTATGGTGGGGAGACAGGTACCTGATGTATACAGGTATGGAAGGGAGGAAGAGATATCTTTGAATGCAGGTATGGTGGGGAGACAGGTACCTCAGGTATACAGGCACTGAAATAATTAGATATCTTTGTATTCAGGTATGGTGGGGAGACAGGTACCTCATGTATACAGACACTGAAACAAAGAGATATCTTTGTATTCAGGTATGGTGGGGAGACAGGTACCTCAGGTATACAGGTATGGAAGGGAGGAAGAGATATCTTTGTATTCAGGTATGGTGGGGAGACAGGTACCTCATGTATACAGGTATGGAAGGGAGGAAGAGATATCTTTGAATGCAGGTATGGTGGGGAGACAGGTACCTCATGTATACAAGTATGGAAGGGAGGAAGAGATATCTTTGAATGCAGGTATGGTGGGGAGACAGGTACCTCATGTATAGAAGTATGGAAGGGAGGAAGAGATATCTTTGCATGCAGGTATGGTGGGGAGACAGGTACCTCATGTATAGAAGTATGGAGGGAGGAAGAGATATCTTGGTGTGCAGGTATGGTGGGGAGACAGGTACCTCATGTATAGAAGTATGGAAGGGAGGAAGAGATATCTTTGAATGCAGGTATGGAAGGGAGACATACAGGCGCGGAAATAAAGAAATATCTTTGTATGCAGATATGGTAGGGAGACAGGTACTTTTTGTATACAGGCACTGAAATAAAGAGATATCTTTGTATGCAGGTATGGTGGGGAGACAGGTACCTCATGTAAAGACATATGGAAGGGAGGAAGAGATATCTTTGTATTCAGGTATGGTGGGGAGACAGGTACCTCATGTATAGAAGTATGGAAGGGAGGAAGAGATATCTTTGTATGAAGGTATGGTGGGGAGACAGGTACCTCATGTATAGAAGTATGGAAGGGAGGAAGAGATATCTTTGCATGCAGGTATGGTGGGGAGACAGGTACCTCATGTATACAGGTATGGAAGGGAAGAAGAGATATCTTTGTATTCAGGTATGGTGGGGAGACAGGTACCTCATGTATAGAAGTATGGAAGGGAGGAAGAGATATCTTTGAATGCAGGTATGGTGGGGAGACAGGTACCTCATGTATAGAATATGGAAGGGAAGAAGAGATATCTTTGAATGCAGGTATGGTGGGGAGACAGGTACCTCATGTATACACGTATCGAAGGGAGGAAGAGATATCTTTGTATTCAGGTATGGTGGGGAGACAGGGTACATAATCTTATATACTTGGATGAAAAGAGACAAACCACCGTATACAGGGTCCCCTTATGTATACAGGTATGTAAGGAAGAGAGATACCTCTGTAGACAGGTAAAGTAGCAGGCCAGTTACATCTATTATACATCTATGGTGGTGGAGAAAGGTACATGTTGTCTGGAAATGGCATACACAGAGAGGGCAGATGGAGGTGAGAAACTTAAGTCTGTGATATTGAGCTCTTCAACATTGCTGAGGTCCATAACAGGCCCAGGAATGTGCATTTAAATACCAAGCTTTCTTCACAAGCCTCTGGCAGTTTCTCAAACTATTCCTGGCCAGTTTATTAGCAGTGGCAGGTACTTGAAGCTAGGCCTCAATGTGAACCCATTATTCAAATGGACTATGAAAATTACAACTCATTACTTGTTCTATGAGAAATTGCAGATCTTTAACTTCTCAACATATCCTCACAAATCATATTAACAGTTTCTTTATGAAAGGTTATGTGAAAACATCTGTGGAGATAGAATGCATTAATCGACACTTTCCTGAAAATGGACTGACAACATTTTCATAAGTTTTTGCAGGTTTGGAACATTTCAACAAACAATGCTGTAACTACAACATAAATACCTCCCAAACAAATCAGTGACAATCTCTCCAATAACTAAACCAAAACACACAAGCTTACTCTATTACGCAAGGACTTCAAACACCTTAAAATTAGCCATTACCAATGTTATCGTCAGGTATCTAGTATCTATTGTGCATTTTACAAGGCCATAGAATGTTGGATTTGGTGCATGTTGTGGTTTGCCATAAGTCAATATGACTGACTGACTGACTGACTGAGTGAGTTTGGTTTTACGCCGCTTTTAGCAATATTCCAGCAACATCACGACGGGGGACACCAGAAATGGGCTTCACAGATTGTGCCCATGTGGGGATTCGAACCCGGGTCTTCTGCGTGACGAGCCAATGCTTTAACCATTAGGCTACCCCACCGCACCTAAGTCAATATGAATACAAAATAGATTACAAAAGATAAAACAAGTATATCGTCAAAAACAAATGTGGTGAGAGACAGCATCTGTTGCCTCTGCATTCAAAAACTTCATTGGTCCTGATTTAGTTACTGTGATGGAAATAGGCAACATGATTACTTCTGACCTATTAGATATATTTGACTGTCATTAGGATTCATTACTTCGGGTTGTCATTTGCAAGTCCGCTATAAAACAGAATTGATGCGATGGCAGGTGATGGGGACAGAAGGTGAATTTGGTTTAATGCTGAACAGAGAACCAGTTCCATCTCTCTGTGTCTGCACAAAGTGTGGTGAAAGCCAATAACCTGTCTGCTTTTCAATCCACAAGTTCAAAGCCAGGACTAGTAATTTCTTTTGACCATGTCAGCTTAGTTAATATAATGACTAAAATCTACCACCAGGCAGAGATGTCATGTAACAGGATCAGATCAGTAGACATGCTATGACATGGGACTACAAAAGTGTTCCAGGTTCTGGGTAATGTAACACATGTGTCCACAGGACAATCATAATCAGGGCAAAACTGAGATTCAAACACATGACAAGTGGCTCCTGGTAGGATAAAGGGCCACGACTCTACACAATAAACTAAGACACCTTGAAATACAATAGCAACTGAGACATAAACAAAAAGATCTTTGACACATGAAATTCCCGAGTATCAGGTCTCGGCCTTATTAAGATTAAGCGTTGCCTATCTCATTATGATGTATGTATCATGGTTTTGAAATTTTCTTGCAGGATCCTTAAATTTTCCAGAAGAGGTATCATTGAGTGCAAAATCAGGGAACAGATGAGTAGAATGTTGACTGAAGAGTCCATGCATTCAGTTTTTATCTCCATCGCTGGCAGAAGAAGGTAACCTGTGATTCTTTGTACATCCAAAGGTAATAATTGTACAAAAATACATATATTGAAATGTTAATGATAGAGTTCTGCAAAACACCAATGTTATTTGTTCTCTGAAGAACTTGACAAGACTCTTTGCAATTCTGACAGCAAATGAATTCATAAAAAACCAGTTTTATAGTCCAGGTTTGATGAGTCGAGTACCCCAAATGCCCAAAGTATGTTGCTGTTGCTAGTGCTTCATACAGCCATAAGAAGGATGTAAAGAAAGGTGGGTAATTACAAGGATTATTAATAATATGATTTCTGAGCGATTAGTATAACATGAGGAAATGAACATAATAAGTGAGTTCAATATACTCTTAGTCCTATCATGTCCTGCAAGTTGGAGGGGAAGCCAAATACAATCCAGGTACCAGTGAAACTAAAAATCATACATCACTCTGGACAATCAATGCTTCAAAACCTTCACATAGTGGTTCCTGTCTGCAATAAGACAACACATCACATTGTGGTGAAGTCACCTTTGGGTTTGTAAATCTACTAACACATAAGATTTTAGATTCAGTCCCAGTGATCAACAAATCAAGTTAATGGGAAAATAGTCTACAAACAGGCACCTACACAAGATTTCAGCATAAGGTGACAGTAGACACCCCTAGTGACATCAAACCGGTTCACATCATTTTGGACAAGGTGTTTATGCATAATTCAAATGAAAACAATTTGTCAGTCTAGAGTTTCACAAGTTTCTTCTCAACAGGCAACACAAGCAGCAATAACAGCAATAATCTAAAACATTGTAATGATGCAAAAGGTTTGTTCAGAAAACAACATTTTCAGTTCTGAACATAACACTAACTGAACTGCATTTTTGATATTTTTTAATTAAACTAAATCTACAATAATAATTTCTTGAAATTATCGATCTGCATTGGTTCTGCTTTAAGCGTTGTTGTTACCCTGTAAGTCACATACTCCCTAAGCGGTTCCATAATTTTGGTCCTGACGGCCCTACAATGATTCTGGCCACCTTACATGAACCACTTTTAAGATGCTGTGGACTACTTTTCTAGCATGACATAAGCTTATTCTGCACATAACTATCCACGACTGTCAACTAGCCACCATAACATGATCCAGCTCAAATTTCAACAAAGACATTCATCTGGGGTATCTGCAGATTCAATATCATTTGCATTATTCAAACACTGTATAAGATTCCTTTTCAATTTCTAATCTGAGATACTGAATCAAATAACAAAGATGTTAACAGATGAGTCCAAAATATATCTAAGAAGCTTGAACACTTCTTCAAGCCCTGTGTGTTCATTTGTGTGTTCAAGCTGATTGTGTCTTCCATCATCACCTGATTTAGACAGGCAAGGCAGCTTGTCCTGTGTGTATGCAAAGCTGAATGTGACCTCCTTCTAAAGATATTCACAGGGAATGTTTACAGCTGCTGTTAGCTGATAACAGACCAGGGACCATCTCAAAATCAATGGAGTATTTTTCTCTGTCAAGCTGACTGGGTGAAGGATAGGCATGCTTTATCCATTTTGCATGCCAAATGCTAATTGCTTTCAACATTCATACCGGTCATGAATTAAATTTGCTGGTTATATCCTATTATCATACTGTAAGTACTCATTTTAAACTTATTTTTAGCCTGAGTATTTCCGAAACATAACAATTTTTGCAACCATGAAAGCACAGTCAAGACTGTCATTTCCCTTACCCATGATTTTTTATTTTAATACATGATTTTTTACCGGACACAGTGTCCGGTTGGCTTTCAATTTACCGGTCCCAAACGAATTTTACCTGCAATTTTCAGGTATATACCGGAGAACGGAAACACTGCATGCTCTTACAAATCTGGTTTCAGGTTGTCCAAATGAGTCCCAAGTTAAATGAGTGATCATGAATGATAGCTGAGATAAATATTACTCTAACACAGCAGTGATAGAAACTACCGGTCGCCAGCTCGCCAAATGCGACTGAATGTGCATTGGGGCGACCAAATTTTTTTTAAATGCACAATTTTGTCGCCAGTCAAAAAAGTTCTGGGTGACTAGATTTATCTATACTTGTCAAATAAAATGTATGTAATTCATATGCTTTTTCAGATTTTTAATCACTTATCAATTGCTTGAATAAATCGCGAATACTTAAAAACATCGGGAAAAGTGCGTGCTGTTGACTATAGCGCCATATTTACATCCCGGTTGGCACCGATGTAATACTGTATTTGATTAGCTCATATAGTAACAGTAGCCAATCAGGAAACGTCTTGGTTATACGGCTCACTTTCCCAACATGGCGGAAGCTTGGTTATTTCTCAAACGTCAGCCGGCAAAGCCCCCGGCGAGCAAACATGCCAAGTAAGTTATAATCTAGATATTTTAACGTGAAATCACATACATGCAATAATTTGAATATGACTTTCATTCATCAAAACACTGATAGAATTCATATGTTCAGTCACGATCAGGGATAAATCGGCAGCGGGTCAAAGTTTCGTGGAAATAATTAAACAAATTGAATAAACTGAAGAATAAAATCAACAACAGTACTCATATTAGTCATAATAGTTGTCAAACATACATGATAACTTACTATTTCCATCTTTATTGAGCGATCGTGTAGTGTAATTCAAGAGACATCTCGGCTTTCATCGCCTCGAACTTAGCGCTCGGACACGATGTTTAATGGCTAAAATATATGCATAAAGCATTTTTGTCACAACTCATAACCTAGCACGATACGTCCACTAAGTTCCATAATATACGATATAGGTGGTGATTTTTATGTAACACGCTCAGAATACCATGATTTTACCCAAAACTTCCGTCTGAATCTATAAGTTTGTGTTAACGAGGACGGTATCCATTGCTTTAATATGATTGGCTGCCTTAGAGTCACATGCATGATTTCACCAATCACGACCCTTGTAGCAGACTGTAGCAAAAAGCGCCATTAGAAACCAATCATTATCCAATAAAATCGCTTCTTACAACTGTGAAAATACTCTTGGCAAGGGTACAATGATATTGTTGATGTTCCGAAGCTTTTCGAATCGACAGCCGCTATCAAACTTAATCGCCTCGCATGTTATTCATATACGAAGCTCAAAAACGGAGGTATTTTCCAGTGTTGTATCACGTTACCGAGCGGAAAGGCACTGATAACGGGAAATAGACAACCATACATATTATTTGAGAAATCTTTTTATAATAATTTTCCGATTGAAAAAAAATGAAAAAATGAAAAAAAATAAAAGAAAAAAGGTAACGGGATATTATGACATGTTACAAATGGAAAACAATCGCCGCATTTTTGGCTTCCTTTGTGGTTTATCCGGACATTATAATTGTGTAAGCTTGCATTTTCATTTAAATTAACTTATTTAAGTTGTAGATGCACTATTTGAATAATATGATAAAAGATAAATTTCATATTTATAAACAGGTAGCTAGGATTAGACCTTCATTTTCGATTTCCTACATACGAATTGAAGACATATTTTAGTGAGTCACGTTTAATCAAGTTATAACTTATAATAAATTCATAAACGTATATGATAACTAAATTAGAAAAATATTATCACTTGTAGGGGATTAAAAATTTATAAACATTTTGACATTATCAGAAATGAATTTCAGTTATACATCTATAATACATGATCTACACTGATTCTACAGACAGTGAAACAGTTGACATTCTACAAGTGAATGTCATAGTAATTTTGTTTCATATCTTTTTATTGATCATGTCATTTATGTAACATATTTTATCATGAACATAATATTGCTTATCAAATATTTTCGTAAAATGAAATACAATTTCAACAGCAACAAAGCATTCAAATTTAAATTATATTATAAAGTGTACACCCTCTTCCTGTTATATTTATTCGCAACTCAGTTACTGCCAATATGTGTTAGTTTGTACTAAATTTATTTGGGCCACCAAAAAGTGGTTTGGGCCACTAACTTTCAAAAAGTGGTGGCCAGACTTGAAACATTTGGGCCACTAGAGTTTTTGAACGAGTTTCTATCACTGCACAGACTTATGACAGCCATACAACCTCACAGAGCTAAAGTCATTTTTTGGAACAGAGCCCAGTTCTTTTGAACAGTATGGTCAATTAACCCATATATGTAAACTTTTGGTCAATTAACCCATGCTAAGTAAAATAGTACAATATTACAATCCATCAAAATTGTCATTAAGGGGTACTTTTCAAAGCCCCTTCAACATAAAAATTGCCCATTACAAGATTCTGAACCACAATAACACTATGGCAACGTACACTACATGAAACCAGTGATTAATATTATTATGGTGGCCAATAATATACCAAGTAATTAGAGACGACACTAAATGATTAATGAGTGTCATCAATAAGCTACCATAACCCCAAATTAACACGATGCATCATACAATAATTCTCACGGCTGCTATAATTAAAGTCTGCAATGGAGAGGTGTTAGCGTATTGGATATTGGGGACACACATATAAACGTGTTAGTTGTAGGGCATGAGTCAGTCGGCATGGCCACAGGCATGTCAGGGACATGACACCAATTACATGATGCACGCTCCCATCAGTGGGAGACAGGTTTACTTCAGGGGGCAGGGCCTAAGCCACCATTATGCAACTTGGAACAAAAGACCGGTGCTGCACAAATCATTATAATTTCATGACGAGAGACCCACGAGAAAAATCTGTCAAAGTCCCACTGAGCTGAAGTTGAGAAATGAGTACAGATTCATACCAAGTGCCAAAAGGGAAGAAAGGGTTTCAAATAAAAAGAGTGCATAATTGCATATCAAAGTAAAGATATTGAAATGTGGCTTTCATCTTTGAACCGCATAAAAACAAAGGTAAATTGCAAGTTTTCAATCACCCTACCAGAAGGTCAGTTTCTCTTATCAATTACACATCACATGATTGATCATGGCTTCTCTTGGACTAACCGAATGAGGATTTGATAGAATGATACATTGCCCCATCCTTAATAAAAATTCTTTGAATTTGTATAAAATATTCTCATCACAATTTGATATCCACATTGTGCAGACATTATTTCAGAAGATCTCTGAAAGAACCATGATTGTTTGCTGCAGACACAAGAAAGTCACAGGATTTCATTGAAAATCATCTTACCTTATACTCAGGGGTGGAAATAACTTTAAAATTGCTAGCATACTCCAGTACAGTGGCACATGTAAAATCATTTGCCCTGATAATTTTCCCACTATACCGGCCGAATTTCTTGTTAATTTTTTAAATAAACAACATAATTAACATTGGTAAATCAACTGGACACCAGTACAGCGTGATATTCAAATTTGCTTGCCCAACAGAAATAATCACTGGACTGGGACGTCGGGCAATGGGTTATTTCCACCCCTGATACTTCCAAATGCCACAAAGCAATCTAACAATTAATATCAGTTAAATGAATGATAACTATGAACAAAAAGATATCCAGGTGGCACTGTATACACAAACATTTTCTGAACAGAGTTTGGACAAAAACATCAAGGTGTCCTGGTCTTGTTGGCCACAGCTAAATGTAAAAAAAGGAAGAAAATAAATGAACAAAAATTCAAAAAAAAAATTCAAACCCAGGTCAGTTTGCCTTGTTAAAGTTATCCTGAAAAGCAGTACAAATTCAGGTTTTTATAGGGTGTCCTTGTATGTTATCAATTATGTTATCACTATAAGGCAAGTAAATGTTTGGGTCATGTCATATCCCCAAGTGAATGATAAGATTCTCAAATGTATTGATATTCAGGGATGGAAATAACCCATTGCCCGACGTCCAGAGTCCAGTGTTTTTTTCTGTCGGGCAAACAAATTTGTATATCACACTTTACCGGTGTCCAGTTGACTTTCCAATGTTAATTATGTTGTTTATCTAAAAAATCAGCAAGAAAACGGTTGGTAAAGTGGAAAAATTATCAGGGCAAGTGACTTTACATGTGCCAGTGTACCGGAGTACACCATCAATTTTAAAGTTATTTCCACCCCTGATATTGCTACTGAAAGAACATACACACATTCATGTATTTCAATATCTAAAATTAACAGCATTTTGTAACAATATCTCATCAATTTGGTTCACAAACAATACAAAAGCAGTCTCAGATGGAAGGCCAAGGCTGAGATCCAAGTAGCATACCTCCCCCTGAGTAATTGTATTGCTTCCATACTTAATGGGGTGTTAATTGCACTCCACTGAATGTAGTACATTACACAAGAACCAATACTGCACCAAATAGAACAGATAGGATTACAGTATCAATTAAACATAAGATAAGGACTACTAAATAGCTTATCAGGTTTTTACCTGAACCTGGCATAATATGTCAATACATGCATCAGCTGATAATGTATCAGGCCACATTGATACAGGAATCAGCTGATATCGATATTGATGTGAACATCCAGACACTATTAAAGAACACAACACAGGTTTGGTTTGATATGCCACAGATAAAGGTCTGATATTACAAACATAACATGATACAAATTATTTATTAAAGTTTGATGATACTGCCAGCGACATGGAAACAAATTCTTGCAATGTTAAAGGTACAACAGGGATTTGGGTACAATCTAAGGCGTATTCGGTTACCAGTAGAAAGGATGGTTAGTACACTCCAGAGGATAAACTGCCTCTCTGGAGAATATAGCAAATATGAACATGAAAAACCAATATTAATTATACAGAAGTTGGGATAGTAATTTCAGGATTACATTTGAACTCGCATTATGTTAGAAAACGCTCTTGTCCAATCTTGTGTATTGAATCAATGTGTATAACGCATTACAGCAGGCCATATATGCAAACTGACATCTGCACTACCCATTAATTTGTATGTTCTCCCCAACACCCTACAAATAGTTGACTACATACATTATTCATAGAACTACAACTGTGCATATGCATGCATGCAGGCAGGCCTTTAATAGATAATGGAAAAATAAACTGTTCTTTGCAACTGTGGTGTATTGTGCATGAAGAACTGTCATTACCCATTGGAAAGTGAATCATGTGTCTGAGCACTAAACTACATACATTAACATTAGAATGAAAGTGAATGTGAAAGTGAATCATGCACTAAACTATGCACATTAGAATGAAAGTGAATCATGTTCATGTGTCTGAGCACTAAACTACATACATTAACATTAGAATGAAAGTGAAGCATGCACTTCAGAACTCAAAGAATACAGGGTTCCTGGATTCTAATGAAGTTGTGGATAGAATTAGTGAGAGATAGAGAAATAATTTAGTCTTGTGTTATGTTTAAAATGCTAATAGAATTTCAGGCTTATTAAATAGGTGGCCACATAGTTTTTCACTATGAAGGATAGTGTTTCAACAGATCCATCTGTGATGATCTACAACAATCTATGTAGTATGAACAGAAAACAAAGGCTTGTTCCTCAATGTATGGAATACACACAACATATATTCTGTTTCATTTAACACAAAGGTCACAAACTGGGTATAAGCTCTTGTCCAAGGGAAGATTGCTTTTTGATCATGCAGAGCTTATCAATACAGTCTGCGACTTTAGTCTCAGTCAAGTAATTGCTTTCAGTCTAGCAAGTTCGCTAAAAATAGTCAATTTATTAACACTAAAACCTACTAACAATGATTTGAAGGGATAGCTTTTGACTAGTAGACTCTAAAGGTTTTAGACACAGACCATCAAAATAGGCTATCACTGACAAATGACTTGCTAGTGTAGAAGCAGGATAATAAACTAGAACCAAGCATGGATTCATTTTTATGCTTTTGGCTTATCCATATATCCGACATAATATCATTTGTCCTAAAGTACAATGTCGCTGGCAGAGCAAAAGGACTGCAAACATTCTTGTACATAAGCACATAAATTAACTTAAGAATGCATGTCAACAACATGACGGGCAGAGATGTCCCATGGATATGTATAGTGTTTGAAATTAAGCCAGAATACTTCCAAAACAACAGGACAGTGATAAACTTGAACAACTGGGTAGGCCTGATACAACACAAAATATGATCTAGTGTTTGGATAATCTTCCAATGTTTATTATGGTGTTACCTTTGGCGGAAGCTTTATATAATATGCTTTCAGATTTTGCTTGTGATTAGAAGCTGCCAAATAACATTGACAGATCAAGGTTCAAGCTGTCCTTTATTATCAACAAGTTGGGATGGGACAAGACCAAATTTACTACCTCTGCACCCGACCCTGACCTGACCCATCCAGGGTACCCATTGTAGGTCTCAAGAGTTAGGAATTATTTTACCAGACCTTGACAAATACTTTGACAAATACTATTTCAATATTACTTATATAAGTATAGCAGTCTATACTTGTATCATCTAATAATGAATACTCTGAAGTTATGTTTACTCAAATATATTCACAAGCGCATTGGGGGAAAAAATGTGGACATCAGCAACCTAAAATTCTAAATATTAACATGAGTGTTATGACACAAGCCTATATATTTTCATCATTTCTTAATTTTGATCATTGCTAAGTTAATATAACAGTGTATGAATTCAAAATGGTTCAGTGTCATTGACACTGATTTTCAATTAAAAGTATTTAAATATTCTTTTAAACACATCAAATTTGACTAAATAATTAAAAGGATTGAGAAAAATATCCCAAAGACATTTGTCTTTAACAGAATCACTGCAGGCTCTGTTTATGGAGCTTGTAGTTATTCAGGTACAATACACTGCAATACATGTCACAAGATTGATAATGCCTATTCATCTTATTATGATGCCTGTATTTACTCAATGAAATGGAACACATCCTGTCAACAAGCCTGAGTCTAGTCCATCACAGCTGACTAGGCACCAATCCCTGGTAACAGGTGTTGACAAAGGTTACCACAGTATATTCCAGTACACCTCCAGGACAATACACCAGCTTATTATCTCAAAGTGAATCAGTTCTAAAATATGCATAATCCACCTGAGCCAAGGGAATACTCTCAACAATGAACAGATAATGTTTAAATATTTACCTACCCAGGCTATCAATCTGTTTACCTACTATAACACAGAAGCCTTATCAAACATACACACAGTGCTTTACATATAAAAGGCACATCATACTAACAGATTTTAAGATAAATAAATTTGTCCTAATCATTAAGTTCGGTTTCTCTTGGGAAAAACTAGGTCACATCAGAAAAACTGAAAACTAGTTACAGTGTCCTAAGGTCCTCCTTAAGTACAGAAATGTATCAAAACCCAAGTCAATGTGCACAGTGTTTGTCCCCCTCTATAAAGTTGTTTTGTTGGAGTGATGATGGTAGGGGAATGTATATAGTCAGTAATCATTACTCCCAGTTATCAAATGATGTAAAACCATGTAGTCAAACCGCTAAAATTATGAAGAATGAGGACTATTTTTATGGATATACAACTTCTTTATTCTGTATAAGCAATGTTTCGACATCACCTAAACAGAATAAAGAAGTTGTATATCCATAAATATAGTCCTCATTCTTCATCTACCCAACTTCTAGAATGCCAATCAAAGAACTCTAAAATGATGTTGAAAGACAAGGTTAGGTCTGAAAAACATATAAGTAACCTAGCATTTCTTTCCTTTTCTCTACCTGGACATCAAGTCCACATCTGCACCATCTAAGATGTGACCATATGAATCTGTATCTGACCAAATTCTATGCTTGGGCCTCCATGATCAATCATGATGTAAAAAGTTGCCTTGTAGCTACCACCTGTCAATAGCTTCTTGATGACTTTGAACATCAAACACCACCTGAATTTTCAACCCTAAGGAATTTTCTGACATTTGGCTCGTATCTGACACAATGGCACATTTAAACTAGGTAAGGGTGCCCTTTCATTTGTCAGAGTATAGCCTGAAAAATGTTTTGGTTTCTGAAATAATGCTCCAGCTTCAAGATAACTTAAGAGCAAAACAGCAATCGGGATTGCAGTGATAAATAGAACTTTGAAACCTATAACAACAGGGAAAGTTTCATATGTGCAGATGCAAATGATGTTAAGATTATTTGCTCATTCCTATATATGCATGGGACTGGTGTACAGCATTGGTGGGAAATGACAACATGCAGTGGAGAGAGAGTTTGAGGTATACACACATTTGATCATACAGCTAAATATACACAAGAAGCAGTATGTGCCAGGTCAACACATGGCGATAGCACTGATGGTGTTGGTGCCCTAAAGCACCAAGCTTATAACCCATGGCTTATATATCTAAAGCACTTGATAACAGTCATTAATGACAAAGTAGCATGGCTGATACAAGGTGGCTGACAATGTACAACACAATAGGGATTAACTGTCTGGATTAGCATCTCACAAGTGATAACAATAAAGTGATTCAAGACATATCTTTCAAGACTACAGGATAAATAACCTTTGGAAAGTTCATTCAGACAAACGTTGACCCAAATCAGTGACTAAGAAACCTACATTGCAAATAGCATATTTTCTGTTATTACGTGTAATTTGTAAGTAACAAATGTGATATATATTCATGGAAACAATTGTGGTATTTCTATGATCTAATTAGGATCCTACATCAGATCTATACAGCAACATACCAGCTGTCATTTTCTCAGATGTTGCATGCATCAGTTGTAGCTAATTCAGACTCCTTTCAATATTCTCTGAATGCAATCAATTTGTTCTGGCCATGCAAAATACACAGCAATATGATCCATACTTATCGTAAACGTCCAATATTGAAGAGGGAATACAATGGATCATTACTTGTAGCTTTGGAGACAACTGAAAAGATATCTAAAATCATCTTTGCAGGGCAAACAAACTGAGATTGTCCACTCGAATTTAAGCCTCTGAAAATCTCACAGTGATTCTGTTAGCAAAGACATACACATGAAAGAGTATATATATATATGTCAGGGTAGAGACTGCGATCTGGTAGAATCTCCGGAGTCTCTACCAGTAGCTGATTATGTAGAATCTCCGGAGTCTCTACTGGTAGAATCTCCGATCCTACTAAGTTTTGAAATACATCTGAATGAACTTCCTACTTTTAACTGAGATTTTGATAACAAACATTAAACACCTCACTGTAAACAATATCAAAATAAAAAATAAAAATGGTTTGTAACACTGTATTTACATCATGAGACTTAGCTGCCAAATTTGGACTCCACTCAAAAAACAAAAACAAAATACCTTACTCCAAAACAGACTTAACAAATAAAGTTAACAAGATAACAATAAATAAGTTCAATTATAACTGGCAAATAATAAGAAAACATTATCCCCACTTATTATACTTGCTTGCATAAGCTTGCACTTGCTTGCATAGGTTATTCCATATATTTGTAGTCTCTACCAGTAGAGACTACGATTGCAATCTCTACTAGTAGGATTCGACAGCTTGGTCTTCTACCAGCAGAGACTCTCAGTGATCTTATACTGGTAGAATGTCCGATTCTACCAGATCGCAGTCTCTACCCTGACATATATATCTATACATATCATCAAATTTCTGCAACACATTTCACAACACAAAAGCCTTCATTCCCATTCATTCATACAGTCTACTAGAGATCTGATAACTATGTATAGCAGTGATTAGGACAACAAAGCTAGTGCAAGTTTCTCTACAGCTGTTATGAACACAACAAACACTGGTACTCAGACAATATGACATTAGCTTCTTGGACTTCATTGCAAGATCTAAAATAAGACCTTGAGGTTATCAATTGAGCAGTTTATGAAGAGTCATGGACCAAATGCAAAAGTATAATCTGTCCTTGAAGCTAGATGTCCCACTTTATGCTGAACTGTAATCCAAAGCAAGATGTATTTACATCCAATCTTATCTGTCACAAAACAGGACAGGACTGTTAAACATTGGTGTACTCATCTTTAGAGGAGGTGATACACAATCAAATAATACCAGAGCCTGACTAACCGTTTTGTGAAGGAACATCTAAACATAGAACATGCTGCTGAGGACCTTTTCTAACTCCCTTGTCTATTTCTCGTAGGCAAACTTAAGGGAGGGCATTAGTAGGGGTGAAACGGTATGCCGTAATGCAAAAATCGGGTATTTCCGGTTTTCATATTGTCATTTCTATCTAGTCATAAAATGACAGTCTTGTTCATTCAAAATAACAAAGATTATGGTTACCTTTTTCCATGTTATTGAACAATGGACGGTTTGACTCTTATTGTCAATTTTCTGCATTATGAATATGATCATATATCATATACCAAAACAGACCAAACCAAAGGCCTTGTACTGCAATATGTACCATACCGATAACCTTTTCATTATTTGTTCACTCATGTGTAGGAGCAACATTAAAAGAAAAACATTTACATATATAATTTGTAGTTTTATAAAGATCATTATTATTCTACTGCACAACACTACTGACAGTAAATAAATGGGGAACATGTTAAGATACCCCATTACATTACCACCTGAAACCATGCAGGTGATCTGCAGATGTTAAAAATACATGTCCCTGGAATGGAACACTTCAGCATTTCACTCAATAGTACACAAGTCTATTACTCAAAAGAAGTCAGTTTTTCCACATGACTTTACTCGATGTTTCAAAGCATGGCACAGGTGTTCTTGAATTTCTTTTGAAGAGTACAGTAAACACCACGATAAGGCTACCATGTGTCAATACAGATCATGATATTTGTGTCACACAATGTGATATGTATCATGATACTTCATATCCATCATTTCTGTTTGAACTTCTGTTCACCCACCATTTTACAGGCATGACTGATTTGATGAAGGCTTGCTCTAATGGTATCTTTATGATAATGCAATCAGATATAGCATAATGTTCAATAAAAGGTGGCAAAGTAATGCTAAATCAAAAAGTGATGTCAGGCATTTGCAGATTTAGCAAAAATTCATTTTGAAAATAGAAACAGAATGAAAATATTAACACATGTGAAGACAAATTGGGTTTTTCCATACTGTTTGGTGATATTAATGAATCATTAAACTTCTGTAAACAAAGTATTTGCTGACCTATCTAATATGACATCAAAGACTCTGGAAGCAGAATGATACAACTGATGAAGGCCAGAATTTACAAGCCTTTCACAATATTAGTCAGACTCCATTATGAAGCAATTCGTCCAACAGCTGCGTACCAATGTCTGATGGCCATTTGTTGGCAAGTGAAAAGGTCAGGCTAAGTTCAACAGCCATCAGGTGTTTGGGAGGAAAAGCAGGTCTAAATAAGACCATAGGTTAGTGTAGCTATGGGCTATAGACTTATACATCATGTTCATAATCACCACCTAGCTTTTAGCTAAAAGACCGATTCCATCAGTTTCATTTGGGTGAGGATCACAGCAAGCAAGTACATAGGTACAACAGAAATTGTCATCAGGAAACAGGTTGAGACTAGTAGAATGACAGTGTTTTGAAGGATACCAACAGACATGTCAATGCATGGAAATGAGACTGTGATTTACCATGTAGTTTCAACCTGCACATTATAAATTTAAATCTGTTACATTTCAAACTGCAACTGCACACATTATGCTGCCTTGTTAATAAAACATGAAAACATTGTACTGCTTGTCCTGAGACCGCCCTAGAAAACTGATGCATCATACCAGCAGCTGTTTATCATGATTATACACACTGTCTGTTGCCCAAGGCAAAAATGCAAAGTGACAAACATTTCAAATGTTTTAGTAAACGAGTTTGAGAGCTCTGATCGATATCATCAAGTGGAACTAATCCCATGAATAATAAACTGATCAAAATCTGGGAGTCAAAAAATATGTAGTCTCAGCTATCAACAAAGGAAGGTTCTTGAACCGTTTGTTCCAGACAAAGGCATCAGATCTAAAATTGGAACTGATTCAGGCCTCTCGTCTGTATATCAAAGACCATGCATCAGTTCTCCAATACGCTCTGAAGCCTGATTTGTTGTGTAGTGTTTGGGTAAAGTAGGTCATTATTTTAGGAGGCTGTGAAGTTCTCACTTGAAGTATGACTCCCACAAGGAAATGATCATTGGCATAACAAGTACACATCCTAAAAGGTCCAAAGATCTCTCTTAATTTGGTCCTGAATTGTCCACTGTAACAAATTACCGTTTCATAACTCGGTCAGTACTAGAATATTGATGAGTATGTGTAACACATAAACTGCATTTTCTAATATTTCCATGAGACGAATAGAAAAGAAAAGCAACGACACACAATGAATTCATTCTTGTTTAAAGAAGTTATTGCACCACACACAAATCTAACTATATAAAAGATAAATGACCTGGGTCTGCACACAGATTTTGACAACATTCCAGCACTAGCAGGATAGGTCAGCTAGAATTGGCTACAGAGAATCAAACCTAGGTCTGTAGTATGATAAGGGAATACTTGAACCACTAGGCTACTGCAAGTGCAAGAATTAGACACGTCAACATTCAAATGAGATGCAACCAAGAAAGTCGACAAACACAAAGAGTGAAAACATAAACCCACAGTATACCACCAAAAAATGCTTGAAATTCCTTCAAAAGACTGAAAGGTCAATGAAACAGTCCTCAGTCTGAAATATGGCTCTGACCAATCAGATGTACAGCATAGTATCAAATAATAATCTGTAATTGTTTGGGGTTACACTTTCTTTGTAAAGTACAGATTCTAGTACTTTTGTTGGAATGAGCCCCATCCAGGATTCGAACCCACACCCTCAGATTCAGGCACCTAATCGCCAGCACACAAATTCAGACGCCTAGACCGCTCAGCCAACGCAGCTTCCACAAAAATGGAAGTTGGACAACTGGTAGTCTAGACTGTGGACTTTGCGTACTGATCTGTAATTACTGTCATAAGTCATTGTATCCATGTTCAAACAGGATGAACCTCTCCTGCATGTCAATTACATACATCTCTTATGTGAAATGCAATATTTTCACTTATCTTTTCCATACTTTTGATGTATTATGTTCTCAGTAATTTATTATCATTCATTTTAATTATCCTTTGAGAGCATGTCTACGACAGAGGTGAAATTGGGTTTAATGTCGTGCTTGAGAATATTTTGCTCATATGACGATGTGCATGCGTGTGTATATGTATGTGCGGCTGCTTGTACTAGCCCAGACTTAAGCTGGTTTTATAGTGCTAGTTCACTAAGATCCATGCCGCAGTGAAGCATGAATACCCCACTCAGACACATTATACCGACTCCGAGCCGACCAGTCCTTGTTGTACCCATTAATGCCCAGCGCCAGGCAGGGACCAACAAGTACCATATTTTAACGTCTTTTGGTATGGCGCGGTCGGGGATCGATCCAGCGACCTTCCGCTCTCCGGGCGGACGCTCTAACCACTACACCACGGAGGCGGTCGTCTACGACAAAGTATGAAGCAATTTGAAGTCATTGCCATCTATAATAAGCATCGGACACCACTGAAATATGTACTTGCCCGGTAGCATGGCCATGTAATTACTTCTTTATCGAACAGCATATGCTACCACTCATCAATACCAGCCAATGACTGGATTTTTCGTGCCCTGGATCAAATCTCATCTAGGTCATACAACCATTTGATCAAACTGACAACATATGTGTCCTACAATTCATCAGACTAGAGATTCCAATCACCATTTTGAATTTCGCCAAGAGTGGTTTTGTCATGACCCTAATTTTGAAATTACAGATTTTTGGGGTCCAATGTGCAACTACCAAAGGAAAAAACCTCATGGACACCTTAAATGCCAGAGGGTCCTTGTCTATGGCTGCATTCTTTCAAGCTATAGATCGGTTCCATGGATTCCAGTACACCCCATAATTGCAAACATTAATTCATAGGGATTAGGGACAGAAGTATGTTTCTTCAACATGTACATTTTATGTACATTTTCATCTTGTTCATCATTATTTGTGATAACCAGACAAGAATTTTCTATTCAAGAAGAGAAACTATTCAAGGACATCTACTTGCCCAATTAGTGATAACATACAGAAACAGCACTGAAAATATTTGAAATTATACTTGCCTTTTGGATAACTCTAACTAACAACATAGTATAGATGAGTACTCTAAAACAATCAATAAAAACATTCATTTTCTGATACATTTATCAAGATCACAAGAATATTTAGGACATTTTGGACGATAATCTGTTAAAGGTACAGAACCTGAATGAAATTTAAATACATGTTTGACTAAAGAAAGGTGTCTGAATTCAAAAGTATGAATTGTGATAAAATATAATGCCACTGTATAAAATGCTTGAACTCTACCAAGGCACATAAGAACTAGAAGATAAGTGCCAAACTACTCTCTTTCATGATGTATTGAAATAATGTTTGACTGATCTGCATGTCAGGAACACAAAGAATATTCTACATATTATAGATAATAAAGTATTGATGTCTATGATTATCTTTGAAGGGAGCACTGCATAATAATTTGCAAACAATAATAACCATAATTGTCAACAACATGAACTTCAGATAACTCAAACTCATGAAGGAGATAGGGAATATTTTCGTAACAGAAGTTTGGTGTGGTCTGTCAGAACAGAAATTAAACATTCTGCTGTATGAAGAAAAGCATTGAACAGAGTTGTAGGAAACGCTGAGCATGGGAAGGTTGAATACAACTAGAGATGAAACACGATATGGGTGTATAACTATGTTTTGTGAGTGAATGAGTATGGTTTTACACCGCCTTTAGCAATATTCCAGCAATATCACGGCAGGGGACACCAGAAATGGCTTCACACCTTCTACCCACGTGGGAATCGAATCCGGTTTCTTTGGTGTTATGAGCGAACGCTTTAACCACTAGGCTACCCTTCTGACCCTTTATGTTTTGTGATCCAAACCTATTGTTCTACAATACAAACTGTACTAAAAGATATTTCCTGTTATGTTTACAAAGAATATGTTATCATTATTTCGAACAACAAGTCTTACATGAACAAGAATTCTGAATTAGAAATTAATGTGAACACAACTTGGTCAAGAAACCCATCACCTGTGACAACGATGGACCAGGTGTTACAGTTGACCCACATTGCTAAACAATTAACCCTGTCTTGTTAACTTTAAGGGTCAATGACCTGGATGCCACTTAGCAAAGAGGTACTGGGAATGCAAAATACATTCTTGAGATTTTGCTTTTCAAACATCATTTATTACATTTCGTTTTTATGTCAGCCAGGGACAAAATGACTCCAACAGAGCAATGAAGTTACCTTTTCAGCCTAATTTTACAGCAGTATAATGTATGTAGTATATACCACCAAATTCAACTCAACATGTCAAATAACCTCCTCTTCTAGCACAGTGAATATGGTACACATTATGCATATGAATATTTTTTAAGAATACAAATTCTTGGTCATGTTTTAAGCACATATCTTTCCACGTACACATGGTCAGAGTGTGGCACATATTATAGATACAGACAATCGGGTTTTAGATATTTTTTTCGAAAAACGATTTAAAAAAAAAGGAAGACTGAAAATACCACTAGCTGGTGATGAAGAATGTTGTCTGGCTTTATGTGATTATTGGACTCTACCTCCAGCTATCCACTGAGAGGAATAAGCAAGTTAAAATAACCAAGTTACAATGTACAATGTATGTCAAACACTTTTCAGTGTACAAGATCAAATTTGGATCATTGCACCACTTGCAACCAATGTTTATGTTATTATACATGACAAAAAATAATACAATACAGAATTTTACAAGACTGGGACATCAGGCTAGTTTTTTGTATGAAGAATCGAATCGAAAATGATCGAATAGAGGGTCCAATATTGACTGACTGACTGAGTTTGGTTTTACGCTGCTTTTAGCAATATTCCAGCAACATCACAGCAGGGGACACCAGAAATGGGCTTCACACAATGTACCCATGTGGGGATTCGAACCCGGGTCTTCGGCGTGACGAGCCAACGCTTTAACCACTAGGCTACCCCACAGCCCCGGGTCCAATATTGAAAATCGAATCGAGGTCTGCGCGAGTCGTTGCAGCCCTAATGTCTATTTCTGTCTTAGCAACTTTAGGAATATTGAAATTGTGTCGTATGAAAACCAATCACAATAAGAAAACGACATTACTTTTATAACAAAAACATTATGGTGAATCAAACTATACCTCACCATGCTATCATGTTCATGTATAAGAAACAGCAGCTGAAATGGGATTAATGTCAACAAGTTAACTACTTCAATGTGACTACAGAACAGGTGGTTTGGGCTCAAGGTGTCCAAAATTCAAATGAATTCATTGCACTAGAAATGTCACCAACACAATATTGATCTGAAATATATATTCATATATGCCTCAAGCTGCAGAAAGGAAATGGCTTTTTCTGCATGACAAGCTGACATTCACACAGTTATAATTATACTTTCTCCATGCCCACAGAGAAAGTGCCAACACATTCAGGTGCAAACATACTTTAAAGTTCTTTCATATTCCAGCAGCAGGCACAAATGTACAGGGGAGAAGAAGTTTCTGTATCAAGAACATAATTAAGATAAATTTGAAAAGTGTATGAGTGAAATCATTCTCTTGTCGATTTCTTTTACATATACGTACTAATGTAAAAAAGTTGATCTTCATCTTGTATATACACCATCATAAGGGATGCACAATTGTATTCACTGACAAGAAATAAGAAGTTCATGTAATTGAAAAAGTAATCTTACGTTTCAGTACACCAATTCATTACTTTACAGGACTCTCACATTTCATGCATTAAGGATTTTTGAAATTAGTAACTACAGGTTCTCTTGGACCCCTTGTTTTGTAAGTCATGGTAAAACCCTCAATATTGTTAACATCCCCCCTACCAGCACAACATACTACAGGTTTACTGAAATGAAGGATACTTTTAGCAAAGAACTTCAGGGTAAAATACTGTCCGTTATAATATAATAATACATGCTAATTGAAATAGAGGATCCTTTCAGGTTGCAATACTGTTCATTCCCTGTCCATCAAATTATACATGCTAACTGAAATGAAGGATCTTTGTGGTGTCCCACTTTCATGTACAATATTGGTACATTCCCCTATCCAGCACAAACACTTCTAGCTCTCTGAAATAACAAATCCTTGTGGTGAACCACCTCATGGTGCAATACTGTTTGTTCCTCCTTTCGACCACAAGATACTACAGACTAACTGAATTGAATAATGCATGTGATGTCCCTATTGTGCATGTAAGATTGATATATTGCCCTGTTTAGTACACTACAACACATAATTACTTTATAGAACCTGCTTTTTTACCTGTAAGAATCTTTGAAGTCAGTCACTGCGGATCCTCTAAGACCCCTAGTCTTGTAAATCAGGACTATTTTTTGTGGATATACAACTTCTTTATTCTGTATAGGCGGGGTTTCGACATAGATTCTAATGCCGTTGTCAAGCAAGTGGTACAACTTAATAGAGGCTAACTAAAATGAAGGATACTGTGATATATAACTCAAGGGTGAAATGCTTTGAAATGTTTTTTTCTCACTATTCCCGCAGCAAATACTAAAAGCAAGTGTAACTGAAAGATACTTGTGGTATTGAACCTCAGGGTGCAATATTGTTTATACCACTATCCGATTGAAATGAGGAATCCTTGTTTATTAACACTTTAAGGGTGATATTTTTTCATATTTCCCCAATCCAGCACAAGGCACAACATACCCAATGAAATGAAGGACACTTGTGGTACACAACTTCAGGTTGCAATATTGTTCATTCCCCTGTCCATCACAAGATACATGCAAGCTGAAATGAAGGATCCTCTTGGTGTTCCCCTTTCTTGAGCAACATTGTTATACTGTAAACTATGTATATTCTGAACACACTAATGAGTTACTGACTGGATTTTCTGTCCCAGCCTTTTGCTTTCTATTCTATCAATATGTGTATATCCAGAAGAATGAAGAAAGTAAGTCTCTGGGCTCTTTTTCATTATATTTCATGATCATGTTTTATGAAGTTTTTTTCTGTAAAATATGTTCATTTCAGTGACTAGATGTTAGTCTAGATACAATACTATATACTCCCATATCAAACACAAGAAACAACATTCTAACTGAAATGAAAAATCTTTTTGGTGAACCACTTTAGACAACATTCCTATATATTCCCTATCCAGCAGAAGATGATATCTGTTAAGAGAATGATGGATGCTTGGGACATATTACTTTGGGATGTAATTCTGTTTATCCCCCTATCCAACACAAAATATGTCCTAACTTTCTGAAATGAAGGATATTTGTCATATTCAACTTCAGGTTGAAATACTGTTTATTACCCCAGCCAACAAAAGATACTGTCTGCTAATGGAAATAAAGGATACTTATGGAGCACAACTTTGGAGTGCTATGGTATTATATTCCTATTTCTACATAGTACATGCTAAGCATCCAAGGAGTGACCTATAATAAGTTAGTTAACTGCAGAGGCAACATAAAAAATAATGAATTAATATTATGGGTACAGTCGAACAAACTTTGGATGAGTGAGTTTAGTTTTTTACTTTATTCCAGCAATATCACAGCAGGGAAACTAGAAATGGGCTTCACACATTGTGCCAATTTGGGGGGAATCGAATCTGGGTCTTCGGGGTGACGAACAAATGCTTTAACCACTAGGCTGCCCCTCAAACAAACCTTGAAACCTGTAATGCAACCTGATGATGATACTAATAGAAGCCTCTTGCAAAATTCTCACCTGTTTCACTAAAGCAGACCAATGACAATGCAACACCATACATATCACTTCCTACAAGAAATTGCACATGGACACATATTGTTTACAGAGAAGCAAAAGGAAACATCATAAATCATATCATACTAATGGACAATAATATTGATCAAAACAACTTGAAATCCTAATTCTCACACTATGAAAACAACAAATTCACAGAAAAACCAACACAAAAGACAACTGGATTAGCCTAAATGGTATCCCTGAAAGACTGTATAAACAAGTAATGGTCAAAACATTGCATCCTTCACTGGTTTCCATGACTTCAGTTTTGGTACATGGTTTTTGATATAGAAAGGATAAAAGGTGTTAAAAGGGGACAGAAAGACACAAGTTTCAATCTAGGTCTAGTACAAATATACATGAAAGCAAAATAGTCAAGCATAAGCAATGAATCTGCAGCCACCAACAATTCAGTGTGGTTCTGGGTTCCTTGGGGTCTTCTCCAGTGGTATTTGAATCCAAATACCCCTAAATCTTAATCTATTAACATATAGGTTACAAGACCCCTTGAAATATATGTTTAATTGTATTTACTGATCTTGGGACAGCAAACCAATCTACATGTGGAACCCTGCTTTAGTCAATCCCTTCAATAAACATGTTACATAACATGTTACCTTGTTTGATGGGGTTAAAATCGGTGACCTGTGACAAGTACACAGACAGCATCCCTCCCACCTAACCATAAACTAATCATAGCTTTAGGGGTTGGGTCACTTTATAATATTGCGTAAGAAACATGCATGTATCACTAAGTGTAGCCCAGTTACAGTAATTACCCTCCATATTGGAGGGTCAATGGGACTGAGGCAAGAACCATCCACTTGAACACTGATAAAATCTATGCATTAACACATAGCCATCAAGTTCAACAAACATACAACATAAATCAACACCAGGATTAATCTAGGATTATAAACTTAGTGTTGGACAAATTGAGAAAAATGCTGTGATATTGTCCAAAATTGGATTTTCCTTAATGTTCATATTTTTGTAAATTTGGAAAAATAGGGAAATTGTTTATTACAATAGGAAATGTTTACATTCATTGGTTTCAGACTTGGGGTCGAATTCACCCTCTGGGCAGACAGATAAATCTTGAACACATAACTGAATTTGAGAAAGAACATTCCCAGAGTTCAAACAGTAGATAGCTACAAA
The DNA here is from genome assembly GCF_003918875.1 of Haliotis rubra. NCBI lineage: Eukaryota > Metazoa > Mollusca > Gastropoda > Lepetellida > Haliotidae > Haliotis > Haliotis rubra. The sequence goes on from NW_025767512.1 coordinate 251,595, forward strand.
ATTGGAGTCTCAGTTTGATTTATTTGATCTGTCCAGAACTAGTGTGAAATTACCAAAATGAGAACTAGTCATCATTTAGTCTTCAATCTTCTAATTCAGATTACCTTAAAATAGGTCATCTCAACAATTATGACTGCTCTTAAGCATTCACAAATGCCACACTAATCCTTCAGGCCATAAGTTTATGAGGACAGCAAACATGTAACCACATTTTCAGACCTAAAAAGCAATGGCCAGCACAGACAGTGGTTGAAAGTATAAAACAATGATCTATTCATTTGCTGTACAGCCAGGATATGATGAACCTGGCCAGTCAGGACTCACATTGAAATTTTAGCAAGCTGCCCAGCCCTAGAACACAACAAGGATGGGAAGACTACACTCAAACACTGGCAAAACGAACACACAATCCAGTGCATCTGTCTACACAATTCACATGTGAATGAGTGAGTTTAGTTTTACGCCGCTTTTAACAACATTCCAGCAATATCACGGCTTGGGACACCAGAAATGGGCTTCACACATTGTGCCCATGTTGGGAATCGAACCTGGGTCTTCGGCGTGATGAGCAGATTCTTTAACCACTAGGCTACCCCACCGCCCTGAGATATGATCAGACTTTAGACATGTGTCTTACAAGCATATGTTGCTGAATATCATTTCTAACTTGGATCTTACTGGGTCATAACACTGTTGAGACTCCATAATTGCTATGACAAAGTCATTCAAAACATCTCTCAAGATAACTACCTAAAGAAAATGAATGTTGAACGTCTCAACAGATGAACACATTTTGGTAAAGATATACACTTGACTCTCATAGGTTCAAATCACACATAAATTTGAGAATGCAATGGGTGTACATTGCATTTGCTCATAGTGAACAAGGACTGGGTGTTGTTTCTTCATGGACAAGCTATGTGAAACTTATTTTGGATATCCTCTCTTTGATGTGGCTGTAATGTTGAAGAAATGGGAACCACACATCTGTTTCAATGTTTTCTTCCACCATATACTGACACAAACATTTCATACCAAAAAGGAAGAACTATAATGTGACATATGACTATAATGTTCACATGCCAGCCCATCAGAATGTCACAAATTTCCGTAGACAAACTGCATAATTTCAACAAAGTGTCTCTCAGTACAATTACTGAAATAAATATATATGTGCAAATCTTAACCAACCTTTGCATATGCTGAATCTTTGGAATCGGTTGGAGTAGATTTTACTGTTAACAATATATGGACTATCGATATTATCAGCTGATGCTTACAAAACAAAATTAATTAAGAAACTCACAGTTTTGGACATGTGTCTCGGGGTGCTGACCAATACATGGGTATTTTGCATGGGATGAATATAACAAAAGGTTTCAGATAAGTCCAATTCATTGACACTGACTGTTTCAAAGGTTGCTAATATCAATAACATGTTTTAATAATATGATCCAAATCAGAGGATAACTGGCCATTCTATATTTATATACCAGGGCTCCAGAAACATTTTTGACATCAGGAGTACGTACTCCTTACTTTTTCAATGCAGGAGTACTGGAAAACCTTAGGAGTACATTTAGAGTACTTAATGGAATTTAATGGAGTACCAGTAATCTTCTGTTTCATATATGCACAACAACATTGCTACTCTTGTGTAAACGGGTCAATAAACAATACTTTTGAGATAAATACGTCTGTAAATGATTCTAAGATCATACACCATTGCTGTAGTGCGTATCTGCTACGTTTTCTAAATTATTTGCTACCTTATCGCACATATTTTATATCTGATGCGGCCATTATCTCGAGCCCTGTATACTGAAGAACACACACTTATGAAAACCACATCAACCAGCAATTTAATATTCTTTGTTTCATACCTTACAATCAAATGAATTAAAATCATTACATCCAAACTAAAAAAGTAGTGTTTTCATTACAACAACGCATCACAATGCTTAATACATTACCACTTTGGTGAAATTCAACAAGGATGCTTCTTTCAAATACACTTAATTGTTTAGAGTATCCCAAATAATGAAATATCCAGACCACAATGTTAGTTTCAATGCTAAACATCATACAAAAAGTGTGATACATCATCATAGTCAACTATGAATATTGCAAGTCATTCATAAAGTGACACATGGCAGATTGCATTTCACTTTCTTCTGATGCATAAAATCATGAAAATGGAAATGAACAATCAAATATGGTACATAGAAAGGAGGATCAGTACATTATAGAAGCAGAATAGATAAGAGAAGCAATCTTGGGAGTATTTAGTCACATCTTGTATCTAGACTAATGTTCTCGCTTTCCCAGCCCAGCTGATACATGGGAAAAACAATAAAGAAACTGAACTGAACCTTCATTCGTTCCTGTAAACGTAACTTATATGAACTAAACAATAAAACAAAATCACTAAATATACAGAAAGAACTTTGAGTTTCAACGTGGCATTCATGACAGACTGAAGTGACACACTATCACATTCCAATGTACTCCGATACACATGTGGGTGTTGTTTACAAATTAACAATGCAAAAATGAACTTAATTAACAATACGCGTGAACGAAAGCACATCCATAACCCTTATAATCAATTTGACAAAGGTGATTTATAAAGGACTAAAATGGAAAGGGAGGGATATCCCTTGAATAATCTAAGTTGGCCCGATACCAAGCTTCAGAATCGGCATGTTTTGCAGGCTACTGCCCATAACAGTACTGAACATAACGGCTCACACTGAACGTGTTTTTGCACATAGCGACATACTTTCAACACATAACGATGCCCAAATGCACCGTGTTTATGTCAGAAGGATGAATTCTAATTTCAAGTGACATTTGTGGAACTTACCGTCAATTCCGTGCTTGTAGTATCTCTGCACGTCGGTGAAACAGCTCGTATAACTCCTGACCGCCATTCCCAGTCACCTATTTTGCTAACTTTTAGCTTTGTGAGGCTTCTGACTGACAAAAACCGTTTCCCAACTAGTTCTTCCCTGCATTTAAGCGCCATATCTTCCTTCAAGTATCCATTTTTATCGTTTTGAAACCGAAATTTGGCTAGAAACCTCGGACAAATTTCCGTGGAATGTCTGCACTCTGATTACGCTGAGGAGGAATACATAACATTAATTTGACATCTGGTGGGTCAAAAGGTCAAATCTAGATCTTCTTCCGCAAGCAAACATAGTCCCTATAGTTTTCCTCTCTAACTTTACTTGTGTATCGCACATGAGTGTGCATTTGATCACATTAGTTAAACAAACTCGTCTGACAACTTCTTGTAGTAATTTGTCTATAATTGGTTCAATGTAGTTGATAAATAATTCCCAAAGCTTTCAGGTAGCGAAAGAGTCACGTGCGCTCATGAGCATTTACACCAGAATGTTTAGGTCCTAATGTATTCTGTTTTGTTAAGTGAAAGATGTTTAGCCTGCGTTTGACTCGCATATCGGTTGTTTTTGTTATTATGTTTTTAATGAAAATGTGTAGATTTAATTAAATATTCGTTTGATTAGCGCGGAAATTGTAATTTTTGGCCTGAATGTCGTACATTTAAGAATATTAATTAAATATTGAAAGCTATCTTTATTGTAAAGTTACATATTTGTAAAGGGGCAAAATTAAAACATATGTGCTGTCTGGTAGTATCGATACCAATTTAGACAAGCGACAAACTGCCTGTACATGTGCGCGCACATGTCTTCTGTGTTTTGATCACGTGACACGCAATATTGGTGACGTCAGCAGTATGGCCGCCATGTTGTAACTTATGAGCTTGGACAGTAAACAAGGGCGAAAAATGCTTTTAATGCTCGTCCCCTGGGAGTGTCTATGGATTTTAAATGGTGTAATTCATTAGAAAAATGGTGTCTGTTATCATATCTCGTCTAGTCATGTAAGTATATACTGTTTTAGAACTTTACGAGGCATTCAAAGATTGGTTGAAGCTTAGTGGTCAACCCGAGGGGCTTCCGGAAATGGATTCATTATTTTGAATATTTGAATGGAAGAAGGCTTCGTGTGTGAACAAATATATCTTCATTTTGGTTACTATTCATGTTATTGTTAAAATGTACCTTTGAAATAGTTCATGTATTGTGTTTCGTGTTACAGGTTGTGTAATGTATTAACATGACTCATGATCATTGATCGTCCAGCTCAGTGCTAAGTTAACATAAACAAAACACATCTTTCTCATGTGCAAGATTACTGAGAAGTGAACAGTTTTCACGAAGGATATCCCCATATGTTTTGAGAACTTGTCGTTGTTAAGTTATAGTTCATTTTTACAAAATGGCAGAAAGAAAGCCAATGCCACTTGCACTTAGAAACCACCTTGTAATTGGATCTATAAATAAGCTAATCTAGGTTTTGGTCATAAATGATGTAACAGTTTCTTGCCTAATAAGAATAGATTATCCCTTAATTCCTTTTACTCCTGTTTGCTGGTATGAAAAAACACCATTTTGTGGAAGCAAAGGTTTGCTGTCATGACATTATCACATGGAAACAAGCCCTTAAGCATATCAAGTGGTTACATTATTAAATGTGATTATTTGAAAATCAGTGATAAGGGTTTTGTTCCATTACATGTACCATTACATCTTGTGGAGACTGTATTTCAGGTTGTGAAAACGAGGAATATGAAACATCTGACCCTATAGAGCTATGACTATCGTAAGTCCTGTACATCAATGCAGACTTACGACAGTTGTAGTGCTGCGATCACTTTCTGAAACAGGGCCATAGTTATTGTCTAAGAGGAGGGGAATGCATGATTATTGGCACCATTTAGATAAGAATGTTTCCAACTTTTCTGCAAATCATATCATGTGTCATGATTACACGAATCTCAAAGAACAAATGTCATCCATGGGGTTATAACTTCAGTTTTTTTATCCCTCAAGCTGGGACAACTGTGTTTAGTGATTTTCAAAGAAATTTTGGCACCATGCAAGGTCTTGCTGTTATACCAGCATCATGCTTTCCTTCCAAGTCAGCACTGAGTTATGTAACTTTTTTCAAGTGGTGCAACCCAAACTCACTCAACATGCTCACAGTGTCATCTTGCCCAAACAGCAAGAATTATTTATTATATTGCTCACACTACCAACAGATAGATTGTCTGATCCATACTTCCACTATTTGCTACAAGGCTTTTGTAAGTAATAGGTGCTATGTATCAACACTTGTTCACACAAAATTAGAAATTAACGGGGTCTTTGCTCCAGTTTAATCAGGGGGACCCACTTACTGTAACACAAGAGATATGACAAAGACCACATAATTTTCATGCTCAATTTTGAACACTGTTTAAGATTTAACAACTGATATTGATAGTGCTGTTGGTGTCAGAGATTTCAATTTTGAACATGTAGTTGAAAACAGCCATGTTCGCATTATCATGAAGGTGGTTTGTTGCTTGTCTAGAATTCTGTATCTATGAATACACAGACAAAGTAAGTTTATCTTGAACTGATATATCATGATACTTTAGAGTCAGCATATCAGTACTAAACTTTCCAATTGATGACACCATCACCCCACTCAGATTTGTTTTCACAGCCAAACTGACAACCTCCACCCCCACCGAAATCAAGCTGACAACCTGTAACAAAACTGAAATCTGAAATACTGTTCTAAGAGGTGTGAAACACATTCCAAATGTCAGAGCATATTTGTCAGCAGTTTACTTGTCTTTAACCAACTGTCTTGTTTTAGTTACTTAGTTTAAAATATTGATTTTTGTTATTGTAAAAGTATTGGTTAGTGACCTTTGAAACTTACATTTACACACTGTATTTACATAGTGTCACTAAAGTTCTCGACAGTTCTCTTGGTGAGTTTTTCTTCTGGCATTAGGTTTTTGTGTGGAAGGTAAATAGTCAAATGTTCCTATTCAAAACTTTGATCAGTGAGTCATCAGATTCTGACACTAGTGATCTTTAAAATAGTTTCCACTAGTTGTGGCAGAAGTTAATTAGGCTGTTTCTGTCTGTCCATCTTACTGTGAGAGAGTTCTGATCAGCTTCCATTTAATAGTAAGGATTGATGGACTGATCATGATGATTAAATATGACTTAAGGCTTAAACAAGTGGTTGATGACGTGATCAACTGGCCAAGTTAATGAGATGATGTGAACCAGATCTTCCAACAGGCCTCTGAGGACCTGATCTAACCTTTAATTCCCCCAGGATCAAATTCATCACTCATCTTCAGTAAATAGGGAATAGTAAATTTCATTTATGAAAATATGTTGCAAAGTCGAGGGAAACATGGCAGATCTGTAATGCTCTACAGGAAAATCCCTTGAAGACATTCATCCCCATTTAATTTCAAACACTACTGTTGGTACTATAATTAGGGTGGCTACTGGTTTAACATTGGTCCATCTCAGTTTTGAACCACATTATTTACCTCTCTTTCCCCTTTTATGCCAAAGCCTTGAATGAAGCAAGTCTAGATTTCCCCAGGTTCAGGATCTCCCATCTCACTGGCGGTCCTGTCTGTTCCAAAAGGAACAGACAGTTGCATTCTGACCAATGAAATTCCAGATTGCATTGCAAGGTGTTCAGTGTGAAGGTCATTGCTAAGGGGCTCTGATGTTCTATACATCTTGCTAATTGGAAGTAATCCAAGGTTTCTCTACATGTATCTGCATTAGGATGCCACTGTCAAGAAGATCTTCGGGTTAGAAATTAATGATCATTTTCAAATGTCTGGAAGAATGATCCGCTGCATTTGCCACCTAATGGAAAACAGTGGTTGTCAATGATCAGATGTCTTCCCAAGTATCACTTAAGACACTTATACTAACCTTTTGTGGATCTTAGATGGTTTTCCAAGGGCATTAGGTGGGGTAACCTGGTGGTTAAAGTGTTCACTCGTTACGCAAAAGACCCGGGTTCAGTTCCATACACGGGTACAAAGTGTGAAGCCTTTTTTGGTGTTCCTGCCATGATATTGCAGGAATATTGCGTAAAACTAAAGTCATTCACTCACTCCAAGGGCATATTATTATTTGAGTGTGTGTTTGTATTATTTAATCCGAGTCTGGACCCTAAAGTCCATTTGTTGATAGTGTGAACAACCAGTCTAAGTAAACTTGGGACTCAGTATTATTCGTTACACTGCTATACTGAGTCTAACAAAACCTAGAAGGTCACGTCAGCTAACCTTTGAGCGACCTATGACCGTCCAATCAAACATGAGACGGCTGAACAGATTTAACCAATCAGAAACTTGTTAGGGTTCGGCTGGACTTACAAAACTTTTTTTGGATTTTCTCCTCCCTGGTCGCTGACACTGATCTATCAACAAACGAAGATCCGCATCAAACACAGATATTTGACCTGCAGTATATACGCTTACAGGTTTCTAATGACATGGTTACTATTTGCTTATATTTCCTCAAGCTGAAATCCTTGAATATTGACAAACAACACTATTGTATCACTTGGAAGCGATCGTGCTGAAAATAGCATTCGTAATCGTTCAAGACGGTAAGTGCGAATTTTAACTTTCGCGATTTGGTAAGCTGCGTTCTGATTGGTCAGTTCAAAAGGTTAGCTGACACGACCTCTTACTAGGTTTTGTTAAGCTCAGTATAGAAGTGTAACGATTAATACTGAGCCTAAGTTTACTTAGACTGTGTGAACAACCATCGTTGCAGAAGGGGTAGGTGCCGTGTTATCAACAAAGTCACAGATCCTGACCTTGTCATTCATTATGTAGCCTCTTCCAGCCAGCATTGACTGCTGAGGACCAGTTCTAACCCACAATCCCAATAGGTTTCCAGTTTAGTGCTTACAACTGGCAATGTATTGTTGGGGACTCAGTCTACCACACGTCCCCATAGGTTATAGATCAATGGAACAGTGATGGTATTCAGAAAACATATATATCTGACCCTACCACTGACTGAGGCAGATGTCAGTATCTCAATATCTCATGTCACTAATGTAGCAGAGAATATCTCACTTGTGAGCTTCCCTGCAGCAAATAATCAAAATGACTCTCCTCTGTGTTTGACATAGATCTACATTGATATACATTCAAATTTGAGTTCTTGAATTACATTCATATTTGTGTGTTCTTGATATACAAATTTGCTGAGTTCTTGATATACATTCAAATTCATGAGTTCTTGATAAACATACAGATTTGTGAGTTCTTGGTATAAATACAAATTTGTGCGTTCTTGATATCAGGGATTGGGAAAGGCAGGGGCCATGGGCCATTTTGTACATTAGAATAAAAAATCGCCCATTAGTTTAGTATTGATAAAAGGGCAGTGGCCAATTCCGAATTGAGAAAATGGCTAATAATCCTGAAAATGGCCCATTGTCAAAGTTCTCTATCCCAATCCCTGTGATATACATTCAAATTTGTGAGTTCTTGATATTCGTACAAATTTGTGAGTTCTTGATATACATTCAAATTTGTGAGTTCTTGATATACATTAAAATTTGAAAGTTCTTGATATACATTCAAAATCGTGAGTTCTTGATATACATTCAAATTTGTGAGTTCTTGATATACATTCAAATTCGTGAATTCTTGATGTACAAATTTGTGAGTTTTTGGTAGACATTCAAAAATTGTGAGTTCTTTATTCAGTCAGGAAACTGTTGTGTATAAAGTTTTTCGCCCTTAGTAAAAGACAGGTAGGGAAGTTATCCAATAGGACTCTCATGGTTACATTTGGGACTGCATGCAAATTTTCAACATGGCAAGTCATGTGATGGTGATGTGACCGTAGTTTAAAATGGAACAATTGGAAGACTATTTTCAAACAGTCAAAGTTGTAATGACAAATGGGTTCCGGGTATGTGTCCAAATAGAATTGAGGTACAATATTCAGGCCTGGAACCATTGACAAAAGGTTTTCTGAAGAAAAGACTGGAAGTGATAAATCCAACAAATTTGCAATATATCAACAAGAAATTAATATTTCATGACAACCTGTCTCACAACTAAACTCCCAGCCGTACATCATCACGCCGCCTGAAACACCTGTACCTACAGAGTATTGAGAGTGGCAATATTGCTTGACTTGCAGAAATCATTAAAATATTATCAGTCATGACAGCAGTCAGTAATGCCTGAAGGTTGTAACAAATTAATGATTGCAGAAATTGACAATTCAGGACCTGTTGTAGTCTCTCGTACACATTTCAACTAGTTGTTAGTCTAGACCTGTTGTTGATCAGTGTGTCATTCAAGTCTATTGTTCATGTACACATCCAACTGGAATACATTGTTGTATCAGTATAAAATATTAAAATATTCAATGGACATTTGGAAATCATGGATGAAAGTCTGAAAAATGTAAATACTGTGATTGTAAACATTATTGATGGGCTGTGTGTAGAAATGTTATATGTTACATACTGCTCATCCTCCTGTCTCGGACAAAAATATGTGTAATTCCCAAAGAGGAAATATGTCATTGAGCTGGTTTTGAAGTTCTGTAAGAGATGAATCTGATGAAACTGGTGAGTGTGAAGGTCATCCAACAGAACTCCCTAGTGTCTGCTGTGACTCACTGAAAACATTTCCCGCCACAAAATTCTCTTTTGAAAAGATTTTGTAATTTATTTTAGTGTTACTTATGTTTTTCTTCACATAAAATTCTTCACATGGGGTTTTACAATCCTCTGAAAATAGATCTACTTGATTAGAAAATGATGACTCCGAAGAATTTAATGCGTCTTTCATTGTTTCATTTGGTCAAAATCGCGTCTGCTTTGCAAGGCAGAAGACAGGGTGTATTCAGGATGCCAGAAGTAAAGCGCTTTCATTATTTATTTCATTAGTGGATCAAATAGCTCATTGGCATGGCAGCGTGGCAGGGTTATTAATCAATTGAATATGGAGTTGGTAGCCATCGTGGAAAGTGGCATGTGACTAGAAAGTCACCCACTAGAAATAATGGATTCTTTTACAGTTAGCCTGGCCAGGAGACTTCCCCATTTAGAACTGACCCTTGCAGACCTGCATTTTATGATGGCCAGTTATTTCATGAATAACTAAAAGCTCAAGGGAAAAGCTAATACTGATACATGTGAAAGTCTTGTGAGGTGTCCCTTCACGCGATGTGGCAGGCCAGGCCTTCAGTGATGGTAGGGTAAATGCTGAGTAATTCCTTTGGATCAGACTTGCTAACTAGCCCTACAAATTGCAGCCTCTATAATGAGTCTGAATAAGAAATAATTGGACTTATTTCTTTGGTCTCCCGTTTTTCTTCCCAAGAGGGGGGATTCTGGGGCTGAAAATTAGCTTGTCATGTGCATGTCCGAACTAAAGTCATTTCTTTTGTTAGGAACAGACCTTGATGTTAAGTCTTTTCGTGTTGGGTTATGTCATAAATATTTTGATGTGCATGTGCGATGAGGAGTTCATGTCATCTTTTCTTTGATAGAGTGATGGAAATGTTATGAATATGATAAGTGTATAAACCTTCTGACACTTTGTGTCATTATAAGTGGGACGGTCAAAGTTATTGCATCAGTTGTCATTCACGGTTTTATCATTGTTATTCATGTCTATAGGAAAAAAAGAGTCTTTGGTGATTTGTTTTCATTTTGGTCTCAATCATTCTTGAGGTTGGCAGCCATATTAGTTTTCAGTTGGTGTTGCATTCTTGAAGAGTGTAAAATAATTCTTCCCTTTGTATCTATGTTTTAGGCATTTGGCTGCAAGGTTTCATGACGCACTTGGACCTTAGCACAAGCTGATCATTAGAAATATAATCTAGAAATACTTTGTGATGGTTAATAACACATGTTAAATGCATGATGATATGGGAAATAATGTTATTATGTTTTAATCTTTTTTGGTAGCATGTAACTGTTTTTTACTTTGTCCTATTGTCTCATCCATTTAGTCAATATGTGTATAGATTATGGTATTTAGACTTGCCAATGATGATGGATTCTTACCAAAACAATTGGCTCTTGTATTTTACATGCACATCTTAGCCCTGTATCACTTGGACTATAAAATGACACATTTAATAACGTCATACCACATTAGACTGACATGCTGTGGTATGACTGAATACAGTTTGAATCAGTGCAAAATAGACCTCGCTCACTGGATTAATTAATAGATCTTGCATCTGATCGTTTCATTTCACTGACAAATGAAACTTGTGTTTGGGTTTCCAGGATGATGGATAGCAAGGTGATTGATCTGGAGATGTTTTTGTTGGTTTAGAGACTGATTTAAGATGCATGAGTATTGATAAAACCTTGATGTCTTTGAGAAAATTGTTCAAGAAAGGTAAAGGGTGAATGTACTAAATCTGAGTGACTTCCATTGTTAGCTAGCATTCAGCCTGTGCTGTTGGTCTCACCAGAAAAGACCTGGCTAGCTATTCTCAAAACGTTCGTAGCCCTACGAACTTCTTAAGTCCATTCTTAACACGTTGTCTACGATCAGAGTTAAGAATTCTTAGGGCTACGAACGTTTCGAGAATAAGTGACCTGGGTACTTAATTTCAAATACTCTATTTCATTTTGGATGTATTACCTAGGAATACATTGTTATTTGTGTTTCAGGGATGCAAGGGACTCAAATCCATTAGTTGAAGGGGTATTAATTTCAAAGGACAAAATTGGGTAAAAGCAAAAAATTGAATACAGTACTCTCCCACAAGTGAAACATATTGCTTTTTCTTTCCAGCATGGTTTATTTTATTTATTTATTTATGTATTTATTTATTATTTTTTTAATTTCCATTTTTTAGCCCCACATGGTTTATTTTATTGACTAGGATGTTTTTGGTGACCCACAGAAATTAATGTAACCAAGTACCAAATAGAATTCAATCCTAAGCATAAGTCCTGATTGACCGTAGCAGCTTAAGTCAGTTTTTGGTTGCTTTGTGAGAGACTGCATTCTATTGATTGTTTAGTGTGTTGGGTGGTGGTAGAATTGCACAGTAAGCAGGTTATGTCGACCACCAACACATCTGTTGGTTGAGTCTGTGCCAGCTTGAGCATGGCTATAACTGCATAAACAAGACTAGCGACAGTTTCATGTCTGTGTAATACATGAGTATGTTACAATAAGATATTGCTGTTGCTTGTACGCACCTATGTGCAATAATGTGGTGTCTCCGAGGTCTGAATTTAGGGAACTCGGTTGATGACTTTATCTTTGGGGTTTCATACAAGCACTCTTGATTTGAGTGATTAATTTCAACCGTATGTGAGGATATAGATTTTGCTTTTGCTTTTTCACAGTTTTGTCGATATTGTTTTGTTACTTATATACATATGTTCTTATTAATCATAAACATATTCAGGGATTTTTTTAATTCACACATTTTTTAATCATTTGTATTTCAGTGTTTTTTTGTAATAGATTCCCATTGTCTTAGACAGCATGACACATGGATAAACTGGTAAAGTGTATAATGGTGCATGAATATATAATAAAATATAATAAATTTTGAGTTCCTGTTTAAAATGAAAGAGCAGAATCCCTTCTCAAATGGTATGAGCTAATCTCAACCACAACACCCTGTTCCATAGAGCAATCGTTGCATTACGCCTGTCGTAAGTACTTGTTGAAGTGCCGGAGTTACGATCACCTGAGTGCTAAGATCACTTAGTGGAATTGGGCCTGGGACCCTTATTTTGAACACATGGTGTATAAAAAGGCTGAAAAGGCTACTAGTACTAACCTACATTAGCTAATTTGGAGTTTTTGTCACCTGGTACCAATTTGGACCTAGACACAATGACGGTAATATTGATGTGCTTGTAGGGAGTACAGTGGGAGTGGGATGAGTGTATGTTACAGCATTAGCAGATGATTAGCTCACTGATAGATGAACTCCTGCATTAAATATTGTAACAGAAGATGTGGATGTGGCAGATCTGGCAACAGTTGGGAGAAGATACTTGAACTGCAGCCAACCTGCATGCTGTCTGAGCAATCCCACTGTACCATGCTGCTGTTAATCTTCCTGACATTTCTTCCTACTAATGTCCTGTAATGTCGATCACAGCTAAACTAGGAGTGAGACTGGTCTCTGTGTTAGCCTGACATTTGTTCGAGATGACAAATAGGCCCATGGGTTGAATTTTATGAACACGTGGAACACGGGTTCAACAATATTTCCACATAATTCCCACTTGTGACAAAGATAATGAAAATGAACTGTTTTGTGATTGCTTCATGTTGGATTGAGGTTCGTGAATTGTAAAGTGTGGGTGTGTAGGTATTCTATGAGTTTGTTTGTGTACTCAGGTTAAATCACACTTGTCAACTGTGGGAGGAAAGAATGAAGTGACGCACATCAGATGTGTGGCACTTGGGTGAAGTCAGCAAACATATGGAGCCGAATTCTGACTTAAAGTAACCATCATCTGTTCTGATCTGATGCAGCAACAACCTATTATGTCAAATATTTATCTGTAACATTGGAAATTTAGGAAAGACGACTCGATTCTTTCATATTACTATGGTTGTCTGTTGCGACAATAATAGATAAACTTTGGTAATAGGAAATATTGTGGTACTGGTAGTCCTTAACGTTTTTGAGTACTATATATTAGAGTATTGTTGATTTTGCCTGAATTAACAAACAGTTGGTCTATTTGTAATCTCCACATCAACATGTATATTTTCCTGATGGCAATCAATCTTAACATTTTTAGGTGATTTCCAATGTCCCGGTGCATTCCACTTAGTGGTAGCAGCATGTAGTTTCACACACAGGATATGTGTGGTTTGTGACCGAGCAGGAACAGTAGGGATTATAGTAGAAGGTTTTCACCAGTGTTCCTTGTGACAGGATTGTAGGATTTTCTTCCTCATTTCAAGCTGTCAACAATAATGACTCCATTGTATGAGCAAACACAAAAACATCGGAAGATGAAACCCCATTTTTCAGAAAATATATGAGTCATTGTAAATAACCTGCTTCAGACATGCTCTGCCTCGAGATGTATATGGAACACTTCAGTGTTTTTTTAACAACTGCTGCACATCGTGTCTAGCTTTAGGAGTGGTGCATCTCCCTCAGGGAAATACAGCCCAGTATTTATTTTGTTTAAAGTTGTTGAACGCCAGGGTGAGGTGGAATGGTGCTGAGGATTGTGTACCTGTGCAGAGTTTGAAATGTGAGAGTTTATCAAGTTTTGGTGCATCTGTTAAGGCTAGCTGCTGGCTGTTGTTCAAGACAGCTTGTGCTGGATTCTCACTTGCCTTCTTGTTCCCTTGCCAAAAATGCCAGGCTGCCAGCCATGCTATATGATATGGCAGGGAGGGGAAGAATCTGTCCCTGTTGCTCAATGGTTGCCATGGTAAACAGCAAAGCAGTGGGGTGCCCTCAGCCCTTTACCTCCTACAGAACTGTAGCTCCTCTGCACTGTAGATCATCCTAACCTGTAATTTTAGTGGCACAGCAAATATTTTGACCTGCACTTCGTGTATTGACCAACCACGATGGCTGGTTCTGTTCTGAAGACTTTACCAGCCTCTGATTGCTTCTAGATTCTTCTGCCTATGTTTCCTGAAACCAGGATTAGATCTACAGTGATGTCTGCTTCTGGTAGCCTTTGACCTTTTCGAGATACATGTGCTTCATTCCTCCATGTTGTGACCCAGAGAGTTCATCCATGTGAAATACATCTATCATTCTGTGATAAGGAACCAAGTCAACTTACTCAAGATGGAAGGCTGAAAAAAAGATATCCTTGAATCTGAAAATTTTCGTTAATGTGCAGGGGAGAGTGTGGTAATGTTGTGGTACAGGTGTTGTGTTATTGTGGTCGTGGAATGTCCAGTGGCTTCGTCTGAGGTCTAACACATGTTCAAAGGGCAGTGATAGATGGCTTGGACATCTTCTATAGAACACTCAACATCAGCTGCCCGTGGTGCCTGTCTGCAAGAACTGGGGATGAATTAAGCTACTGACTCTCATTATTTTATATCCAGATGCCATGCACAAGCCTCAGGGGATTGAATACTGCCTCCATCTTGTGCCATAGTTTTTTGCGTGGAAATAACAAGAGAATTTCCTGAGGGAATTTCCACTTCTCTGATCCTAACTAAATCTCAGACCAGCATCCCCACCTGAGCTCATCAGTAGAAAAGGCTGTTGAAAAAAACGAGACTGCTGAGATTTTGAAGAATGCACTGACATTTTATTTCACATAATCCTAGCATATAAAAAATGATAGCGGTTTAAAGAAATTGCTTCTTTCATCTTCTTGTACATTGGATTTCTGAGGTTTTGATTTTTTGCCAGGGGTACATGTTTGCATTCGCGTCTTGAATATTTAACAATCGCAGACTTGTATGGGCATTTTGATCAATCTTTTTGTTTTGCGTGAAATTGACCCCAGGTTAGATTGAGGAAAAAAATCAATACCCATGTGAAGAAATCAAGTCTGAAGTGCCTGTTTTGTGGTGCAAAGATGTAATCAAGATTCCTGTCTGATTCCTGTCTGATTCCTGATAGAATTATTCTGGTGACTGACAAATGTTGAAGTCTTCAGATTAGCTTGACCAGACACCAAGACCAATTCTGACATCAGTCCTTCCCCAATTTGATCCAATCTTGAGGAGATAATTAACCCAGTTGATGAGGGAAAATAGGTCATGTATTTACATCTGACTCCACAGACTCTCACCAATCAGATAATTGAAAACTGGAAAGACTTGTCACCTGTGACTAAGCTTAGACCATCCTAAAAGCCACCAACAACAAAGGCTGTTTTCTTCAAGGCAATAAAGGACAGTCGACCTCTCTCAACGAGTCGGGTACATTGTCATCTACTCAGTCGGAAACATTGGAAGTAGAATAAGTTTGAATGTGACCCCTTGGTTGTTCTCCCGGCACTGACCTGGGACAAAAGGAAGATGAAATACAACAGATTCTCCACAAAAGGTTCATCATAGTGCGTTGCATACCCTGTGTCAACTTGTCGCAATAAACTTCCAAAAACTACCCACACCTATTCAGAAGGTAGAAATGGTGTATTTGAAGATTGTCATCATATGATATGAGGCATTGATACAGGGATCTTGCATAGTCAGTGAATAGTTCTTGTACAGAAGAGTGCATGTGTAAGAGAAGTCATGAAAGACTGACGATAGATCTTGAAGAACGGTATATTTTATTATGTAATGTACTAATTGAATGTTTAAAGTACAATTCTAGCCACTTACACACCTGTACCACATCAGTGAACTGTATAGAACTGAAACTCAACAACACACAATAAATATTGTCGATCTTCAGAGATCGGTAAACATTCTCCTGTCATGGCCATGATGAGACAATATTTTGAATATAGAGGACAGCGAAGATGAACACTTGGGATTGATGTTGCTTTGTGCTTCTAATTATCAGTTACATCATCTGCATCAACATGATAGTTTTGAGAGACACCTTCTTGATGATTGAGGTTTTCATGGCCCCTTATCTTTATGCTATTTGCAGATTGGTGTTTGGAACACTTTACCCAGCGTATGCTTCATACAAAGCAGTGAGGACCAAAAATGTGAAAGAATATGTAAGTATTTGAGTGTTTAGCATTGTTCTTTATTCACAAACTGCTGCTGGGGAGCCAGTATTGTGTGTCATGTCTTATTTAGCTTAACTGGCTCAAAGGGTCATTAAGCTTATTAAAAATTGTGTACAGAAATGGCAAATGTTTTGTGATGAATACACAATGACATTTAGAAAGCGGTTAAATTTAACATATTATATTTGGGATTACACTTTCTTAGTAAAGTACAGATTCTAGTACTTCTGTTGGGTTGAGTCCCATCTGGGATTTGAACCCACGCCCTTAGAGTCAGACACCTAATTACAAGCACACAATGTCAGCTGGCTAACCTGCTCAGTCTTGTGGAAGTCGCGGTGGTTGAGAAGGTTAGGCGGCAGACTTTGTGTGCTGGCAATTAGGTGTCTGACTCTGACTTTGAGGGTGTGGGTTCGAATCCCGGATGAGACTCAACCCAACAAAAGTACTAGAATCTGTACTTTACTAAGAAAGTGTAATCCCAAATATAACATATGTTAAATGTTTTACATTGAGAGATTCATCAGAACTTCAGTATGGATTGAGATTAAACCTTGTCAGTGTGCTCCTAAAACAAAATAGAGTTTAAGTTTGTTCCAAGCTTCAAAGTCAGAAAATCAGTATGGCTGCCAGACAGACATCTTTGATTTTCTTAGTCATCTTCAAGAGAACTAAAGGTTCAGAGGAGTGGTGACTTTGGGGCTAAATGACAGTGACATGTACTTTTCTTACTTATAGGTGATTTTGATAGTATAACAATTGTGAGGTCTATCTTTTAGATATCATCAAACTGTTATATTGCCGTTAATTCTGCTGTGTGTTCAAAAAGAATGTATTTATTAGAAGGTTGTTAGTGAACAAACGAACTACTTTTATGTGAGACTATTTTTATCTTGCCTTGACATTGCTATTTTAGTCACTGTCAGTGTTATTTAACACACTAGAAACTGAAGTGGCACTTCCTGCTGGTGTCGTCTAGTTAGTCTGATATTACTGTTTCATTTACTTGTGTCAGCTATAATTTACAGTGTACAGATGACTGTTGATGTCACTTAGTTGTAAACAATGGGAAATAGCCAATCTAGAAGTAGTAGCTGAATGTGGATAGTCCTTCAGTGGTGAGACCAGGAACTTCTGCACAAAGCAACCTAATACGTAGACTACTGTAACCAGAGACTAACACTTAGTCTCTGGATATATATCATTTTGATAGTAACATTTAAGCTTGTGGTGGTCCGATTAATTGAAATAATCGAAGATTGGTCGCAATCACTAAACCACCAAGCAATCGATCATGTTTCTCATAATCGAACACAAACAATTCTGGATCACTTGTTTGCATTGAATTTTTTTTTCACAAGGTTGCTTTTGTCTGTGTCGTTTGCATTTCATCAGCACTATGAGCTTGTTCAAGTCAAGATTGAATTTATCTTAAAGACTCAAATAAATTTATGTTCCTAGCATACTAGTTATCCTTTAAAGATGTGCAATTTGCCAAAACCCCAAAGAACTACATGTTTTTTCTTTTTTTTTTGGTGGATTAACAAAAATAACCAGAAAAGGTCATAAATGATGCTAACCAATTATTATCGATGACTGATCGGTTGTAATGAACCAATCATCAATTATGAGATTTTAACCAATTCCATTTAAATTGAAAAGGAGCCCCAGTCAGATGTTAAATTCAGAACCTGAGGGTATCTAGACTTGTTTCTTATAGGGTAGACTAACGCTTAGTTTCTGAATATATGCAATTTTGATAGTAACAAGCAAATCCATTTAAATTGAAAAGGCGCCCAAGGGAGACCAGAGTTTCTAGACTGAGGAAATCTAGACTTGCTTCATTTAGGGCTTTAGCATTGCAGAGAGGCCTAGGCAGTAGGGGAAATAATGTAGGTTCAGGGACTGTGAGACAGACTACTGTAAAAATCTGGTAGATAGTAATTTGTTTTAGCCATGAATCTTTGGCTAAAGCTTCAAAATTGAAATAATCTTACCAGAATTTTGAAATGTTTATTATCAGTAGGCATAGAAATTAGGTTGGAAAATTATATATGCAGCATTAGGCAATGTTTCAATTAGGTCACTACAGGATGGTGCTATAATCCTTGTCAATGCCAGAAGAGCCTTTGCTTGCCCCCAGGGAGGGCTCACAAATCCTTCATTAAGCCAGTGTTTGTAATCTGGTATTGAATCTTGCACTAGTTTAGATTTATTTATGTAACACATTGATCCCTGAATCACAGTGGCATATTAGAAATACTTCTGTGGCAATGAGACAGTTATTGGATTGTGCTTTGTTATTAAATAATGTTAAACAGTATGCATTGCCATATCTTGCAGTGAGATATTAAATATTGTATGATGATATATTTAAAAAATGTTATAGTGGGTTTTTATTCAGGTGGCTTTTTGACACTATCCCAGATGTTGCTGAATATTAGGCTACAGTATTGTTCATTATTTTGCAAATACCTGAACAGCTGATATAGATATGTGAAACGATGTGCATTGAACTGTCATGTTTTCAACTCCAATTAAGATGTACTTTTGAAGGATGAGTTAGTTTGGATGGTCATATTTGCTGTTTATTTATTTACTAAAACACTCAAGTGAGTAGATACAGGTATATTGATTATAACTATGAGATGAGTGCATGATGTTACTGTGATAGCATTACTATACATTCAATCTTGCTGTTGACACCAATTGAAAATATTCCAGATTATTGTGATGGAATTGTATCATTTGTGCATCTTTTCATTTTGTTCAGGGGGAGGTAGGGTAACCTTGTGGTTAAAGCGCTTGCTTGTCATGCAAAAGTCCCGAGTTCGACTCCCCCACATTGGTACAACTGTGTGAAGCCAATTTCTGGTGTCCCCTGCCGCGATATTGCTGGAATATTGCTAAAAATGGCGTAAAACCATACTCACTCACCCATTTTGTTCAGCTTCAACAGAACAGCTTCCTCTATGCTGAAATAGCTAGGGGATACATAATGGATACCATGGAGGTGATTACAGGAGTTCAAATTCTGTAATCCCCATCCTGCCATTCAATTAATGGCACCATAGTGTGTATTACTGACAGCAGTTCAAAGAGAATAATACATGCCAGGTTTGTGAATGAGATTTCTATTTTGTTTACATCCATATTTATCATACTGACAGGGTATAAATATGTATGATGATAGTCAGCAAATATGTTCCAGGAGTGATAACATTGAGTGTAGTTTCAATATTGTATTTCGTGTAATGACACAGGATCAGAATTTTCTTTGATTGCCCAGATTTGTATCAGTTGGATAGAAATGTTTAATTGATTTTCTATGTTTATTACTTTTGTCTTTACTGGTTAGATTTCTCCCTGGAACCTTTACTAATAGTAAAGAGGTTTATTTAGACTTTGGACTCATTTTTTTCCCATCTACTTACAAGTACAGTTGTCTAAAGTTTAGTTTACAGAGTAGATTGTAATGCTGATGATTTTAATTTGAAGCCATAGTTTAAATCGGTGAAAATATTTTGACATTGGTTTTGAAGAACAATTTTCCACAAGCAGTCAACAATATTGCAAAGAAAATTTGTTAGGAAGGAAGGAAGGAAGGAATTAGTACATGATTCCCAGCCCTAATTTGAATAATGATTTCATGTGCATGAAACACAAGGAAAACACACCTAACATTCATCTAGTGATCAAACTTTCACCTAACCTCAAAGTAATTGAAAGTAAATTTATCAACATTAGTGGTTAAAGCATTTGCTTGTCACACTGAAAATATGGGTTCTCTGTTGCACATGGCTTCAAATTGTAAAGCCAATTCATGCTGTCCCCAGCCGTAATACTTCTGGAAAATTATTGTTAAAAGCAGCGTAAAACCACACCCACTCACTCTTCCTATGTTCAAATACTGCAAATTAGTCTTAAGAGTCAGTGATAAGTCTTGCAATTTAGTAAGCAGAAAATATATGTATAAAAAGCAAATTTCATTTTCATTTATCCTATAAGCAGAAAATTGTTTGTAATAAACGAAATTCCATCACACTTTGGAACTTCTAATCTGACATTTGAATGACAAAGTTTGTGATCAGACATTGGAGTTAATTGAATTGCGATCAATACGTTTGTATGGCACTCACATTAGCATCTGTTTCCAGGAGTACAATAGCATTGTATTGCTGCTTGGGAAGTTCTTCTCGTTAGTACAGGGCACATGGTCCCAAAATCAATACCAACTATTTTCATATGATTTTCCTATTGAAATTTCAGCCATATCAACATTGCGAATTCAAATTAATTTCAATTTTCAAATTCTATCGATTTGCGTTGGAATGTCAGAGCAAGATGAGTACTGAAATGTTATATTGGCTTCCAGTAAGGAATCATATCTGGCCTGGATGGCACGTCTCGGATTATTCTCAGTCTGATAATATCAGTCATTTGAAAATGTTAATTCCAAATTAAGCAAGGGATTATTTGTTCCGGAATTTGAATCCTTGTGCATGAGATGATATTCTGGATTCCTTTTCGAGAAGCTGTCTGTTGGCATTGTGTCCATGTTTGAAATAGTACATATGATTTCAATAGGGTTTTTGCTTCAAGCTTGAATTGATAAAAATATATTACGGGAAATAATACACACAAAACACTTTGCAATATGTTGCATACATTTTTTAAAAATACATTGCAGCTGAATGCATACTGGCAGGTGTTCATTTATTTTGCATATATTTGCATACAAAGTGAACTGTTTGGTGTGTTGTTGTGAAAGGTGTGTGATAACAATACTGAATATATATAATAAAGTACAGTGGGTCTAGTCATGTGAACATAACTGTACAGTAACTGACAATTCTACATAGGTATATATGAAGACTGACATTTGTATAGCTCTGACACCATGATTCTGTTTTTATTAATAATTTTATGTTTTCGGACCACTTCTAACTTCATAACTTGAATCAATATAGGTAGCTATTTTGTCCAACAAACTTAGATTTACTATCAAATAAATGATCATTTGTCCATATAATATTTATGAAAGTTTGGTATTTGGGAAGTACTGATATCTATTTATTCTCTTCTACTTATGATAATACATAAAGTGTGATGTGATGCTAAATCTGTCTTGTGCTGCAGAGACTGTGAGCTCTTGAACTTCAATTAATGTGAAAATCAAAGACATATTCTGAAACTGACCTGTTAACGTCATTATTTGTGAGGAGATTGTGAAGAGGATTGGCTCAGTTAGTGGAGGGATTGGTTTTGAGTTAAGGGATGGAGAATGTGGTGTTACATTCCTCATTCATGTGCTCCAAGTGGGATAACAAGGGTGAAGGGGGACCATCAGGAGTAGGTTGCTAAGCTGTCCTTTGTACGAATATGGGTCATAGTACCGTGATATTGTGTAATATTAATCAATATATGTTTATTCATGTTGGGGATTAGCTTGGGGTCCAGATTACATTTGTGACCTGATTTATCAAATTATAATACAATATACTGAAACTACCTTGTAGACAGTATGTTTTATTTATGATAAACTATGTCTTGTATGTTGAAAGGAAACATTATCCTGTTGTGCTTTATATATATATATATATATATATATATGGAAAGTGAAATTAGAACCTGCCTTACTTTATGGGTTCATTCAGAACTTACAAATAGTGCTCCTGTTGTTGGTTTCTGCTCCAGAAAATATTTGCGATATATGGCTATTTGAATACGATAGCAGTGAAAGTAAACTGTGTTGACCTATTTCCTATTCATCTGAAGTGGCCTTTGATAGAATACACAGGGTACTTACCAGTACAACTCTGTAATGAATAGTCAGAACTGGTTCTTGTTCTCATCGTCAGTAGGTATTCTGAATACAATATCCACCCAAATCAGACTGGTTTGGGGAAGATGGGGTTTTCTTAAACCTTTGAAAATATGGAGAATATTTTGGAGTATTTATACTAATGGATGGTTTTCTCAAATGGAAAGTGTATTCCAAGAAAGTGCTCAAAATTGTGTTTAGTTTGTCAGAGGAATATTTGTATATTTCCAAGCATGCTTTTAGTCATCTTGGGAGTGATTATGTTGTCAGAATGTTTTTCTGTTTAAAATGCTGTTTCAGTTGATAAAAATCATGTGTCATTATAGATTTATAAAAAAGATTTACTATTTAGCTTTATTTTGTTTGTAATACACATTTTTGCAAAACCTTTCTGCTGGGAAGGGAAATTGACACTTTAGATTTTGAGACGGCCCCTGCAATGTCTATGTCAGTCATGGAAGGCTTGTGACCTGATCTTCTTTGTGCTCTCAGCTTTCCAGAAACTACCACAATGCATGACACACTTTTTACACATTGATAATTTTAACAGTTGTGTCTGAATCTCAGCGTTGTGGTTTGGGATGGACTGCAGAACTAGTTTGACTGGTGAAGTGCTGATGCTTTTAGAATATAGACAGGTTAACCATATAATTACGCTTTACTGGCAACCGTGTTTTAATCTGTGTACTTTTGTAGCTATTTGAATTAATTATGAAATTTCAAAAATTCTCAGTCATTATGTATGGAAGGTAAAATTGAATTTTGAAAAATTGAATGAAAGGTTTATCACATTTATGGTAATGAATAATTTACATGATATTAAATTCTATCATCTTAATGTTGAGAATAACATACTATGTTGAAGTATAATTTAAGAAAGTAGGATACATGTCAAAAGTTGTCGCAGTGTATTTTGCATGTTTGTGTAGCTTCAATAAAATCAGGTCAAGTGTTGTGTAATTTGCCACAGAGCAGTTGTGTAGCGTGTTCCAACAAGTATAAATTATGTTGAGATGTGACAACCATAATTTGTTTGATTCCATTCAAATCAATTCTAGGCTGTATATTTCTATCAGACTGTCTGTTGTAGTACTGCAGAGATGTGATAAATAGCAGTGCAGGTCTCAGTGGGGGGAATTTAGGGGCATGTGCTCAAGATCGGTCTGAAGCTTGGAGGACAGGACAAAGAGACAGTTCCACAGTCTTTCACTTTACACTATTTGTGCACGACTTACAAGATGATGATAGTGATGATGATGAGGATGATGATGGTATAAATGTATGTGTGCTTTCACGCGATTTTCTGATTCAACATCAACACAACTGGATAATGATTGACTGAAAGTTGCAAGTGTCAAAATATATCAGAGCAAGTTCATAATAAGTTGCACCTGGTCTATAAATGTCAGTGGTAGAATAATTACTCATAACATATTCTAAATGACGTGCTCAATTCTGCAACACTGTCATTATGGGATGTAGGTACAGCTGGGATGAAGGTAGATGTGCATTGTTTGGGAGAACGGCTGAACTAAGCTGACTGGCAGACGGCCAACGGCAACATGGACTCGGATGTAGATAGATGTGCGTGGTAAATATTTGATTGAGGCGGACCACGTTTCACTCTTGGGGTAGAATTTGAATACAAAATCCATCAATTAAGCATTGTAAATAAGTTGAGAATCTAGTCGAATGGGTGGCAGGTACGAAACAGGCATCTCTGTGGGGACAGTGGAAACAATGCTATTTGTCCTTTGGGGACAGATACCTATATTCAGGCTTGTTGTGTGGTAATATTCTGCCCATGTTCATTATTCATAAATATGTTACTTGTCTAGTCAATATTAATACCAAACAGCTGGTACCGCCTTTTGGTAGTGGGTGATTGTTGGTTAGAATGGGGAATTGTGTGTAGAAAGTATGGAAATAATATTTCAGAATATTCAATATTTGTCTGTTTAGATTAATGTTTAAATTACATGTATGTTCAGTGTTTAGGTACACTTTGGTATTTGGCTTCTGAATATGTTGATGTGAACTTTTGTTTTTTAAAGGCAAACATTGTATGAGAATTTTGTTAATTAAAGTTTGATATATTGGTACAGGAAATATTTCAATAATTGGTAAATGGTTCATGTTGAGTCTCTAATATGGTATTTTTAAAGTTTAGATTCTTTACATTCAGACTGCATGATTGAACACTGGAAACTTACTACTATTTATTTCAGTCATTAGAATAGTAGCACAACTACTGCATAGATAATATTTCAAATAAGTACAAAAGTAGAAATGAAATCACATGGGCTGAGATGATCTTTATAGGTGAGCTTAAATGTTTTATCTGAATTATTAAACCTTTATTGTAGCAAGCCATTGACATTGTTAATTCATGATATTTTTGTCTGCATTTAAATGATCTAAAAATAATGAATGATTACATTGATCTTTGGAGTTTGGTCTCTCTTCAAATTGTTTGAGGTATATTTGGGAATGTATAATAGATATCTTTTTTGAGAAAAATACTAACACATACATACACACACACATTTAAAGCTTTAATATATAATTCAGCAATTTCATATCTTCCACAATATTGGTCTTAATGTCAGAGAACCACAGAAATCCATAGCATTTGTGAATAAAAACATTAACAATTTAGTGAATGTTTTATTTGCTTCAGACGTACCATAGACCTAAATGAATCCTGCTAACAGACTGGAGAACTGTTTGAAGGATTACCATTATCAACATTATAAGCCCTCCCCATGTATGAATACCACTATGCTGAAATAGTAAAGGAAGCGTTTGTCATGACTGTAGAGATGTGATGTGTGATGGGGGGAGTGCTGTTGGCATGGTCACAAGCAACTATAAAGGTGATGGAAACAATTTTTTCATGTGCTAATTTGATTATCCCAGGGATTACCCTTGCGTCCTGTATTTGAGGGTCCCTGGGACTCATATTCTTAATTTTCAGGGGTCCTGGACAACAAAATGGGGGTTCCAGACACTTAAATATTATTATTAATACTGTTATTGTATTGTGTATTGATCATCACATTATTACAGAAATTAAATTACAAATCTTACCATAACCCAGCTAGTAGCAAAATCAGTGATAACTTATTGTCACTTGATGGGAATTTTTACAAGATGTATTTGAACTTTTTCTACGTCCCTGTGGATGAACTAATAAATTTTGTTGCGTGCATTGTCAATTTTTATGCATATAGGAATTCGTGTCCTGTAAGTCCCTGTTATCCATTACCATAACCATCAGAAAATGTGTGACCACTCCATCATTGAAGGATCAGAAGAACAAAAAGTATGTAAAAATAAACCATGTATCTTTAGGTAATGGCATGTTCTTTGTTAGTCTTTTGCCACTTTGTGTAGTCTTGAAGCAAAAAGCATTTCCCCATCACTGAAAGAGCTGGGCATGAGCATTGATCTCTCAGTTGGTATTCAGTAGCATTGCTGCTTTTGAACTAGTATTTAAACTTTGAATAAGTAAATTTGAAATATTTCATGAAAAAAATGGAACGTTCCAAGGATCATTGATTATTTTTGAAACTTGTAATAGATTTCAGCATGAGTAGCAAGAGTTCTGATTGACTGATTTCCTTTTTCTGATATTCTCTTTCAACACTCTTGATGAATCCAGCTTAATATTTTCATTTGATTGCATATTTCCGTTTGTCAGTTAGCTCCTTGGCAATTCAGCTTTTTAGTCCTACACGCGTCATACTGGCTGAAGATAACGGAATATTTAGAAGATCTTCCAATCAGTTTAGCACTTTTTACAAGAATCCTAGACTAATCTGAAATCATTAATCACACTTGAGTGTGTGGTTGTGGTTGAAATTTTGATATGTTCATGGATTTTTCTTGCAATGTTTGGGATGTTGGGATGTGTTAGGAAGACAGAAACATGACGCCATCTATATAACACAGCATCCTGTTGTGGAGTATTTGCACAAGTCCCAGATTTCTGAATGACTGATAAAATGGTTATAATTCTCAGCAACCAGAGCATTGAAAGGCTGCCCCCATTCGTCCAAGCAAGTTCAGATCATTTGCATGCATTTCTATAACAGAGATTGAATTGCTGTACATAATTCAGTTCAGGAATATCTGCTTAATTGGATCAGACCAAGTCTTTTGATGAAACCAGCCAAGTGGGAAACTGTAACATCATGAATTTAATTGATTTGTTTATAACTTCTTTACACATGCTAGTACTGTCATCAACCAAGTGATGTTCTATTTTTACTTTGTTGTTGTGTAACAATCAGCAATATTCCAGGTATATGATGGTGATTTATATAATCAAGTTCGGACCTGGCAGTCCAGTGATTGACGTCATGAGCATCAAGCTACACAACTGGCATACGATGACATGCACCTACCAAGTCAACAAGCCTGACCACCCAATCCTGTTAGTCACCTCTTATTACAAGCTTTTATTGCTGAACCAGATCTTCACAGGTTCAAGCATGTGGGACAAGCTTGATAAATATTTTTCACCTGTACCAAAATGTTACATATTGAAGTAAAGAAGTTAAAATCTGTAAGTTAACACTACCTTCATCAATATGGCTATTAAAATACAACTTGTGTTTAATGCTTGTAAACTCACCTCAACTTAAAATTGGGGCAGCGGGGTAGCCAAGTGGTTAAAGCATTAGTTCGTCACACTGAAGGCCTGGGTTCGATTCCCCACATGGGTACAATGTGTGAAGCCCATATCTGGTGTCCCAGCCATGATATTGCTGGAATATTGCTAAAAATTGTGTAAAACTTTTACTAAAACCACACAAACTCAACTTTAGATTCATGTCATTAAAAAGGAGAATTGGTTCTGGGAGTTTTTGTCCTATTGTCTTACAGATAATTAAAGATGAGCAACTAATTTTGTCACTGTTATATATAATTTGATCAGCTTGCAAGACTAGAACTGTTGTTGAAACTCTGTGCCCGATCAAGTTGTCTCTTAGTTATCATAATGGCTAACTCCTATATCATTTTCCATATGTTTACATTTTTGTTGATCAAATACAACATCAGGAACATCTCGATCTTTTTGATGGGTTGTTAAGTTACTATGTAAACAAACATGAAGGTTTTATGTGTGGTTTGGATCAGCCGTGATCACTGTTGTTTTGATAGCAGTATCAGTTTTAGATGAATGGTGGTTGTTCCTCAGGGCTGTTTACCATTTGTGGAATATTCAGGCTGTCATATACCAGCTTGGGTGAACTTTTCACCCAGCACTATCAGGTAGCTGGGAGCCCACCTTGTTCATTCTTGCCTCCTACCTGGACTATATTCCTGACTTGGCCATGTTCCAGTTCCAGGTGAACGCCAGGTGGGGAACGCTTCCTCTTCGTGTTCCACCTCACAATGGTAGCTGGTAGTTGTGGTCACACTATTTTTCTCCATCATTGCCACAAAAACAATCAGATTGTGTAGATCTGTCAGTCAGTTTGGGATTTAGAAGATCCAGTAGTTAGGTATATATGTTTTGATTTTGTGATGATGCATCTGTTTGGAGGAGTGACTGAATATTACTGATATCGCAGTCTGCAGGATTCCTGCTGATATCCTGCAGGCTGTAAACAGTCAAACTAGACCAACCACTTAAGTTGTTTATAAAACGAGTAACAATCTATGTTACTGGCATACTATGAGAGTGGGAAATACTTTAATGCCACAGGATTTCATCCACATTATCACCTGTATTGATGTAATATTTGTGCTGGCCTCTAAGACAGAGTCTAGCAACATTTCATCTGGTCAACCAAGATCACACAATAATAAAACTATTATTAACTGAGACTGAGATGTACTGAAATAATGCCCAAATACATTTTCTCTTGGAGACTTAAACTGGGCATAAACTGATGTGTATGTCTTTATGACCAGAATGTAGGATGGGTAAGGTGGGTCCTAGACCATACTCCATTATCCACCTTAGTAGAAACTCACTGAGGCAAATCTACCATAGAATGTTCTAGATATTGCAGTAATGAAGTTTTAAATATTTATAATCAATGTATAATCACATATATTTTATCGTGCCAATAGAATACTAAGCAATTGTGATCTGCCACTTACATTTGAATACAGAAGTTGTTCAGTGTCAGGACAAGGTGGGAGGAAAGTCTATGTAATATTCATGTTGAACCTACTTGTTTCCATCTGACTGGTATGTGGTCGTACATCGTCACTATAGCCTGGTTACTAAAGGTTGTAATTAACTATTGATGGCTTCAGTAATATCCCTTTTTGAACATCTATATGATACACAAGAGGTGGTATCATTCTCCTTACATTTGACCTAGTTACGGTTTAAATATTAAGGGACTGTCTCTAAAGTATCTGGAACTATTTCTTTCTGTAATCGGAGAGTTTTGATTTTCAGACTTACAGCAAATCTACATAATGTATAAAATTGCCTCAGGATGTTGTTTTTGTGATCAAAGAGATCCCAGTCTCTTTGAAGGCAGTTTTGTTATTGCTATGGAAACAAGCTGTTTGGCTTATCGGTAAGCAGAGGGATTGTTCCACTGTGGCAGGGTGGGATATAGGTGATGGACTCCTAAATATGGAGGGAAATTTGAGCCATCAGTCAGTCAGTCAGCTGAACTGGGGCAGGCAGGGAGTCAGGCAGGCTGGCTGGCAGATAGCAAGCTGAGAGGTGTGAGTGATTCAAGGCAAGGAAGCTTGCCGCTATATGTATTTGTTATGTCAACACTCTGTGTGTAACCATGATCCCCTCAAAGTCTGCAACCACACGTTCTTACACTTACCTCGGCTCAAATACTTCTGAGTTAAAATCAGGTTTAGAGATATATGAAGGACTGGTACATTGTTGTTCGTGACTGTTTGTGTTGTCTTATGCCTTGGGAGAATTTTCACGGCACTCTATTTTAATGTGTTGTCTTTGTAAATATGTTATGGTCGTTTTGGAACAGTAATGGAGAAAATGTTTTATAAATTACAGGAAAATGTTGAACATCCTTGACATTCGTGAAACAAGTCTTGGGTTTCCAATATCACATATAAAAAGGTTTGATGAGGTGTTCATTCATCCGAAATGATATGTTCATTTGTGGTAGTCTTTATGACCATTATGTCAAATAAAGCCTTTCAGAGGTGTCAGTTTGCAATAAAATGTTTTGAGATGGCCCCCAGAAACATTATAGTTGGAGGTCAGTAGAGGTCATCACAGCTGATCAGTGGCAGCCAGATGAGTCAGCACTCATTTTCCCTGACAGTTATTGGAAAACGGAAAGCCTTTTATCCCTCTCTCCAGGGGTTCACAAGGCTGTGTGTTGAGTCTCAATCTAACCCGAAGCCAGGCCCTACCATTGAAGAGTCTTCCAAACTCTGCTGGTGGAAAACCTCTCTTTACAAAATTTGCGTCCAATTTGTAAGCGTGACTTCAGCTCTAAATTTACCAGTTCGCTTTCCGAAAGCCACGGGAATGTTTACTGTTCGGGACTGTCACAGTGGATGCTTGTCATGATGAACGTTCTTCTCTGCGCTGTTTACTCAAAATGTTGGAATAATTTTCGTCATCCTTTCATATTGTTTGGTTCGAGGCTTCTCTCCCATACAGGAACTCAGACTCTGATCAAATGCTTTTCAAAGGTGACATGTTCTGCTTGAAGAGGAAATTAGAGAAAATTTAATATCCTCAGTATTGAACAGTTTGTTTTCATATTTGTATTGATAAGGACAGTGCCATGATTATATGATCTAAAGCTTTGTCATATTCTTTGATATTAAAGCATATCATTTTTCAATCTTAGATATTCAGACAGTATCAAGACAAAAAATTTCCATGAAACTAATCTGATTTTTGATAATTTGATAAATATTTGTTCACAAAGACATTTGTAGAATCAACTTTGTATTTGTTGCATAAGTACGGTCTACATAAACAAATCTTTTGAAATGATTGCATTAAGAAATAAGGTTTCTAATTTATTTTTAAAATTTCTTAAATATGTTGAAGGCAACCATTACTGCTGATTTAAAATATGTCAACAGAGCTCCAGATAAGATTTAGCCCATGTGGGTACTGTACCCACTGTATTTTTTTGGGAGTGGGTATTATGAATGTTGAGTGGGTATTTCATTTTCCGTTACCCACTGCTTTCAAACATGTGCGTATTTCAGTCCTTTTACTCACCTAAGTATTATGTCATTGAGTAAGTTTACTAAGCAGGTATGTTCTGCCTTATGTCATACCTAATAAAAACCAACTCAAATATAATGGAAATGATTTCATCAAAAATCACTCGTCCTATACTGACAGTATGACACTAGTCCTATAGTAACAGTACAACTTCATAGCAATCGATGTCTTTTTCATTACGCAAGTGATTTTTATAAATATATTCCGTACGCATTTGTTTTAAACTTTTTGCGTATCTAACATTTTAAATGCGTAATTGGTACGAACAATTATATTTCAATGCGTAAATGGAAATTTTCTATGCGTATTTTACCCGGATATGCAGCTTATCTGGGCCTCTGTGTCAATATATTTTCTTATTTGTCAAGGAAATATTGTATCTGAATTCTTAATTTGGGGACACGTTTAATCAAAACCGTTTTCACTTTTCTAATGACAAATCAGCTGTGGAAGGTATCAGAAATGGACAGCCATGATTGCCACTAGAATATTTTACTGCTTGTTACAGTCATGCCAGGGGATAATGTTCTTTGGTAACAATTTTCGTTCACAGATTAAATAAAATTTTACCTAAAAGTCCAAATGCCCAAGCAGTCAAACAACATTTTCATTTTTTCCCTCCTTTCAATTTTCTTTTCAGAAAGCTTGATTAGCTATGTATTTGGAACAAATACTGAGAAAGTCTGATGTCATTTTTTGTGTGAAAAAATAAAGCGGTTAAGTAAGTTCTGGTGGTTGTTATTGTAGTTTTATTATCCCCCGCTGCGCGTTTAGCGAGAACGGGGGATATAGTATTAGGCTCCGTCCGTCCGTCCGTCCGTATGTACGAATTGGAATATCTTAAGAACCTTTGACTAGATTCTTTTCATGTTTGGTACCTAGGTTCATCGCAGTGTAAGAAAGGTCCCAGTCAGGTTTGGTGACCTTGACCTTAATTTCAAGGTCACAAGCGGACTATCGTTTTACCCTTGTCAGCGAGATATCTCAAGAACCGTTCTCTAGATTTTCTTCATATTCAACACCAAGCTTTATCTAGGGAAGGCGCAGGGCCCAGTTGATTTTGGTGACCTTCACTTAATTTTCAAGGTCATGGCGACACTTTGAAGATTTCAGCATATTAACCTACATGTTGTGTTTGTCAGTGAGATACCTCAAGAACCATTCTATGGATTTTCTTCATATTTGACACCAAGCTTCATCTAGGAAAAGTGGGAGGCCCAGTCGATTTTAATGACCTTCACTTAATTTTCAAGGTCACAAAGACACTTTGAAGATTTCACCATGTTAAATTGCATGTTAAAGATATCGCAAAAACATTCACTGGATTTTTTTCATATATGACGTCAAGCTTCGTCTAATGAAGGCGCAGGGCCCAGTCAATTTTGGTGACCTGCACATAATTTTCAAGGTCACTACGACACTTTGAAGATTTCAGCATGTTAACCTGAATTCACTGGATTTTCCTCATAGACTTTCAAGACTTCCCTTGAATATTTTTCAATAAGCAATTTCTTTAGTACCATTTTTGCATATTTCATACACTATGACATTCATGTCCAAGTCAGTCTTGAAAATATTTGTGTGTTTGAACAACTAAAGAGCAAGATATCA
The DNA here is from genome assembly GCF_003918875.1 of Haliotis rubra. Lineage (NCBI taxonomy): Eukaryota > Metazoa > Mollusca > Gastropoda > Lepetellida > Haliotidae > Haliotis > Haliotis rubra. Next base: position 283,805 of record NW_025767512.1, read on the forward strand.
AGAGAGGTTGACTGGTCATGTTTTTGTTGACATTTAACTTCATCTTAAACTTTCATTACTTTTTAAGTTTGATTTGATAATTTGCGGCGGGGGATTATGTCACCTTAGTGACAATACTTGTTGAACTAAACATTGAAAAACCTCAGACTGATGCTAAGAGGTTAACTGTCTGAAATCCAATCATTTTCATGATTTGACCAGCATGATGTACAATTTAATACATATTTAGCACAATATTATACATGTATGGTACTTAATGAGCCAGATTTGTCAGCAGTAATAAATGTGAAAGTATGTTGCATAAATATTTCACAAAAATCATATATGAAATCTTGGCATGGTTAGTTCGAAGGATGTAACCTAATCATGTTATGAAAAGAACAGAACAACAATGAAAAAAATGACCTATTAACAACTAATAATAATTGTCTGAATAACACAGTCAGCAATTTTATGTAATTGTCTTAATACCAGAGTTCATTCTCACTAAATGCTTTTGTTAGCTTGTGATCGTTTGAATTACACATGTCAAAAGAGTTATCAATTTCGCAAGCGCCTGACACCGATTTGGTATTTATAATGTCAAGGGCAGGTAACTTCCGTTGAGGGAGATGACACGAGCTGACTCTCAGGTTTAGCACGGCAGTGGCAGACATTTTTTCTTTATTTTCCAAAAGGAGGCTAATATCCTTTCATGTCGATCTGACATACATCATGTACTTTTTGACAGTTTCAGGTTCTTTTTGCAAGATTTATTGAGAAGGGGTTTAACATACTTTTGTAAAAGATGTTTTTTCATGAAAAATATGTTTTCAACAAGAGATTAAATTTAAATGAAAAACGATGTTATACCTTAATTTGTCATACAGGAAATAGCCAAGCGAAAGGATAAGAATATTTTTAAAGAAATAGGTTTGAAAACTTTGAATTAAAGTTTTTTAATTGAAAACGTAAAATATTTAAATACTAATATCTGTACCGACAAAAGGTTAGGTTTTATAATGAACTGTGGCTGATCAGACAAGCATAATGTATTATTCATAGTGTAATTCAAAATGCTTTCATGATTCCATTCAGAAGAACATACCCTCCCCTCACAACAGAGCAAACATTGTCTCGTGTATAGAACATGTGAAAAGACACGCCACGGACACACCTCGGGTGTGGCTACACTCCCATAAATCCGGGTGGCTGTGGGCGGTGTAGTAGACACCGGAAAAGAAGGCGATTACCTCAATGAATATTCCTGTAACCATGTCGTTCTCTGTCATGGCGGCTGAGCTAACACAAATGGCCCACCAGGGTGGTTATACCCTCGGTGATCCCGACAGGTGTGAGAGTTTAGAAAGTGATGTTGGAGAGGAGAAACTTGGGGGTGGGTCCAACAGGCGAGGGTTGGGGAGGGAGAGATGACAGGGGGGACATCAGCCATGTTACTGCATGCATAATACCATGCTTTGTCCCTTGAGTGGGACTGGGGACTGAAAATCAATGCAGCTATTTGATGGCTTTCCTCCACATACAAGCTTCTTGCCTGCCTCGCCAGATGGAATAATGCAACTCTAGGTCATGTAAGGGACCGTTTCAAAAGTTCCAACTCTATTTTTGTACACGATTACTTGCAAGCTGTTTTGAATTATTCAGTGGCTGTCGGGTTTGGAATAAATGTAATTTATTTCACACTTACAGCACATGGTCTTTGTCAAATAACTTGCCTGGTTAGATTTTTAATGACCATTATTTTGACTATTATTACAGATTTTAATGAAAAATGCAGTGAAGTATTATCTTGTTGAATCCTGTTTGGTAGCTGTATATTTAGGCTTTATCTGTGGTAAATACTCATGACATATTTATCCAATTGTTTATTTCTAGGGTAAACATGAATCCCATTTGACGACATATTGTGCACATAGCCGAAACTAACTTACAAAGAGTAATGGCAGACGTGATATGTAATTTGCCTTTCATGAATTTATTTTGAAGTTCTCCAAACCTCTGAGCAGGGTTGTAATCAAATTATCAAAACATTTCTCCCTTAATAAGATGAAACCATCCATGTTAAGCCTTTGCAATCCTCCGTGTGAAATCAATTAAATAAAATCATATCTGTATCGACCGCATGGTTTAGAAGCAGGGACAGCATCGTGATGAATAGTTGAAAAAGAGGCTATTCTGACTCGTTGTTCATGTCTGACAGGAGAAAATCAATAACGCTGAGCCAGAGGTACCGTAAAACGTGCACTACATGATGCATTCATATTTCTGGTACGGTTCCCAGTGAAATGTTCTCATTAATACATTTCCAGAGTAAACATACATGGTATTTGCCATCTGTGGTATCATAAGGAGCAGGATGTTTCTGAATTATATGATTTTCACAATAATAATGACTGGAGTACCTGAATTTTGTCGTGTTAGGTGCATTTTGGTGGCCCAATGTGCGAAGTTGGTCATTCAACCTGGGATTAAATCTGGACGTTGGTACAGTTTAGCTCAAGATGGCATCACACATTTCTATCTCTTCTTTTCCCCTCTTTCTCATCTTTCTCCTCTCATTCCCTTTCTCTCCACCCTCCCTCCCCTCATTTAACTCGTCTCCACCTAACAAGCTCAACCTCCTCACCTCTGGAGTTCATTAGGTGTTACAGATTATTTTGAACAGAAGTATTTCTGTTTCAGTTAAAGAACATTTTAGGAATTCATTTTGAAAAATATTTGATGTGAACTGTATATCTGAATTGTTGAGGTGGAGTTTGAGAAAAAAGTAATTTTTGTAATAGGAGACTGCTCCTGGCCTTCAACAAGCAACCCAATACATCATTACGCCACCCAAGACAGGAAATGGATTATGTCTTCAACATTTTCACTGGTTTTTACTTCTCCATCTATGACTTGTTAATCTAAGTCAGGATCCCAGCTTGCAGAGTTTATTTTTTTATGCTTTCCAACATTCAGAAACATTTGTTACTCTAAAAACATGTCCTACCAGAATCACAAATAAGGGATAGTAGCATAAAAACTGGTGTTGTGATCCTAGCTTGTGGACTTGAGGAAATGAACACTTGGCGTCTGCTGATTCAGGTTTTGCTGTAAGCGCTTCTTTCATGTTTACGCTGAATTTTTATGTTTCCTGAATTGAGTTTGGAAAAGATGACACCATTCTCCAAAGAATAGTGTCCGTTAACTTTCTAAAAATATTGGCAGTGCATATGAGAAATTTATATTGCTTCAAGCTAGCATTCTCTTTCTTTTTGTTTTCTGTGTTTGAAATTTGTGTCACATGGTAGGACATATTTGTATGCATGTCTGCATATTCATTATCATATTTGTTCAATAAAGATTTTGGAAGCAGAAAAATACATGTTATTGTGGCAAACTATCCTCATTTAATATTCAGGGTTAAACAAGGTCCACCGTCCTTTCGTACTTCATGCTTGACTAAAATGGGTTTAGGTGGTCAGGCTGTCAAGTAACATTCTATTTCAAGCAACCCAAATGAAAAATACACTAAACTGAACCTCACGGTATGTTGTCTGATAAAATAATAATTCTTCATATTCAACCTCTTCTACATCATTGCCACAATTTCTGTAATTTACCTGTCGTCATATTAAAAATGCTTCAGATTATCGACAGAAGTCTTTTTACTGTCGATTATTCATTATCAGTTTGCAAGAAAATATTGTTGCCAACCCAGCCTTCTGTAGGTGTGCAAGGAGGAAAATCTCACTTCTTTCCCTTGTATGTTATTGTCAGTGTATAATTGTTTGCCTCAGTTCCGAAAATATATGTTTCAATTGCATTTCATTCATGGATAGAAAACAGGACAATAATATTGATAAGAAACTAATAATTTCAGTAGCATGTCTAATTTTGCTATTCATGGATTGCAATGAATAATATAAGCGATAATGTTATTATTTCATGCATATGATACGTATGAGTGGGATCGATTTCAGTCACAAGGTAAATAAGTAAATAGGGTTCCATACTGTGACAGTATTGGAATTATTTTTTATCAGTACGCCCATGGATACCTGCCTGTAACTTGTTGATTATCGTTTAAACAGGTGCAGGTGGCCCTCATACATAAATATGACAGATGATATACAGTATGCAAACATATTGCAGGTCCTAAGGTGTAGTCCACCAGGGGGGTATTTTGAGTTATGGAAAGGTGGTGTTATAATTCAGTCCTCTCTTTGGAAACGATCATGCCACGCCACACCACGCAAACCATCACTGTGCCTGAACTCACCATATCATACCATACGACCACACCACTACTAAAACATCCACCAACATCCAACACCACTACAACTACCACCACTACAACCACCACCACCACAACCACCACCACCACCACCACCACCACACAATGCCACTACAACCATCACTATTCCTGACATTGCCATACCACGTCTTACCACCACACAGGGCACCTCTACCCCTACACTACGCTACAACCACGCTATGCCACGCCACGCCACGCCACACCACACCACACACACCACACCACAGGGCACCTCTACCCCTACACTACGCTACAACCACGCTACACACGCCACGCCACACCACACAGCCTCTCAGGGCCACTACGCCTACACTTACGCTACACCCATGCCATGCCACGCCACACACCACACCACACAGGGCACCTCTACCCTACACTACGCTTACAACCACGCCATGCCACACACCACACCACACCACACGCCACGCCACACACCACACAGGGCACCTCTACCCCTACACTACGCTTACAACCACGCTTATGCCATGCCACGCCACACCACGCCACACCACACCACACACAGGCACCTCTACCCCTACACTACGCTATAAACCACGCTTATGCCACGCCACACCACGCCACGCCACACCACACAGGGCACCTCTACCCTACACTACGCTACAACCACGCTTATGCCATGCCACCACACCACACCACACAGGGCACCTCTACCCCTACACTACGCTTACAACCACGCTTATGCCACGCCACACCACACAGGGCACCTCTACCCCCACACTACGCTTACAACCACGCTTTGCCACGCCACACACCACACAGGGCACCTCTACCCCTACACTACGCTACAACCACGCCATGCCATGCCACCACACACCACGCCACGCCACACCACACCACACAGGGCACCTCTACCCTACACTTCGCTACACTACGCCACAACCACGCCACGCCACACACCACGCCACCACACCACACAGGGCACCTCTACCCCTACACTACGCTACAACCACGCCATGCCACGCCACGCCACAAACCACGCCACACCACACAGGGCACCTCTACCCCTACACTACGCAACCGCTACAACCACGCCATTCATACCACACCACCACACCACACCACACAGGGCACCTCTACCCCTACACTACGCTACAACCACGCTTTAATGCCACACACCACACCACACCACACCATTCACCACACCACACCACACAGGGCACCTCTACCCCTACACTACGCTTACAACCACGCTTATGCCACACCACACCACACACCACCACCACACCACACAGGGCACCTCTACCCCTACACTACGCTACAACCACGCCATGCCACGCCACACATCACACGCCACACCACACCACACAGGGCACCTCTACCCCTACACTACGCTACAACCACGCCATGCCACGCCACGCCACGCCACGCCACAACACACAACACCACACCACACAGGGCACCTCTACCCCTACACTACGCTACAACTACGCCATAACAACCACGCCACGCCACACACCACACACGCCACGCCACACACACACAGGGCACCTCTACCCCTACACTACGCTACAACCACGCCACCACACCATGCCACACGCCACGCCACACCACATCACACAGGGCACCTCTACCCCTACACTACTACAACCACGCTACAACCACGCCATTCACACCACACACACCACACCACACCACACCACACCACACCACACCACACCACACCACACCACACCACACCACACCAGAAAACACAACAGACACACCCCACCACCACCACCACCATCAACTGCCTCCGTGGTGTAGTGGTTAGTGCGTCAACCCTGAGAGCGGAAGGTCGCGGGTTCGATCCCTGGCCTCGTCATACGAAAAGACTTTAAAAATATGGTACTTGTTGGTTCCTGGCGCTCTGCATTACTGGGTACAATAAGGACTGGTCGGCTCGGGGTCAGTTTAATGTGTCTACTTGGGGTATTCTGGGCTAGTACACATAGAGTGCGATGTTAAACCCCATTTCACCTCACCATTACCACCACATCACTGAACACTGTTTCCTGTTACTATCACTATATTTTCTCTCAGAGGCTTAACTCCGCTCCCTGTCTGATGTCAAGGCCACAAAATGAGTCTGTGACCTTCCCTGTCAGTTGGGTTGGTAATGACCTTTGTCTTTGATTACAGTTTAATCAGCCGAGATCATCTCCCTGCTGCTTTGCAGGTAGGAGGTCAGATCAACAAGCACACATCGTGCAAGGAGTGGTCTTTTTAAGTCGTTTGTCAGAGGTGATTTCAGTGCACAGAAAATAGACTAAATATGATGTTACAGTTATCTTAATGTTTGCACAAGGGAAGAAATTAATTTACAATGTATGTCTACAAATGTTTGTATAATGTGGAGAAGTTGTTTCAAATATATTTGTGCAAATGCTTGTACAATGTAGAAAAGTGGTTAAAATATGTTCGTACAAATACTTGTACAATATAAAGAAATGGTTCAGAATATGATAGTGCTAATGTTTGTACAATGGACAGATTTCACCTTACCTGATTTAATAAGATAAATATCCAATTTAAAAATCCGAAATAATTATCCAAATTTTACCACCTAGCGCCATGACACTGGCTTATCATCATTGTTGAAAACAGTGTTTTATTCACATAGATATTATAGTCTGTTTGCAGTGAAAACGTACTGATGAAATTCACTTAATGCAAAAAAGTAAATCAAATAAAGAGAAATTAAGATTGCGAATCCTCATAATTTTATCCTGCCAATTAAACATTCAAATCTCAGAATTTTATTCAACTTAGGATAAAAGTTGTTTAACAAACGATTATAATTTCAAATTGCTATTATTGGTTTGCATTACAAGGGGGTATGCACTTTAAATGAAACACCGAGAACAAGTAGTGTTGGTTTAAGTTAACGCTCATCACGTACCGCACGTGCATTTGTGTCACTGTTCCATCTACTGCGATCACCCCCTTGAAGTGAAATTCATCGGTACGTTTTCAATGCAAACAGACTATATATGTGAAGTCTGTTCTTGATCTGCAAGTACTTACATCTGCATAAAGCAATATTCCTTCACTCACACACTGACATTTACACTAAGTATTTAAACCATATTAATCTACTTACTATAGTATGGCTCTTGACACAATTTTTATGTTAATGATATATATTGCAATTAGCTGAACTTACCAGGCGAGAATTTTACTGGACTCTCAGCTTTAGACTCTGCTAAAGTCACATGCTAAGTTTGTTCTGATAGTATCATTCATCATCACTGTTGGAATTCAAGTACCATTCTTAATATATGAATGAAATTCATGGTTACAGATTTTATCACCATTTAATTATTTATACAATACATAAATTGTAGTTTTCACAGTATGCCTAGATTGCTAAATGCACTTTTCCATCGTGAAATGAGGTACTAATGTTCCTTGATCAATAGGATGACCTTTGTATGGCAAGTTCGTTTCCTGAGTGGGAGCACCACTAGAACTTGTTTTGTAGTAAATCTATATATAGATGGCCTGATATGCTCTGATAGATCTACATAGTGGGGAAATCAATATGGAAGAGTCAAAACATGTCCACCACACTGCACTGTAAAACTCGCCCTCCCATGGGCCTGGGATCAATTGTTTAGTACTGTACAGCATTGTGTTCCTTAAAAGCAGAGCCGGTATTTGTCAAAGCATGTTTATATCTGTTAGTGACAGTTGAATGATTTGTTTGGAAAGTACACACAACGATAGTCATTGGTAACCAACCTCTGTAGTAGTTTGTAGGTACTGTAGACTAACCACTAGTCTCTGAAATGAACATATTTTACTGATAAAAAGTTCATAGTAAAAAGAAAAGAAAATATAATGAAAAGGAGCCCTGAGACTTTCTTCATTTTCTGAAGCTGTGGAAATCTAGACTTGCCACATTTTCTAGACTTGCGTGGGCTTTCTTGGATATATTTGCTTCAGGGTCTGTACGAGAGACTATAGGTAATGGTGAGTGGTTGGTTTGTCACGATAACCTCAGTTTGTGTCTGTCAGTGAGTGTGTGAGTTTAGTTTTATACTGCTTTTAGCAATATTCCAATATCACGGCAGGGGACACCAGAAATGGGTTTCACACATTGTACCTATGTCGGGAACTGAACCCTGTTCGCGGCATGACGAGTGAACACTCAACCACTAGGCTACCCCACCACTCCTTGTGTCCCAGAAAAGTTTTGAATCACATGGTAGGATGGTACACTGTACATAGGGTGAAACTTAAAAGTCCTTGAAGTATGCTCTAATAGTACTAGAATCTCTGGACACATTCATACATTTAACATCGTGGTTACGACAATTGATTTTCAACATTACATAAAAATGTAACACTAAAGGTGACATTTCACTCCCTGGTGAGTGGTGACATTTTCACTCTCTGGTGAGTGGTGACATTTTCACTCCCTGGTGAGTGGTGACATTTTCACTCTCTGGTGAGTGGTGACTTTTCACTTCCTGGTGAGTGGTGACATATCACTCCCCTGTGAGTGGTGACATATTTACTCAAGGATTACTAGCAGTGATCTGGGTATAATTTAAAAATGGCCCATTAATAAAGATATAGCTTTGTGTATTCTGTGTTTAAATCAACACTTTATTTCATCACAATAATATGTAAGATATTATTGATTATTGATTGTCAGCATTAGGTCTACCAATTTACATTTCCAATTATAGGTCTTTTTAGCCATCCTTAATGGCAAGACTGTTTGACTGTCAACCACTGATCTCATGATTAAATCTTCAAAACAAAACCACATGTAATGTTAGTTGATATTGACTTTTAAACTTTCTGGGCTGTCAGGATAACAAAATTACAGAATAGAATAGAAATTTGCACTAGGCTACAAACCCAGTGCTATTAAATGCTTCCCACTATTTAAGAAAGTAAACATGTTAAGTGAATTTCTACTGCTGAAAGTTGAACTGACCTTGAGGTTGGCAATGAACTTACTCCAAAAATTTGTTTAAAACAATTCATTGTTTTTGTTTAGGATATTGTGTAAAAATACCTCCATACTGTAAATCATACATTTGTCACTGTGAACCATATATTGTCATTAAGTGCATCTGCAGTGCATTTTGACAAGCCTATGCACCAGCTTTTTCTGGATGTTTTGATTCAATTTATGTCGGCACATTCCAGATCTCTAAACCAACATCCACGTCTCTTTGAGTTGAATCACTGTGATTTTAATCAGCAAAATGATATCATTTATGATGATTAATTTTGTTCGGTGCATTTCCCTAAGAGTTCATTGCACCCGTGGATAGTCCACATGAAGAAATCAATAGCACTGAGGGCAAGGAGGGTTCAGATGCTCTTTGGTTGAGCTTCATGTTGGCTTGATGCAATTATCTGGTGGCATTTGTGGTCAGACAGATGCAGCATCAGCTGGCCATTATGTGACACTACAAGATGCCGACACTGCTGCACCACCAGCCTCTCATCCCAGATGAATTCCACTTCCACCGAAATCAGATTCCGTGGTCGCTTCTTTCCTGGGGTCGGCAGCTGTGATATGGGGGACTAATGCCTCTGAATTACCACTCAGGCAAAACACAACATTTTATGTGTATTTGGGTTCTCCATAGGTCCATCTTAGGGCTGTGAAAAGTCAGGGACAAAAATGTTTATTATCAGTTCCACATTAGTTGAACTTGCATCTTCACAGTGACTATGATTCTCATGTTTCTCATAATCGAAGACAAACAATTCTTGTTGCATTAACAATGTCTTTCACACGGTTGGTTTTGTCTGTTACATTTCATGAGCACTACAAGCTCGTCCAAGTCATGATTGAATTTATCTTAAAGATCCCCAAGAAATTTATGTTCATAACATACTAGTCATCCTTTAAAGATGAACAATTTGCCAAAAAAACCCCAAAACCCCAAAGAACTACATGTTTTTGCTTTATGTTTTTGTGCAAAACAAACATAACCAGGAAAATCTGATAACACTAATTCTCAGTAGATCTTGGTCATACTCATACTGACTGGTATCCTCAGATCTTGGTAATAAATTTAAAAAAAGGCTATACTATACTTTGGCCTTGGACTAAAACATAGAAGTCACGTACATGAGTAGATTTTGGTCATAGTATACTGACTGGTATCCTTGGAGCTTACTAATAAATCCAAAAGAAAGTTTACAATACTCTGGCTTTGGACTTATTCGTCAAAGTCACAGACATCTCACTATGATTGACATACAAGCATTTGAAACAAATTCTAAATTGTATATGAAGTAGCTGAGTAATTGGAGGTTGCTTTTTGTATTGAAGACCTCTAATTAATATCTTGCATGGGTATTTGTTCATCTGTCTTGTGTTAGATGCATTATTGTAAGAAATATAGGTTAAAATTTTCTTGCTTTGTACCAAGGGTGAAACTATACACAGAAAGTGCAGCATTGCAATGTGTGATAAATAAAAGTACAAACTAAGTATTGTGGGAGACAGTTTTAAGAAGATTTTGATTGTATGTGTTCTTTTAGCTTATTAAGATTTGTATCTTGACCAGTGTATCAAGATGAGAGTCATATGTTGGCCAACATATCAAGATATGTATCACATCTTGACCAGTGTTTCAAGTTACATATTGCATTTTGACCAGTGTATTAAGTCATATATTGCATCTTGACCAGTGTATCAAATTATACTGGCACAGGACATCACATTTTGACCTGTGTATCAAGTTATATATCACATCTTGACAAGTGTATCAAGTCATATATTGCATCTTGACCAGTGTATCAAGTCATATATTGCATCTTGACCAGTGTATCAAATTATATATCACATCTTGACCTGTGTATCAAGTTATATATCACATCTTGACCAGTTATCAAGTTATATATTGCATCTTGACCAGTGTATCAAGTTATATATCACATCTTGACCAGTGTATCAAGTTATATATCACATCTTGACCAGTGTAATGCAATGAAGGATGTGGATTATGACTCAGGCTTTCAGTGATGATTGTTTCTAGGCTGTATTCATATCCACTGTATTCAAACACCCATAAAAAATAGCATTTCCTGAACTAACTAGTTCCGACAAAAAGATAATAGGAAATTTTCAATCCTGATACGATATGTAAATTATTTAATTTTCCATCTGCTGTATGTCGTCTTGCAGAAACAGTTGTTCGTTTCTTTATCAAATAGACTTTATATGTTTCACATGTGCAGTTTCTTATCAAGGCATAAATTTGTGTTTAAATATTTATCTGAAAACCAGTTTGATGTCAATTTTAATACCCGCAAGGAAATGCAAACAAATATTGAATAAATTGTGTATAAAATTCGGGAACCTTTGAAGAGAAGCTCTCAAGCATTTATGCGTCGTGCACAAATTCATTTAATGTAAAAAGGTCAAAAGGACGGTCCGTGAGAACAAAATTCATCTTCCAGAAAAGCTGATGCGAGAAGAGTCAATCGATAGACATGTTTTGTTGTAAGACAACGGATGTGTACCGTACTCAGAAATCAATTGGACCTGACCTAGTTTCTAATTGACTGTTCTGGCTGGTGTAAAGACTTCTTACACTGTAGTTTCTAACATCAAACAGAACAAAACAATGGTGAAAGTACCAATGCCCAGAAGCTGTAACCTAGTATAGAATTTCTAATTATCAGTTTTGTAACCCAAGAAAGCTAGGTAAATATTAGTATGTTTGCGATGCCTAAAGCACAATCAAACAGAGCATGTGTTCGGGTGATTCCCTCAGTCTTTGCGCAGGACACGCCAGGGAGCCTTTTGAAACCTACAGCTCAAAGACAAATATCATGTTGACTGGATATTTCATCCACATGTCTTTACTGGTCTGGCTTTGTTTATAAATTAATTCGGATAAATCCATGATTAGTTTGAACCAATACCTGTTACTGTGGACAGATATCATTCATGTTAACTCTATCTGATTTCTATTTTATAAAATACATGCTTGTAGCGGATGTTTCATATTTAGACTCTGTTACTAATGAAGCTACTGGTTCGGATTCTGCTGGCGTGCTATTTTGGTGGTAATGAAAAAAGGATTTATGAGCTTGAATTGATCTTTGATATGCTTCTGGCATTTGGCAACCAAAATAGCTGCTATGGTTTTACTCGTTTCATGTTACATAACTCTGTTATTACGGAATATTTGATCAATCATTCTTGAACAAGTATTGATAGTTTGGCATAAACCAGCCTAGAAAAATAATATCAGAACATGCTTACTTAACTCTTTCTAGAACTTGAAAAGATGGTTCCCAATAGTTCTCCCCGAGATGGTTTTATTGAAGGCTTTTCAATATAACTGTTTCAGACAGGATTTGATAAAAAAGATGCTTTGATAGATCAAAACAATTAGATTCAGATATCAAAATACAAATTGTAAGGGACTGTTACAAAAAAATGGTTTTCAATTAATTTCATAATATGTTTTGAAAACATCCTGTCTTTATGGTTAAAACAATTTAGTGATTAAACATTTCCCTTTTAGGAACATAAGGACATGATATAGGTTTGTCTGTAGTGAATAAATGGCAAAGTGAATTGGAGCAGTTCCCTTGGATAATAAAAGTGCAATAATATGAAATTGCTTCCATTACAACCACGAAGTACTTCCAGAGTAATATGAATTACTGGTGAATACCTTGCCTGAGTATAGTGGAATATTCACGAGCATTGATTGCCAGTATAGATTAACGAAGGTTCAAGAATAATTGCAGCAGCTGTACTATAACAGCAGGACATCAACAGCCCTGGAGACCCATCGCAGTAATTGCAGCTTTGGCTATACTGCTGCTTTCAGCTGCATTGGAGCTCCAGCAAATGGAACAAGGTCTTAATGACACATAAACTTGAGCCCAGATTATGAGTGTACTTTTGAACACGAATAATTAATGGTGACATTATCAGAATTGAGAGATACGATTTATTAGTTTTGTTACATTTGTAGACAGTGTAGGAATATACTGTTTTCACAAGGGTGGGAATTGTGCCGTGCACTATATTCTGAGTTGTTCGTTGGTGTTATGGTGTTGCAGATTGCTAAAGAGATGGACTTTAATGCAATTTGGTGGGTTTATTTATATGAATGGTTGAGATAGAGCTTGTTGAATACTGCAGACAGCAATATTCCAGCTGTATCTCCTCAGTCTGTAGATATGGACAATTCAAAACATTAACTAAGAGCAGAAACAACGATCATTGCCGCACAACCCACATTGTCAAGTCACAGACCCTGATGATCAGATTCAATTTAGTTTTCTCTATATCCAACAGTGTGACGTCGCTGGAGGCCTGTTTTGACCAGGCCCTGAGGTTAATGTTTGAGGTTTATGCAACTGGATTAAATCAGTATCGGGGCAGAGATCGATTCCGTTCTACATTAGTGCAGTTAGAGCATGTCGTTATCTCTCTACCTGCTGTTTTATGTCTGTGGCGTTGCTGGGAACAGTTTGAACCTATTAGTCTTCTGGGTGTTTTGCTCAGACAACCACTGGCTTTAGGAAACGGAGAAGTTGATGAAACCCCATCATCATGATCAATTGAAGGAATCAACCGTGATCATATAGTTGCCTAAATAGTGATAACATAGGACACTCCTTATCAGTCTCGAGATTCTACACAAAGCCTGTCAAAGTAGCACAAGTTGGCTAGTCCTGTACCAGTAAAATTCATAAAGGAATCTAGATATTTCCTCACTATAAACAGATCCTATTCAGTAATAAATAGCAAGGGTTTTTATGCACAATAACGGAAAGATCAATCAATCATTTTCTAAGTTAATTTATCTACTAGATTTACAAAATATTGGTTTTTGTCAAATAACTATAATAATTGTCCAGTACATGGTTCTGAAAGCAACCGAATGAAGTGCTAAAATGGCGTTGCCTTGAATGACCTGAGTTGTTACCAACATCAGTATCAGATTCAAGGAGTAATGTATTACCAATCTATGCTCTGCATCTCAAGTGAACTGTTTTAGATGTGGTGGATGCCCATTAAATAAACATTTAAAATCCAAAGATCACCCAATAATGTAATGCCTGAATTTGATTCAAAATAAAACTTAATTTGACATTGCACTCTTTGAAAAGGAATCTTTTTGTGCATTGGGAAATAGATTCATGTTGCAAACTAGACTACACCCAAATGCTGACATGTTATGCAGCCTGAAATGAATGCAGTGTGTTTTGTCCATGTTTAACAAAAAGAGCTGTGAAAAGCTCTTCATCTTGAAAGTTGGATGTATGTTGTCCAAGGTTCAGGTTTCCTAGTCTGACAGCTTCAGCACCAGCATGACAAAACAGTCAGGTAATAACTCACGGCTCATCATTTCTCACTAATCTCCCCTGGAATTCCACTCATTGTACTCGACACAGCTGACGCCAATCCAAAAAGATGGTCTACTATCTAGGTCAAGGGGCTATCTCAAAAGTAATTCTTTAATTTCCAAATATCTTTCAAATGATTACAGTCTCGCAAGCTCCACAAAGGAATTGGTTGAATGATTCTCCTTTTCAAAATATGTTTTGATATTTGTGCATCCTTTCATCTGAAATGTTGTGTTGGATTAAATAGCTGTATTGATTTTGAGATGGCCCTTCTTGTTCTGGCTACTGCCCAACAGGAGTTCCGACTATCACAGAGATATGTGTGACAGATACAGCTTCACAAGAGTCTTTGATGTGGCCTCCTTCTTACACTGGATGTAGCTAGCATCTTGTTCTTCCACCTCCTTCAGCTGCTGACACTTCCACCAGGATGTTGCATGCATGTACATCCTAATCGAGAGCACAGTACATTGAATAGACTAAGGCTTAGTCTCTGAATATATATAATTTTGATAGTAACAAACAAGCCCATTTATATTGAAAAGGAGCCCTAGGGAGACCAGAGATCCTGAACCTGAGGAAATCTAGACTTGCTTTATTTAGGGCTTTAGCACTGCAGAGAGGGATTGGCAGAAGGGAAATTAATGTGGTTCACGGACTGTGAGACAGACTATACATTGAACTGCTGCTACAGCCCTGTAATGTTTCCCCGGTGTCTAGTAAACACTAGGTATTCTTGAGTGTGATCTTTCAAATGGAAAGGATTCTTGAAAATTTTCAAAATTGTTCAATATTTTTGTTATCCCTTTCACAGGTGTTCAGAAACATAAAAAAATGAGTAACTGATTCTTGAATGTATTTTGTTATGACGAGTTGTTGATGGGAAGACTTCCAGGAACTGACTTTCTCTCAAAGTTTCCAAGTTCTTCCAGTGCCAACTTTGAAAAAAATGTATTTGTAAACTAGTTAGAAAGCTATTACAGTTTAAAATTCAATCTCAGCTCGCCTCCAATTTAAATTTCAAAACACAACATCACCGCTTCTGTTGCCAACCAACAAGGCTTGAAAAAATATTTTTAAAGTCAGGTGGAAATTGTGTTAAGTTACAATAACACGAGTATTCCAAAACAAATTTTGGAAATGGAATTTTTAATGCTAATGTTTTTATTTTTACTTGCAGCATATTCCAGTTTGGTAATGCATTAGTATGTACAGTTGCGATGGCTTTGATCTACAGCGAAAGCCTCATTCACTTAGTTCCGATGACCACCGAGCTTAAAATCGGCTATTTATAACTAGCCATTTCTTGCTTTGCACTTTCAAGATTGGAGTAGGATTTCAAGAGATGAAATAAGATTTTATAGTGATTTGGATTTTCTTTGATGTGTCAAATTAGTTTTGAATGTTGCCGTAAGTTCTCAACCTTTGTTAATGTTTTTGTGACTGAGCAGAGACTGTAATTGCAGTTGTCACTAGCGGGTGCGTGTAATATTTTCATAAGATATTGATCACAGCTGGTACTTGTCCTTGAATATATCTTGTCCTACTTTGATGTTTATGATTGGCTAAATTCTATTTCCAATAGTTCTTCAAGTAAACAGCTAATTTGACATCTTCAAAGTTTGTGAAAAGAATTTCATACAGATATGTGTAAATAAAGTTAGAGAATTAAATATTTCTACAGAAAAAAGTCATTATTGTATCATGGATTTCCTGTGTCTACATAGAGTGGTACAATATGCCATCCTGGAAGAAAGCAGTCTGCATGGTAAGGGATAATTCTTTTGAGACTATTGATTGATAGGCTTAATAGGATCAATAGATGTAATACAAGCTGTCTACGTGATTACTGACGTGTCAGCTGAAACTGAAGCATAGGAGCAAATTGTAGGCAGCATGTGCAAGTTATTGGTTTTTCATGGTGCAACAAGTTAAGTATTGCCTTCCCACTGAGGGTAAAAAGGTGTACAGGTGCTCGTTGGAGAGATCAAGATCATTGGAACATTTCTTGATTGAATCTGGAATGAGTATGATCATGGGAATTAAAATAACAAACATTTCATTAAATTGCTTAAGTTGAAACAAATATTTTCTATAAATGTCTTTTTAACCTTAGTACTTTACAAACAATGTCATTTATAGCATAACAACAGTGCAGTGAGGGCAATACTTCAAAATATCACAAGTTATGCTACTGCATGGCAAGGATATATTCCATTTTGCATATCTCACATAAACTTGTTCAAAGTGAAAACACTCTTGTTAACGTATTCGTAAATATTCAATTCTTGTGACCACAAATAATGAATGCATGAAGGGATGTGGTTCGATTCACTGAATATGCGACTAGTGATGTCCTGAACCAACCAGCCAGCCATAGCTTTTCAGCGTGATAGTTCCTAGCATGTTTTCAACTGCTTTCACAGGAACCAATAAAGATGTGTATTGGGTGGTACCTTATTATAGCACATGATATTTCAGTGTTCACGATATTTCAGTGTTCATGAATGGTGGACATTGGGTCCTGTAAGTTTCAGATGTCTTTCTGACCCACTGAAAATTCACATGACCAATAGAATAAAATTAAAGACACATTTCAGATTTAATATTTCTTATAATTGGCATTGAACTTATTAACAAACATAAGAGTTATAAACAGCAAACAAGTGTCACATGTCACATATAACAACTTCAGTCAAAGTCGTTGTGAAATATACAGTCAGACACTGGGTCTGGCACTCATCTATCGGACTGTTGGCAATTCTGCCTGATTTGTCGGAGGGTCAGACGCTATTCATGAACACTGATATTTACCTCAGCCTGTGCTTATAATTTTAGGATTGTGATAAACATGTATAATCTATGACACCTGTGACACAGCATGAACAGTGGCACGTCTGTCAGTCACATACAGTAGGTCGTTATGTGAGATGCAGTCATTAATTCATATTTTAGTGCTGATATTGATACAATCAAACAAGGTGTGTATGTAACAAGGTTTAAAAGTGCATATATTAGAATAAATTTGTCCCTGTAGTAGACAGAATAAGATGTATAATATCTCCTTGTCTGATGCTGCTCCCCAAGCACTATAAGGTGATTAAGTTCACAGGATGAACAGTACATTCTGCATTCCTACCCTGCTCCCACACCCCTGTAATTGGTATCAGTGTCTCCCCGTTCCCTCCTTCCCTCCCATCGATGCTCATGCTGTTGATCACTGGATTGTCTAGTCCAGACTCGATTATTTACAGACCGCTGCCATATAGCTGGATATTGCTTAACTCACTCACTCACTCACTCACTCACTCACTCACTCACTCACTCACTCACAGAGTCTTCCCTTCTTGTCACCACCCCTGCCATATTGTTAAGTTAGAGATGGTATGGATTAATAACTATCAGTAGTTTCTACACACTCATTATTTTGGGTATCTCCTGGATCAGAATATTTGTATCATGCATTTATCAATTCTGTTGTGATCGTTTGTATGTGTTTGTCCATACAAATAAATGGTGGCATTTGTACATCATCGTGTATCTGTAAAATAGTCTGTTTTTACAGCTCCACTGAATTATTTGAAACTTTTAAGATGGAATTTTAAATGAAAAGTCACCCAATTCCAGTTTTGAAATATAACCACCAAAACAGCTATTTTAAAATTTCATATTGGTTCATTGATTATTTTATGTCATGACATTTTCTTATGTGGTATGCTCAACAAATGTGTCTGAATTTCGACAGCGAGGTTGCCATGGAAATTTGGGATGTTGATCCTTTACTCAGCCAAAGTATTAATGTATTTATGTGTATTTCAATTATGCATGTCCTACTGTTTACATGTAAACTTCTGTTACATTTAGGTTTTCTTGGATCCCATTGTATATTGAAGCTTGATAATCCAGTATTCCTGAAAAATTCAGCTGAGCTTCGAGCTTGTGACTATTTTTGTTCAGTTCTTTTCAATCAAATTAAAGTTTGCTAACATGCATATTTTCTGTTTAAAATAATTCCCCCCTTCCCCAAATCAATCCCACTCATCCTTCATCCCCCAGCATCTCATCTTTCTTCCTTCTCATCTTTTTGCCTTCTCATCTTTCTTCATTTTTCAGTGTCACTTCCCTTCTTTAATTCTGTAATCATCTTTGGTTTCCCCCACCCCACTGCAATCATCTCAAGCCCCCTCAGAGTCCCCTACATCCTGGCACCCCCTTCCCTCCCCCACCCCTGACCATGTCATCTAGATACCGCTCTAGCATCTCTTCAATCAATACCGGTGTGTCCCCAAGCTGTGAGGCGGTATTACTCCATGTTATTATCTGAAACCGTCTCCGCCATCTGCCATGGCATTAACCCACTTTCCGTTTCCATATTACCTTTGTTTTCATTCCATATTTATTCATGCTTCACTTAATTCATTACAACAGCCAATCCGTGAACATGGAAAATTGCCCCTGGTCCCCTATCAGATGCATTGATTTTTGGCTAGTTTTTCACTTGTTCGAGAACAGATTCACCTTGTTGGTTGTAATTGTATTTCTTTGTAAAAACACTTCAATGTAGCAATTAGTGAGAATAACCTGGGTCAGGATATTAGAAGATACTATCATGTGTTTGGAGTTGTTAGTTTGATATCCGACTTGTTTGAGGAGCAAATATTGGCGGAGATGCTTTTTGTTATTTTCCAGGTTGGATGGTTGGTTTTGAGGTTCAAGTACTATATTGTTGCAAAAAGACCATGGTTTGATTCCGTATGAGGGTTCAGTGTGAGAATTTTATGTTTTGGTGATAGGGCTCTGATATAGCGTGTAGACTAACGCTTAGCCTCTGAATATATATATAATTTTGATTGTAACAAATAACCCCATTATATATAGTATACCTGTGTTGGGTGTCCAAGGTGGCGAAAGAGGTCAGGTAGTCAGACATGCTTATTTCAAGTACCCTAACTGCATCAGGGGTGGAAATAACTTTAAAATTGCTAGTGTACTCCGGTACAGTGGCACATGTAAAATCACTTGCCCTGATAATGTTTCCACTATACCGGCCGTTTTCTTGTTGATTTTTTAAATAAACAACATAATTAACATTGAAATATCAACTGGACACCGGTACAGTGTGATATACAAATTTGCTTGCCCGACAGAAAAAAACACTGGACTCGGGCGTTGGGCAATGGGTTATTTCCACCCCTGTGCATGGCATGCTCATGACATCAACCACTGGTTTGTCATGTCCAGAGTCATCGCATATTTGGAACATAACCGAGTGTAACATACAACAACAAAAGCAGTTAAACAGACGCATGACGTTGATATTCATCTTGACTAGAATACACTCTCAGCAACTACCCTATGAACCAAATGAATATTTCAAGTTTATTCCTAACTCTGACTGCTCTGTAATGTTATCACACCCATGATAGGAGAGCAATGGTTCCATTGTGGTACAAGAATGTTTTGAATTTGTTCAATGTAAAATATATTGCTTCAGTCTCACCTAAACACATCAAACAGGCAGTTTGGGGTGCTATAAATGTCAAAACCATTGTTCATTCAATTTGGGCCAGCATTGTGGCAGATATATCACTACAATCCTTCACCAGACTGCCACGACATGATATAATGCTCCGTGTGGCACTTTTTGTGAGCGGGACAACTGCTCATTCACACATCTTTGCAGCGGTGTATAAGTTTATAATCACACATCTATGTGCTTCAGAATGGGATCAGATCTCTTTATATGGCCGTCCAGTGTTTATCTTCAGACAGATAGATAGAACTCGATCCTGTCACAACCTGTTTATTCCTGACCTTGTTTCAGGAGCAGGTGCGTGCTATTAATATTATGGTGATTGTGGTCAAGTGAGATATGGAAAACAATAATCTACATCCAACTGCCCGAACCAGTTTGAGACAGGTTTTATATATAACTTGATATCTTATTCACAGACTGCAATAACAACATTTTTCAGTACAAAAACATGGTTGAAGATGAGGGCGTCCTGTGGACTTAGTTTAGGTTAAGGAAAATTTGTTAACATCTGCAGTTTTTTCATTTACTGGACAAGTATGGGATGGCAAATTCAGCAGATTAGAACAATAAATCAGAAAAAAAATAAATGATATAGTTAAAACTTGCTTAATGATGGTAGTTTTTGACAATTCCCTTGCTGCCGAAGAAACAAGTTCAATGCTAGTTTTCTACCTAGATGCAGAGAGTAGATATGGATGTATGTAAAGTGTATTTGTTTGAGTGTAAATAATCTTGGTAAGTAGGCAGGCTGTCAAACAATGCTATACTTTATGCTGGCAAATATCCAACCCTGTGACCCAGTTTGGTGTTTGTTATCTGCATGCCAAGTTTCCATCATAACCTCGGTTTGTATACAGTAGTTTTCATAATGTACACTCATACAATTGATGGATGTGGACAGCTTTCTAAGAAGCAAGATTTACGAGGCTAATTATACCCAGTTCAGGTTTTGATTTGATTGATCGCTACAGGCTTTAGCCATTGATTTTGTAAATATGAAACTTCCAGTTAGTGTGTCATGTGGAGTTTTTTGTTTTTGATGCTTTTATTCTTTCCTTTATTTATGTTAAATGCATGTTGTTTTGGAATGAATTATTTAATGTCTGTTATATATTTAGATTATTTGTTTATAATTTCAGCAAATGTAGTTTTTTGCTCTTGAGCGAAGTGTATCACAGTTGTCATTTGGGTGTGGAATAAGTCTTTTTTATTTAATATGAATTTTGCTTGTGTGATTACTAAAGATATATGTAAAATGAAATTGTTAAATGTACCTCCTGAATATGCACCATTGTGTTTAACACTGAGAATTGTCTACAGTTTATACAGAAGAGTGATATTCAGTGGAGAGAGGTATTATCCACCATGAGATGTTTGTCTGTCCCAGAACACCATAAAATTACAGGAGTTTAGTGGACTGCATTGTAAAACAATGACAGTATAATGCCAATATCAATTTTCTAGGTGGAAGATCTGTTAATTTTGGAAGAACTAGCCAACCCAAAATCACAAGCCCAAAGTATGCTATTTACCAACAAACCAGATGCTAATAATATTTCTTTCCCTCTTGTGGCTCATTCACTGTCAACATTCTTCCTAGACCCGAACATGATGGATGGTCTGATTAGGCAAGGATTATAAGGTGTTCTGAGGTTACTACTTCAAAACCATTCATGAAAATGTAAATAATCATAATAATTACTATAACTTGGTGAATTTATGTTTATAAAATGTATGTATAAAAAAAATGAGCAAGTATTGATTGTTCACCCTGTAGAAGTCTTGTCTCTCCAAATAACAGATTGCCGTCTGCTACTTCTGCTACCCTCTGGCCAATAGGCCAGCAGATAAATCATTCTCTACATGGCTTTGTTGTTTGTTTGGGTAATTTGGACCTGTAATGATCCTTCATAAATGTTTTATTTAGATTTGATGTTTTATTATTCATATTTTGAAGTGGAAGAGAGTAAAGACAACAGGCATAATTCTTGGTAGTTTATCACATACATCACATGCAACAGCTGATGTTTAATATCAGGTGTTTGTGTTTATGTCCATGCTTTATGTTTTTAAATGGGTTGTCTGTGTGAGAGTCCGTCAGATTTAGCAACAATTTATCATAAGCTCAATGAGAATCGTCAGTTATAAATTTGCATGTAAGTAACTACATTGTCTGAGGCCTCCCATTGGGATGAGCAATGAGCATGTGTATCGTTGATGATGCGGGGAGTTTATCAGGATTTGTAAAACATATACTTGACATGGCTCGAACACAGATCAGGTATTTCAAAACGTTTCATGGTTACAGTATTAGATCAGAAGGGCAAAATGTAGAAAGTCTATAAGGTAATAGTTAATAGTGTGAATGAAAATTTCTCAAAAAACCCCACATATAACAGACTGGCGTCCTTAGAATGTTCGCTTATCTAGACTTGCCTCTTTAATGGATATACTTCCATGGGCTTAGCTTTCAGTACAGCCTTGGAGCAAGGCTAGGCAAAACATTGAAATGGCGTCCTAGCACTGTTATCTATTTATCAGTGAAACTTTGATTCATTTGGCCATGACCTAAATTGAAATGTCACTTGTGATTGGAAGACCATTATAGGCTTTGGGTGTACCTTTTTAAGCCACCTTGAGCCTCAGCAGCAGTGATGCTTGACAAAGAGCTTAGTCCTGAGCTTTTGGAAAAATGTTCAACCAAGTCTCATTTTCGTAAATTTACTCGAAAGGCAATAAGTTTTAAGAAGTAGCATAAGGGGCTGATGTCAATGACATTATGCCTGGTAGATAACGATCCATAAACTTTCCATTGTGTGTTGCGGAGGCGTGTATGTTGGTTGCAGGTGCTGGGGATCATATGATCATTTTGTGGAGATCATATGATTGTTAGGTGGAGTTGCGTATATGTTGATGCAGGGGCTGTGTTTTATCATCTGATAGTGGTTCTACCAGATCTAATGTCTTTGTACCTCACAGGGAGTCTGGTCTACTGTAGGTCACCAGCAACTTGCGCTGGTCATGGTGGCAATTTAAACTCTTCTTAACAATAGTGATGGCAAGATAGGGGTTGTCTCATATCATTTGTGTTATTTTCAGTGATGACATTTTGAGATATTGTGTCAGTTACAAATTAACAATTCCTAAATTCCTCAGAGATGTGTGCTTCATTAAATGTGAATAACTGTTCTTCATCTTTATATGCAACAACAAGTACAATATATCTCCTGAAATGTTTTGATACACTCCCTGTGGATTTGACCTCATCTGATCAGAATGACATTTCCATACAATCTTTTTATTCTTTACAGAAATTATGCCAATATAAATCATTATCGTTTTTCAGAATTACCAAAGTATGAGAGCTATTCTTGGAATGGAATTTGTATTGAATTGCTTCTATTAAAAAATGGTATTTCTGTTTTTATAAACTCGCTGGAACCATTTCCAGTTCATTTTTACAGTCCCGTTTCAATATTGTGTACTTAAAGAGAGTGTGGGTGTTGCTATGGTGGGCTAATATAATCTTACACCACTTCTTTCTTGTCAAATTGTTTTGAGAGAGAGAGTAGCGAGTGCTTGTAACCTATGTACGTACAGTATGCACAGACCCAACTTCGCCATTATCATTTAGATGAAAAGATTTCACAGGGAGGGGAATAGAAGGACGTCATATATTTCAATCTTCAAAGAGGTGTTGCAACATTAGAGAGAGTTGATGTGTAATAAAGTTCTGTCAGGTCCGGGGATATGTCTAAAACATGATAAGGGATTGTGCCTTAATCTCTGCCATGGAGTGCAGGTGTACACTCGTAGTGATAAGAAAATGGGAATTATTTTCAAATGAAATTTTTCGGCAGAAACCCAACAATGCAGCGGAGATTTTATGACTTCGTTGATTGTGCATTTTCACGTCAATGCAGGTGGTAAAGGATGCTGGGGAAGATTTGGAAAGATTTGCACAGTGCTTGCCATAAAACTGACAAGCTGGAACTCTAGGAGAAAAAAGTAAACCCTCATGCAAAACAAGATTGTGTTTCAGTTGATGTGAATGGCAGAGTTGGAAATTCTGAATGGAAAGGGACTTGTCTTAAGAAAGTAAAGAATTATGTTTTGCTTGAGATACAGTAGCTAAAACTACAAGATCCCCAGACTTGACTGATTGATAAATATAAAATTTAATGTAAACCTCATCGGAAGTAGATCTTTATTATAGAATAGGTTTCAAACACATTTTTGTACTGCAAAGATAAACATAAGATAATTTAATGTGTAACATATGTTTTTGTTTTGTATTATTGTAATAAATTATTTTCAATTTCTGTGTGTATTTTTGTAAGATTTCGTTATAGCATTATATGTCATAGTTCTTGTTTTGAATATTGTTTGGGCACTTATTCAAATGCGTTGAGGACACACATCCTTTGTAGGTTAAAGCAGTAGACTTGACTGCAAGACATCTGGGCTATCTTTGCAAATGATAACAAGTCTTGTATCTGAACACACAACTGACAGGAGTTGTCCTATAAAACCACTGTCCAACCCTCCGCTGATGCCACACAATGTCATGCCCCTACACCTGATAAGCCACCGACACAATGACATGCCCCTACACCTGATAAGCCACTGACACAATGGCATGCCCCTACACCTGATAAGCCACCAACACAATGACATGCCGCTACGCCTGATAAGCCATCGACAATGACATGATAAGCCACCGACACATGCCCCGACGCCTGACACCGACACAATGACATGCCCCTACATGATAAGCCACCGACACCTGATAAGCCACAGCCGACACAATGACATGCCCCTACATAAGCCACCAACACAATGACATGCCCCTACATGATGAGCCACCGACACAATGACATGCCCCTACACATGATAAGTCCCCGACCGACCACAATGACATGCCCCTACACCTGATAAGTCACCGACACGACATGCCCCGACACCTGATAAGCCACTGACACAATGATAAGCATGCCCCGACACCTGATAAGCCACCGACACAATGACATGCCCCCACACCTGATAAGCCATCGACACAATGACATGCCCCTACACCTGATAAGCCACCGACACAATGACATGCCCCTACGCCTGATAAGCCACCAACACAATGACATGCCACCTGACCCCCGACACCTGATAAGCCACCGACACAATGACATGCCCCCTATACCACCGATAAGCCAAGCCATCGATGCCAATGACATGCCCCTACATGCCTGATAAGCCACCAACACAATGACATGCCCTACTACGCCTGATAAGCCACCGACCACACCGACACACATGCCCCTACAATGACATGCCACCTGACATGCCCCTACACCACCGACACAATGATAAGCCACCGACACAATGACATGCCCCTACGCCTGATAAGCCACCAACACAATGGCATGCCCCACACACCTGATAAGCCACCGACACAATGACATGCCCCTACACCTGATAAGCCACTGACACAATGACATGCCCCCTACGCCTGATGAGCCCCTACGCCTGATAAGCCACCGACCGACACATGATGTGATGCCCCTACATGCAGTGACATGCCCCTACTTGATAAGCCACCAACACAATGACATGCCCCCTACGCCTGATAAGCCACCGACACAATGACATGCCCCTACATGATAAGCCACCGACACACAATGCCCCTACACCTGATAAGCCACCAACACAATGACATGCCCTACCCACCGATAAAGCCATCGATGACATGCCCCTGATAAGCCATGACATGCCCCTACACCTGATAAACCACCAACACAATGACAACACAACACAATGACATGCCCCTACATGTGATAAGCCACCGACACAATGACATGCCCCCACACCCGATAAGCCATCGATGCAGTGACATGCCCCTACGCCTGATAAGCCACCAACACAATGACATGCCCCTACGCCTGATAAGCCACCAACACAATGACATGCCCCTACATGTGATAAGCCACAGACACAATGACATGCCCCTACACCTGATAAGCCACCGACACAATGACATGCCCCTACGCCTGATAAGCCACCGACACAATGACATGCCCCTACACCTGATAAGCCACCGACACAATGACATGCCCCTACACCTGATAAGCCACGGCAGTATCATGATGGGCAAACAAGGAAATGGTTTTCTGTGTTTGCTTGGGCCAAGTCCTTTGGCCAATTCCCACTTTATAATGCTTGAACTTCATCTCAGAATATTAAAGAAGCAAGGTCATTAACAATACCATGTCAATACCATATGTGCTTCCATGGCACATATGACCCATGAAAATCCAGAATAGAATTGGTCTACAACGACTCATACTTGTTGTAAGAGGTGACTAATGGGGTTGGGTAGTCAGGCTCGCGGACTTAGTTGACCCATGTCATTGTATCCCATTTGGGTAGATCGATACTCATGCTGTTTGATCATTGGATTATCTGGTCCAGACTTGATTATTTACAGACCACTGCCATATAACTGGAATATTGTTGAACGCAGTGTTAAACAACAAGCAAACCAAACAAAACGTGGCATAATTAGGTGAGCTTCAGTACCTGGCATGTCAAGGTGAGCTAATTGCCAAGGTACAGAAGAATAAAGTATCAGAAGAAAACATGAGTGTAAAAAGATTCTTGCATTGCCTCAGCAAGAACTCAGTTGTAGCCATTTTGATGTAAATTATATGCACCGTACAACACTCTATACATAAGGCCTGAGAGACAATGCCATTCTTTATTCCCGGAGATGTCTTTTATCAAGACATTCTCACCAGTAATAGTGTCTGAGCACACAAGGCAAATGAAGTTATGGCAGACAGACCCATGTGGCTTCGGTTATGGGCTCAGAATTCGTAGTAAGAACAATCTCAAATCCTTTTCCTGTAATTGTCACATACAAATGTCAAATTTGTCTTTGAATGGCCCTTAGACAGTGATTTATGCTTGGGTTTGCTGGAATGCATGATTTCTTGCCTGGGTCTTCTATTCAGCCTGTCTCTGATTTTTGTCAGGTGAGCATGTTGACAGCAAGTGGGGTTTAAAAAATCTTTCAACAAAACGAGGAGAGACGGTTGATGACATTTATGCTCAGCTGCATATTAGAGGTGTTGAAATGGAGTCCAGTAGACCAATAGATGATAGTCTGAACATTAAACCGTCTTTTGACAACTGTAGTGTAGAACTGGACAGTTCCTGTGAAATAGGATTATTGCACTCATGTGGCAGTGTGTGTATTTGTGTAAATGGTTGCTCACAAGTACTAGTCTGAAATTGTATTAGGGTTCTTGGGCCTGTCTGGTGTATATTATTTGTTTTTAGATTTTGGAACCCTTTATATCCAGGGTTGAGAATTTTCCACGGATCCGCGGAAATCCGGGAATTTCATAAGGCCAAGGGTCATTTTGTGAATCGTCTAAATCCGATAGATGCTAAACCCCCGACTAGTTTTCAGAGTTTTTCTCAAAACTTCGATCTCATCCCTGTATATCTCAAATTTACCATTGGGGACATGATAAGCTTGCATGGTATATTTTAAAAACAATGCCAAGGCCTTGATGGTTGTGGGTTCAAATACCAGATGAATTGCGATTATGATCATAGTCATGACAATCGTCCTTGGTTTGTCTGTGATTATGATCAAAGTCATACCAATCATCGTTGGTTTGTCTGTGATTATGATCATAGTCATGACAATCATCTTTGGTTTGTCTGTGATTATGATCCTAGTCATGACAATCATCGTTGGTTTGTCTGTGATTATGATCATAGTCATACCAATCATCCTTGGTTTGTCTGATTATGATCGTAGCCGTACCAATTATCGTTGGTTTGTCTGTGATTATGATCATAGTCATACCAATCATCCTTGGTTTGTCTGATTATGATCGTAGCTGTACCAATTTTCATTGGTTTGTCTGTGATTATGATCATAGTCGTACCAATCATCCTTGGTTTGTCTGTGATTATGATCATAGTGATGACAATCATCCTTGGTTTGTCTGATTATGATCATAGTCGTACCAATCATCCTTGGTTTGTCTGTGATTATGGTCATAGTCATACCAATCATCCTTGGTTTGTCTGTGAACACTGTCCACTCATGCTAACAGATAATACTATAAGTTTTCCAAGTTTAAGCAAAACTTCTCACTGACAGCATTATCAAGTTTATTCATATTTTTCAGGTGAAATGGATGATGTACTGGATTGTGTTTGCTCTGTTCTCGTGTGTGGAAACCTTCTCTGATGTGTTCTTGTCATGGTGAGTACTGGTCAAGAGTCAGTGATAATATTTAACCCTTGAATTCTAACTCAATATACCTGTACAATGGCTCTCCATATACAGGAAAAATTAACCCTCAGCTTTGGTCCGATGAATTTTGTGTCTCTGCACCCAGCTGCTCACAATATCGACCACAGGTCTGTTTGGTCCCAATTGTTCTGCCTATGTTATGTGTGGACTACAGCTTAAACACATACAGTCAAATAACATTCATTCAAATTCAGCTTATTCATAAGACTTCTTCAGTGGAACACACCTAATTTTAT
This sequence comes from Haliotis rubra, assembly GCF_003918875.1. NCBI lineage: Eukaryota > Metazoa > Mollusca > Gastropoda > Lepetellida > Haliotidae > Haliotis > Haliotis rubra. The sequence goes on from NW_025767512.1 coordinate 312,553, forward strand.
ATGATATTGTTTCTCAACAATCTGACCAAGATGTTAGTTTTTTGTTGTTATTTTTTTTTTTTTTTTGGGTGGGGTTGGGGATGTGTTTTTGTAGGGGTAGCAGGGATGCAAATTTCAAACTTTTTATATTCTGGCCTAATTTATACTTTATCATCACCACCGACGTCTGACATTAACTCAGAAAATTAATAAAAAGTAGTCTCTCAGTATTTAAATTTGTGTTCTGTTTCTGAAGAAGTGCTGTCTATTATTTACAATGGGTTATTTTTTCACCTGTGATGCAGTCATTGACAAGATTCTGTTAATTTGATAATGTGCTGAGATTATTTAAGGTGAATCATAAAATAAGGAATATTGTTGAAATTATTACAAAATAGTTGGATAAAGATAATATAAAAAAAAAATGAAGAAGAGAATAATTCCATAACCCAACAGAGTTCAGCTTTGAAGCTTTTAAAATATTTTGAACAAATAAAGGTAAACAGAAAAAATTGTGTTATTTGTTAAATGAAGACAGCTAAAGACAATTTATTCAACATGCACCATTTGCAAATCAAGGTGTGTAAGACAATTTGTATCAACTTGGACTCAGTTGACAGATCACTAACCTTCACCTTCCCTTCAGGATAAATTGCGATCAAATGTGGGTGTTGCCTAAAGTAGACTAACAATAGCCCTTATTACACAAGGAAGTTTTGTGGACAACAAAGACAGCCCTGACAAGAACACTTTGACAGGATTCCCCACTCACTGGCACAAAGAAAGACACAGAGTCTTACTTAGCTCATGTTCCTGAACTGACTCAACTATCTGTGCAGAGTATTACCTTACAGGTAATTATACCTGGTGTGTTCCTGGCAGGGAGGTGACAGTACCCTGTAGGTAAATGATATGTTCGGGCTGCTGGATCCGGACTCAGATTGTACCAGTGTTACATGTTGGGAAATCGGTTGGATGAAGATATTTCTATAAGATAAATAGAGTATTCAACGTTCCAAATTATGCACCAGGATTCAAAAATATTATTTCACCTGAGATTTGAAAATTCAGGAAGCATGAATGAGATGATCTTTTATCATTAAATAGAGGGCAAGCTTGTAGCATATCATTTCAGAGTTGTGAAAATTGATATGTATTGGTAACATGGATTGTGACTCATTTGGTAGCAATATTGGTGTTCCGATGATAATTTTTTTCTAAAAATCGATCGAAGGAAGGATAAAAAATGATTATCGATTGTAAAAAAAATTTTTTTGATTAATCGGAATTTTGTTGTTTTTGTATAACACCCTTGAATTAAGTATACTAACCATTTAATTTGATGAATATTCACGAACAAACATGCGCTCAACAGCGTAAAGCTATGCGCATTGTAAAAGTATAACCACTTTTATTGTTGAATTACAATTCCAGTGTCTTACTTGCATGCATGCTTTTCATTGCATGACAGTATTAGTTTTAAAAAAACCCATTAATTAGTAAAAACCTGGGGAAAAACCCTTAAAATTGGTGATTACATTAAAAATGTATATATTTCAATTATAGTCGATAATCGTTCACCACAAGTACTCCAATAATTGATAGTGGATTTGGTTTCCGATTCCCAACACTAGTAGCCAAAATCTAATTGTTAAAAGTTAAAGATTTAAAGTATAATTAGATCCAAATACTATTGCAAGCCTCAAGATATCCACATTCTACTTAGTTCCAGACGATGTTACTATAGTCTAGTTTTAGAATATAGAGCTTGTTCATAAAAAATGTATTGATATATGTTTCGGTCTATTACTTAAACATCAGTCAGGGGCGGTGGGGTAGCCTAGTGGTTAAAGTGTTTACTTGTCATGCTGAAGACCCGGGTTTGATTCTAATTAAACATCAGACAGGCATCAGTCTTCTTGTTGAGACATTTATCACAGATGATGGGGGTTACCTGTACATATTCAAGGTGTACAAGATTCTTGGATACAAGGAAAAACACTTGTCAGGGGTGGAAATAACTTTAAAATTGCTAGTTGACTCCGGTACAGTAGCACATGTAAAACCACTTGCCCTGATAATTTTTCCACTATACCGACCGTTTTCTTGTTGATTTTTTAAATGAATAACATAATTAACATTGGAAAGTCAACTGGACACCGGTACAGTGTGATATACAAATTTGCTTGTCCGACAGAAAAAAACACTGGACTCGGAGTTTGGGCAATGGGTTATTTCCACCCCTGCTTGTTCCTCTACACTGTTAAAGAGGAACTGTTCTTAGTATCTGGATGGTGCACTCCATGCAGTGCAACATAATCATGTTGGTCTTGTGTAGATCTTCAGTAATCTAGCTGGATGTGCCAGTTTCTTACGCAGTGCACAAATGAGCATCTCAAAAAACGTCTATCAATATTGATTTTACCAAATTCTTGACAAGCAGTTGCTGACGAAAAGGTAATTATGCCCTGTTAGTTTTATAGGTTAAGGCAAAAATCTGTTAAGAGATAAAATATAGTGCTGTTGGATGCTTGTGTGGTTTGCCAGTTTGCCATGTACCTAGAGAGACTTGTACTTGTTTAAGGGGGCGGTGGGGTAGCCTAGTGGTTAAAGCGTTCGCTCGTTATGCTGAAGACCGGGGTTCGATTCACCTCATGGGTACAATGTGTGAAGCCCATTTCTGGTGTCCCCCGCCATGATATTGCTGGAATACTGCTAAAAGCGTTGTAAAACTAAAACTCACTCTTTTGTTTGAGAATGCAGATGCTTTGTATCTGTGCATAGCTTTTAGTGTGATAAATTAGGTTTGATTTATTCTTGGTTAAATATCATCTAGGCATCAATGTTTTCATATCAGTGCAGGTTACTATATCTTAAAAGAATATTCCCGTCACGCACTAATTATTTTAAACCCTCCCATGTTGTCCAGTCACCTCCCATCTCACCCCTACTTGTTGATTCCACCTTGTTGCGGTGATGTTGTTACAGTTGCCGTTGTTTGGTCATATGTTATCAACTATGGTTATAATGGTGGGGTAGCCTAGTGGTTAAAGTGTTCACTCATCATGTGAAGCCGGTGTTTGATTCCCCACATGGGTACAATGTATGAAACCCATTTCTGGTGTCCCCAGCCGTGATATTGCTGGAATATTGCTACAAGCGGCGTAAAACCAAACTCGGTCGCTCACTCACTCACTCACTCACTCACTCACTCACTCACTCACTCACTCACTCACTCACTCACTCACTCACTCACTCACTCACTCACTCACTCACTCACTCACTCACTCACTCACTCACTCACTCACTCACTCACTCACTCATATGCAGTACGACTAAAATATGAAAGGAGGTGATACCTCCCAAAACTGTTATATCTGTTTTGTGCTAGCCCCTGTTAGTACAAATAGAGTGAAATCATTTTCATATTTTAAATGATATTTATTATGTACAACACTTGGTCTGCTGGGCATGTGTTTTGTTCCTAACACCTAAGACAAGACCTACGACAAGACCTACGAGTTACGTATTGTGTCACCTCAATCCCCCTGATGAAATGTGGGCCTATCCTTGAGTGTCAGGTAGTTGAGAAGCGTGTGTCAGATGGTGAGAGTATCCACCCTTGTGTCAGTTTGTAGACATGTTAATGGCGGTCTCTGCATGGACTGGGTCACGTAGACACGGTCACTGTCACAATGCTGCATTTATCTATAGTTCTCGCCACAACGTAGTTATCGTTGAGGGGCTTTACCTTCGAAACTCCACTTTGAGATACCTTTTATCATGCATATCTTGGTAGCCATTCTTTTTCACTTTGAAACCATTCATCTGATGTGGTTTTTTGTTTGTAGTGTAATTACGCTGTAAGCAATAACCTAGTTATGTCATCACGATTGTGTCCGCCATTTCACGTGTCTCATCTTGGCGGCCTCTATAGCATTATAGAACTAGAAGCGTTGGGGAGCTGCAGTTAAACTGATTGAGTGTCATGCCAGTGTACATATAAGAATGTTTGATTCATTTTAAGAACATTGTGAAAAACTTGTCTCCCTTCCTTGATGTGGCGGGAATATTGCAGTGTAAACTCATATTTACTTTGTGTTTTTTTTAATAATTGGTGGCGGTGGGTTGGCCCAGTGATTAAAGTGTTGGCTCATCAAGCCGAAGACCCGGGTTCGATTCCCCACATGGTACAATGTGTGAAGCCCATTTATGGTGTCCTCTGCCGTGATATTGCTGGAATATTGCTAAAACTAAAAGCGGCATAAAGCCATACTCACTCACTTATTCACTTTTAAGAATTAATTATCATGACAGGAATTTTCAATCTGTGATGTTCAGCAGTATTAGAAATTCAGTGTGGATGGTCATTTTTATAGTTCTATTGATGAGTTTTTAAAAGTCATAGGCTCTATTAGGGTAAGAACAAACTTCAAAGATCCCAGTTCCCCCTTGTTTTGGCTCTGTTTAAACTTGGTTACTGGAAGGTGGAAGACACAGTTGGCTTGTAGTTGGTAGGTTGAAGGCGTGATGATAGGTCTCATCCTCCAGAAGCGAAGGAGATAGTTGACCATAGAATACCTGTTTTTGCCAAACTAGCCTTGTATTATGGAAATATACTGAGTCAAAAAAGAAACTTCACATTCTTTCATCAGGGCACTATAAAAGAACAAGAGATGGTAAGATGATTAAATTGGTATTATTTCATTGCTGAGATCTGTGTGATGTACTCGATACACTGACAGTGCCATAATCAGTTCCATTAGGCTACACCGCCGTTCCAAAACATGGGTATACAGAATGTCAAGTCACAAGAATAAAAATGCGAAATTTCTCAGTTCAATATCGTGTATGGCCGCCCCACGCATTCACCACAGCCAAACACCATCTCCTCATCGACTGCCTGATGCTTTTGAACACGTGGTTGGGGATTCTGCGCCATTGCTCTGGCAAGGCAGCGCCAAGTTCCTGCAAATTCTGAGGTTGGTTCCTAAGACCACGAAGCCTTCTCCCAAGTGCATCCGAAACGTGCTCTATTGGATTAAGGTCAGGGGACCTCGATGGCCAGTCCATGACGCTTGATTCCAGCGTTTTGAAGGAAATTTAGTGTCAACATCGCGGTATGCGGCTGAGCATTATCATGCTGGAACTGTAGTCCTGGGCCATGAGCTGCCATGAAAGAAACGAGTTCAGGGGTGAGCACCTGGTCGCGGTAAGCAGCAGCTGTGAGGTTTCCACGGATGACCAGAAGTCTGGAACGGTTGTTCCCACAGAAAGCACCCCACACCATGCAACTTCCGCCCCCGAATCTGTCGACTTCCTGTACACAACATTGGGCATACCGTTCACCTGGATTCATTGCTAAAGACGACTCGATTCCAGTCTCTCTGGGTCCATCGGAGGTGACGTTGGGCCCACAGCAAACGTTGACGTTGGCGTCAATATTGGCCCACGATATGGACGTCGAGAATGGAGATTGGCAGCCTGCAACCGATTTCGAATGGTCTGTGAGGACAGTCGACCTCTAAACATCTCAGCCCTGGTTCGTGTAGCCGGCAGAAATCTGTCACGAGGGTGACGAGGATCTAATTGATCGGTCTTCTGCTCGTGACGTCACACGTGGACGACCCGACCTTGGGCGATCAGAAGTGGTGCCAGTTTGTTGTAGACGACCTCGCAAGTCATACACAGTACGACGGCTGCATCCCATTGCTCTTGCGACGTCAATAACTGATCTTCCCACTTGCAACATGCCAACGGCACGTTCACGTTGCACATTTGACAATCGTGGCATTTCAAGTACCGTTAGAACATGCATATGAAGAAAACTTCGATGCGAAAGATCACGTGATCGACTGCAAGTGCAAAACCTGATTTGGCACTAACGTCATTTGCACGACGAATGGATGGGTTTGAGTGGGTTTTACTCACGTATTTCTAGAGTCGAAAGGTAGGGATCCCATTTCGGATACATAGATGTATCATCAGAGAAAAATTATTCATTATTTTTCAAATTACATTTTGTGAAGTTTCTTTTTTTGACTCAGTATATATTTTGGCTAGACTAATGAGTCTTTGCATAGTTCAATCAAAATTGTATAAAGAAATCAACACCAGGTCATAAACAACATGGCGACAGCCATGGAGATTTAGTCAATAGCACCATTTGCAGAGCATACGTACCATCAGCTGGGCATTGACATATATTATCCGAATGTTTTCATGTTTTTGATCAAGTGATCAAATGATTTGATGCACTTTGCAGGGTAACACCTACATCATTACAATAAAGATCTTGATTATTGATCAGATTGTCTTGACCATAATATTTGAAGCAGACATACATGGAAACTGATTAATCAGTTTGAAAGAACAATCTCATGTTTATAACACAACAATCAAACTATGAATTTTTAAGCTAGGCCAGCTACGTGGGAACTGGTCTTTTACAGCCAGTTATCTCTCTTGCCTCGGAAAGACCAGAAGTGTCATGATGTACACTGTATGACATGACTGCAGATGTTCCAGTGCAACCTGTGGGTTTGTACTCTGTGTTGCCGTCCATCGCAGCCATGCATGTCAAAACGGTTCTGGAGTCATCTGCATTGTCAATAAAACACATGTTACCAAATTGAATTCATCATTCAGGACAGTCACTGGGCTGGAACCTACTGACTCTTCAGGTTTGAATGGATGCACAGATTGTGCACACTGTTATTGTGTATAACTTATTAACATTAGCATATTGATATCATGTTGTTGCATAGGCAAAAAATGGGCTGGCCTATGTGGGTAGTCTGACAGAAAGGAGGTCCCCAGAACTGTTCAACCATGCTTCTGAAGTAGCAGAATATTGAACATATTGTCTTCACAAATTCTGTGTTTATATGAGCTTACAGTTATATTGCGAACAACCTCACTCACTCACTCACTCACTCACTCACTCACTCACTCACTCACTCACTCACTCACTCACTCACTCACTCACTCACTCACTCACTCACTCACTCACTCACTCACTCACTCACTCACTCACTCACTCACTCACTCACTCACTCACTCTTCTCTGCCCTAGTGGCGTGGTCCTTTATTGAATCTGTTGAAAAATGGTTTGTCTGGCCCAGACTTTAAAATTAAAGGCAGACATATTGCTTAATTTGTGCTAACTGCAGTTACAAACACAATTTAAATGGGGAGTCTCAAGGTTTTGATCCGTTTTAGTAAGAACCTTTCTATCCAGATGAACATCATCATACAGTGTCCTGTTCCAGATCTTCCCTGTCCTCTACAACTATACATTATTGTCACAGGTTTAACAATGGGGTCCTGAAAGGAAAATATCTTTTCCCAGTTCCTCATGTTTATTGTGAATGCCATGTAATGCGGGTCTAGTGGTCGCAGTATTTGACCTGACTGAGTAAGGGTTAAAGTACGGTAATAATGTAGCTTGTAGCTCGTACAGCCAACCACTGGTATGAGAAACAGTCCAGCCTTGGCTTGGCTCTCTTATCATATTTCATCAGCATGAATGCCACAATTAATGTTCACTTATGCTTAGTTTCTGAATATGTACACCTGATAGAAACAAAAAGCCTCATTTGAATAGAAAAGGGGACCCAGTGAGATATGAAATTCACTCAATCACTCACTTATCTATGCTTGAAGCAGACTAGACAGCAGTCCATGTTTGAAACATTCAGTAAAACATGCATAAGAACAGTATAATTTTGGGATGTATTTTCCTTGTCATCGGTATGATTATTATGGAAACGAAAATTGATAATAATAATAATAATAATAACAATAATAATAATAATGAGGGTACTTATACCGCACAATACTCCACACCACAAAGGATCATGCACAAAGCGCGCACAAACAGCACAACATTATTAACCCGGATAGCCCTAGAAGGTTATACCGTAGTCACATGACTTATCCCATCGGGTACCCATTTTTCTGCTGGGTGAACAGAGGCAAGTTTGAACAAACTCATTTGCCTAAGGTGAGTCCACGTGTATCACATGTGCTTCGTTGTGGGGCAGGACTGAAGTCCTAGAAACTCTCAGGAGGCAAGCTGCCAAACAAGGTCTAATAATCTTTTTTTGTTGTATTAATCATTTGTTCGATTGTTTAAGGTAATATAGAACTGTATTTGCATTGTATTAGGATAAACTGGAGACTACTCCAGCCTTTGCAGGAATCTGCGGAGATGTACAACCAGTTATTTCTGTTTTCAGGCTTCCATTTTATTACGAAGTGAAGATTGTGTTTGTGCTATGGATGCTTTCGCCAATGACAAAGGGATCCAGCTTCCTTTTCAAGAAATTTGTTCACCCACAGCTGGCAAAACGGGAAAAGGTAAACTGGAGATACAGCAGAGGCCCAGATTAGCTGCAAATCCGGGAAAAATATGCATAGAAAATTTCAATTATGCATTGAAAAATTATTGTTTGTGTACCAATTACGCATTTAAAATGTTTAAAACAAATGCGTACGGAATGGAATATATTTATAAAAATCGCTTGCGTAATGACAAAGACATCGATTGCTATCAAGTTGTACTGTTAGTATTGGACTAGAGTTGTACTGTCAGTGTAGGATGAGTGATTTTTTATGAAATCATTTCCATTATATTTAAGTTGGTTTTGATTAGGTATGACATAAGGCAGAACATACCTGCTTAGTAAACTTACTCAATGACATAATACTTAGGTGAGTAAAATGACTGAAATACGTGAAATATGTGAAATACGCACATATTTGAAAGCGGTCGGTAACGGAAAATGAAATACCCACTCAAAATTCATAATACCCACTCCAAAAAAATACAGTGGGCACAGTACCTACATGAGCTAAATCTTATCTGGAGCTCTGATACAGGAACATTAAAACTCAGTTTCCATCTAGTATTTAAGAAAAATGGATTCATATTATAGGACCTAATATACCTATGATGAGAATATTGTCGTCAATGTTTACACAACCCTTCAGAAATATTTTACCATTGAATTAGTTGATAGCAATTACGATTCCATGCAGATAATCGCCAGGTTGTATGATCTTTGTTGTGCTTGGTGTGTAATGATGTTTTGCCTCAGGATAATCATTTGTGCCTATAAGTGCACCACTCAACCATCAGTATGAGTCATGGTGAAACTTATGTGATTGAATATGATTAATCCAACATGCACACAAACAGTCAATCAGATTGAGAAATGAGTTCATTACCCTGCCATGTTGAGAGCTGGAGTGTTGTGGGTCAAGACTGTGAACCTTTCACTTCTTTGAGAGGCACCTCTAACCTGCACCTGTAATATCACTTCAGTACTAAGCACTAAGACTATTCAGTTCACATGAGATAAACTTTTCAACTGATTGCTTGCTTACAGTGAGGGAGCAAAGTTTATCCTTAGTGCTACTGGACGCATGAAGATGCGGGTTAGAATTGGTTTTCAGTAACCCATGCTCATCATAAGAGGCTACCAATGGGATTAGGTGGGTGGTCAGGCTCGCTGACTTGGTTGATGTCATGGTATCCCAATTGCATAGATTGATGCTCATGCTGTTAATCACTGGACTGTCTGGTCCAGACACGATTATTTACAGACCATTGCCATATAGTATGATATAGCTGGAATATTGCTGAGTGCGTCATAAAACTAAACTCAATCACTATTCTTGAAAATGAATGTTGTAATTTGGTATCAGTAACAATAGCATGTACTGTCTTTGCTTTGTTTCATAGCTTTTCTCAGAGAATTATGGCAGTGTGTGTTCAAAAATACGTTTCGCCATACTTAAATCATGAGTATCGATCTACAAGTCATCATACAAACATGTTAGACACTGCTGAAAATAATACACCCATCAACAGTCCATTTAGATGTACCATTTCCACTCCAAATACGTCACGACTAATTGAAAACAGCGACCATGTATCCCACTGATGTAATTAGTCCTCCTCTTATCAGCTGGCTTTGAAAGCCAGACACTCCATCTTCAGAAGCTAAGTGAAGAGTGCAGATAAACTTTGAAGTGTTGTTTCACAATTAGATTACTGCATGTCTGCATCCTGTGCCAAGACCCCGGAGTGATTCTGTCTGACTGATTCCTGAACCGACTCCTCTAAACAGCTGGTGTCACTCTGGCCACTGCAGACTCGTTTTAAACATTTACTTATTACATAAATAAACTTGGTGCACCAGACAGAAATATGACAGGTGATGATGATTGATGTTGTCTGTTTCAGGACATCGACGAGTTGATTGTCCAAGCCAGCAAGCAAGGGTATTCCACTCTACTCACCCTTGGAACAAGAGGGTTACAGTTTGCTTCCAAAACCATTATGCAAGCTACGCTCAGAGTAAGAGCTATGGTCTAAGGAAGATAACTCTTGATTTTGTGTTGTTGGCACATGGTCAAAGGGAGATAAATCTGTATAGGATTACAAGTTAAAACTGATACTTGTGTAGAGATTTAGTTATAAATTGTATTAATGTTTAGGATAGAGACATGATTTGTATTTTTTATCATGTTTTAAACTTGTTTTAAATTTAAATGATCTCAATACTGTTGGGTTGGGTTGGGTTTTTTAATTGTGTTTTGTTTTCAGAGCATACTATCGTTACTCAGTAATTATTTACAGGAAACAAATAACATAAGAATGAAACAGATAAAATTCAGAAATTACTGATGACATTTCTTTGCAGACTAAATGGTTTAGAAAACACTTAGCAGGCCATTTTAGCAGACTAGTGAAAATATAGGTAAGTGCTGATCCAGTAAGCAGTGTTCATTTGCTGACTAAAGATGGCATCTAACTGTTTTAGGGTCATGGGAAGCTGGTTGACCACATACGACGGAGCTACAGCACCAGTGACCTGACTGATGATGGTCACTCGCTGGCTCAGAGGCACGTGTTTGAGGAAGATGATGATGATGATGAGTTAGGTAAGAGCAGTGCTTGATACAGTGGTGTCACTTTGGTTCGGGGCCAGTGTCTCATACCATGCTGTTGCTCTGGTGAGGGGCCAGGAATGCCACATTTGACTTTCAAATAGCCCCTCTAAAACTGATTCGCTCGTCACGCCGAAGACCCGGGTTCGATTCCCCACATGGGTACAATGTGTGAAGCTCATTTCTGGTGTCCCCCGCCGTGATATTGCTGGAATATTGCTAAAAGCGGCGTAAAACCAAACACACTCAGTCACTCACTCTAAAACTGAACACATAGTTTGAGGGATTCTTCTGCAGATACCAATAGCACCAAATGGATTAATTGTCTGTGGAAGCGTTTCATTATGTAATTTATAGCAGCACACAGAAATATGTTCAAAAGTGTTTTATGGTATATATGAGCTACACAGAACTTGCAAACATGCAAATTGATTTAAACAGATCACAGCATTAGTAAACATTGAAATGAATATGTATATCTTTCCTCAACATGCATGTCAATTTCTAAATGTTTACTCTGGTAATGACTAGTACTTTGTTCACATTGTATTTGGTTGTATATATGTGTGTTGAATTACTACAGCGGCTTCTAAGGTTAGCTGTTAATATTTAAATATTCATAAGTATTCTCAACCAAAATGACCGCCTACGTGGTGTAGTGGTTAGAGCGTCCGCCCGGAGAGCGGAAGGTCGCGGGTTCCATCCCTGACCGCGTCATACCAAAAGACGTTAAAATATGGTACTTGCCTGGTGCTCGGCTTTAATGGGTACAACAAGGACTGGTCGGCTCGGAGTCAGTTTAATGTGTCTGAGTGGGGTATTCATGCTTCACTGCGTCTTGGTATCTCAGTGGGCAAGCACTATAAAAACAGCTTCAGTCTGGGCTAGTACAAGCAGCTGCACCTACACATACACACGCACGTCGTCATATGAGCGAAATATTCTCAAGCGCGACGTTAAACCCAATTTCACCTCACCTAAACCAAAATGTCGTGATGTCGCCAATTATTTGTACAATATAACCGACATGTTGTAAAGTACTACTTATGTTTATGTTAAGAAAGCCTTTCTCCTTTACCACCATGGGTGGTTCTTTTCAAGAATACATGAAATAAAATGAAATTTACCTGGTAACACCACATCCTTTATCAGTGAACCCTGTCTAATCCCATACTGGTCCTTTAATGAGTTTTCATCTTCAAATTTCTCACTCCAAAGCTGACACTGCCACTCCTTCCTAGAAACCCAATTTAAAAGCTGGAAATTGGGTAGATTGACTTGTTGAATATTGTATTTGAGCTTTTTGAATATGACAAATTGGCTTTTTTGATGTGGCAAATTTGACGGGTTGAATATAGCAAACGAAGGAGTTAAATTAGGAGAAAACACAAATCTACTTGGTTACAGGTTCACAACATTTGCCATTATATTTATGATCTAACTATGAACATAACTGTTTCTTTGTAGATAACAGGTTACTAGAAGATCAGCAGGAACTGGTGAGGCAAGGACGTCTAACTCGCAGCAAGGATTCCATTGATTCATCCAACAAACATTCTCGGCTCAAGAAAAGTCAGAGCGCTGCCGCTGGTAAGTTTAATAGTGTCATCAGTCATACATTCCTCACTGCCGGTTTGATGTCCCACCATGTTCCATATGAAGGATACTTTACAATAGTGAATGAAACACCCTAATAATCTGTCTTAAAGTATCCTTTTTAACATAACAAGTATTTTTGGTATCTTTGCAGTGAGTCAGAGCTACAGATAACTTTTTGGGTCATTGAGTTATGTACCCGCTTGTCTTCATCTCAATTGGGTATCCTAATTTTCCTTTGAGTAACCAAACTAATTGTACTCACCTCACTCAAAATCAATTGGGTATTTTGCCTTTTTCCATTAATTGTTAAAATATAATAAAGTTAAAATGTTAGTGTTTGTTATTTATATTTGATCTGTAATATGAGAAACGATATGAAAGACTGCTAGTTGAGTGTTCATGTGCCGAAATAGAACCTCTAAATATACCTCAGTTGCTTTATCTATCCACTGGTACGCAAGCTAAGATTTGAAAGTTTTCTGTGTACGCATGTACAATCAAATTTATTGAGTATTTACAAAAATACAAGCGTACTTGTACACAACAGACGTAATAGGAATTGAGTTTTCATATAAATATTTACGTAATTTACGCAGATACGCCAGCTTATCTGTACCTCTGGTGAGTTAAGTTTTACGCCACACTTCGCAATATTCCAGCTATATGGTGGTGGTCTGTAAATAAATGAGTCTGGACCAGACAATCCAGTGATCAACAGCATGAGCATTGATCTGCACAATTGAGATACGATGACATGTGTCAACCAAGTCAGCGAGCCTGACCACCCGATCCAGTTACAACTAGGGGGAAACGGTATACTGTGGTATTAGAAGAACCGCGGTATTTTGCCTCGGTTTGGTATACCGTAATGCAATCCAAAAATTCGATATTTTAAGTTTTCGTACCGTCATTTCTATCTAGTCATAAGATGCCAGTTTTGTTCATTCAAAATGACAAAGATTATGGTTACTTTTTTCCCATGTTATTAACCCTTTCAACACCGCAGGCCGCTTAAGCGGCCACAACGTTATGAGTCCCCAGACACCGGAGGCCGATTAAGCGGCCAGGCAGTAGTCACGTCAAAATGAGACATAATTTTAGGAACCTACCTGACTTATGATTCATATATTAAATCTATCACATTTTACAATGTCTGAAAACACTTATTAAATTTCAATTTATCATATATTATCAGCAGAATTAAAATTATAAACTATTTTTCGCAATGTTATTGAAAACAACGATCCTCGGACACATGCTTCGGCAGCGGGTCTACAATAATATTGTCAAAGAGCAAAGTAACGATGTTTCGAGGAATTCATTAAATAAATTGAATAAACTAATGAATAAAATCAACAACAGCATTCATAAAAGTTGTCAAACGTACATATAAAATTACTATTTCCATCTTTTTGTGCGATCATGTAATGCAAGTCAAGTCACTGACGAGTGACATCTCGGCTCTCGCCGCCTCAATCTTCACGCCCGGACATGATGTTTAATGCAAAAATATATACATGAAGCCTTTTTGTCACAGGTCATAACCTAGCACGATACGTCCAATAAGTTCCATAATTTACGCATGACAGGTAGCGAAGGAGTTAAAACATTTCTTTGCTTAATATGTTCAGAATAGCATTATTTTACCCAAAACTTTTGTCTAAATCAAAAGGTTTTCGTTTACGAGGACGGTATCCATTGCCGTAATATGATTGGCTGCCTCAGGTCATGTGTCTGATTTTGACCAATCACGACCCTTATAGCGAAAAAGTGTCATTAGAAACCAATCTTTATCCAATAAAATCGCTTCTTACAACTGTGAAAATACTCTTGGCAAGGGTACAGTGATATTGTTGATGTTCAGAGCTTTCGAACGATGCCCGACATCAAACGATTCGCCTCGCATGTTATGCACAGGAAGCTTCGAAAACGGAGGTATTTTCCGTTGTTATGTCATGTTACCGAGCGGAAAGCCACAGATATCGGGAAATAGGCGACCATACATATTATTTAAGAAATCTTTTTATAATAATTTTCTGATGACGTAAAAATGAAAATATAAAAGAAAAAGGCACAGGCATGTTATCACATGTCACAAATGGAAAAAAATCGCCATAGTTTTTGCTTCTTTCGTGGTTTATCTGGATGTTATAAATGTAAGCTTGCATTTTCATTCAAAAATACATTTATTTAAGTTGTAGTTGTATTATTTGAATAATATTATAAAAATAAACTTCATATTTATCAACAGTAGGATTAGATCTTTTAAATGGTGTATGGGATGTAGTAGCAATAACGTTTTACAAGCTTATAATTTCCTTCATAAACATAGGCTTCATCTATGACCTCAGGGTCTCTGGGAACTCGGTGTCATGGCAGTAAATGCCTCTGGTTGACTGGTGTTGAAAGAGTTAAACAATGTAAGCTTCTTTGAGTGGCATTTTAGAAGTTGGGAGTACAATATAGAACAAACTTTGGATAACAACTTCTTTTTATTCGTGAGTGCGACGTTTCGATACAGATTCTTGTTCCGTTGTCAAGCATAATGGAACATGAAGAAGGGGGAAGTGTATATATACAGGATGTAACAATGTACCTTGTTGTAACCATTAAAGCCATTAAAGTACCATATTTTAACGTCTTTTGGTATGACGCGGTCGGGGATCGAACCCGCGACCTTCCACTCTCCCCCTGTTGTCTGAAGCTCAGCAGGACAGTGGGGTAGCCTAGTTGTTAAAGCATTCGCTCATCACACTGAAGACCCGGGTTCAATTCCCCATATGGGCACAATATGTGAAGCCCATTACTGGTGTCTCCTGTGATATTGCTGGAATATTGGTAAAATCGGTGTAAAACTAAACACTCACACACACACTGACACTCGCACACTCTCAATCACTCCCTCACTCTCAGCAGTTGTTCTCAAGAGTTGCTTCCCTTTGGTGTGCAAGGGATCAGTGATAGTCGGTTTGAATCCCTGATTTGCCCTGTCCTTGTATCTAGGTTTACCAGCAACATGTCCCTGTTTGTATGATTGTTTCACTAAAGTGATAAACTTTGGAGACCTGTTTGAAATTTCTCTCCTGATGATCTTGGATAGAATTTGTCTTCAACAACCCATGTCTTTTGTAAGAAGCGACTAGCATTGGTTAGATCAGACTTGGTTGATGCAGGTCATTATCAGTGATGTTTCGATTAATTGAAATAATCGAAGATTGGTCGCAGTGACGAAACGACCAAGTGATCGATCACAATTTCTCATAATCGAACACAAACGATTTTGGAACTACTGTTTTAGTCTTTGAAACTCTTGACTGTGTAACATATCTTCGAAGTTGTCAGGGCCTGAAAACCTGTTTAATTCTTCGAAAACTCACTTCACTAACTGGTTGTCATTGTACAAAGCGATCTTAACGCTAAGGTGATCGTAACTCCCATACCTTAACATACACTTTAGGCAGTCTTAGCGCTAAGGTGATCGTAACTCCCATACCTTAACATACACTTTAGGCAGTCTTAGCGCTAAGGTTGCTTTGTACAACAGCACCCTGAAATATATATCATGACTGAATGTTTCTTGAAGACTCCAGGAATTTTATGTTCATGATATATTAGTCATCACTTTAAAGTAGCAAGATGCATCATGTTATACATATCTGCAATAACAACTTGGATAGGAAAATCTGAAAATTGACGCTAACCGATTTTTTTCGATGATTGGTAATTATGTAATTTCCAACACTAGTCATTATATCCCAATTTTGTAGATGGAATCTTATGATGTCAGTCACAGGATAGTTAGTTCCAGAGTCGGTTATTTACAGATTATCATATAAATGAAAAATTACTGAGTGCAGTCATAAAGAGCAAACAAAACTAGTGGGAAGAACTGAATACCTGTTCCATCAGACAGATATGGATATTGATGTTTGTGTTCCAGCTCTGTCAAGTGTGAAGGAAGTAGAGGAGGAAGAAGAGGAGGAAGTGACAGTGACAGAGGAGATAATGTTGTACCCAAACACACGCAAGCAGTACACAGCTAAAGAGGTAGGTTTCAGGGGGAGGTAACTCTCCTGAGACTCACACCCCAGCAGATTACACTGTATTGGGGAACACCTTACCGATATGTTGTTTCACTTCACATATCACAGTTATTAATATGATTATATGCTCAAATTAATTAATAATGCTGCTTATATTTATACAGCTTCAGAAATGCTGCATTAGCATATATATACAACAGCTTTATTATGACTAATAAATGAAGAATGTTAGTTAAGCCCTTATACCTCCAGATAGTCAGTTTGAAGTATCTTCTCATTAATGACATACAGGTGGAAATACGAAAATATAATTTCAAATGAAAATAATTGATTTTGTAACATGTATGTTCGTATCTGGATCTGTTGTGCTCTACTGCGGATGTGTCCAGTTTCTCTATCCTGATGTAACATGTCAGAATCCATGTGTGTTTGTACATGTGCTGGAATATCTCTGTGTCTGTCAGTGGTGGATCACACATGCCCCAGTTGTCAACAGCTGCAATTAGCTGTACAGAGTTACATCCCCTAGGTGTGTCAGGAAACTATGATCCTGGCTTTGAATCCCAGTTTCACCTTGATAATGACTTTATATTTCTCTGCAGTATACCATTCTTCAAAATCTTACATTTTATTTATTGTGTGAGTTGGAATTGTTCAAGTATTTACAATAACTTATCAACATTGTCATGTTCCTTAATATTAACGGCTTGGAGACTACTGACAAGGGTTAAAGCTCTTTGATATTGCAGTTATATTGAATGCATTTTTTTAATTGACTCTTTTCTCTTATGTTTCAAAACATGTACATTAAACAGCATGTTCTTTATCTTTGTACAATAATCTAACACGTCGGCATGTTTTTATGTCTTACAATACATGCTCAATTTGCTAATCATCTAATCATTAACCATCACTGAGCATGTCACGATCTTTCTCCAGGCTTCTTATAGCTTTGAGATGTAATCACTTGCAGAAAGCATCCCTAAACAGTCCTAGCACACTGGTGGTAAGTTCCGGTTTAAGTCTACCATTTACCTATAACAGGACTCTAACTATGGAAGCAGCATGAGCAGCACTGGTAGTCGCTATAGCAACCTCAGCTACAGCAGCGGTGGCAGTGGTTATGGAAGTAACTCTAGCTTACCTGACAAACTCCCATCCAGCTACGGGATCTCGGCTAACCTGTATGACAAGAACTCACCAAGTTATGGCAGCTCGTCGAGTCTACCGGATAGGAATCCATATGATTCCTTCTATGATAACCGTTCCCTCATGTACCGGTCGACCTCTAGTCTGTACGAGCGGACTCCGAGCTATGGTGCTGGGTTGTATGATAAGAAGGCAAGACAGTACAGAAGTGGGACTGCATTGTACGATCGGACCAAGGAGAACACAGGGACCATGGGGACCATTCCTCGGTATCGAGTGCGGTCCAATTCATGGACTCCAAGTGTGGGATACCCAAATTATTCCTGGAAATGCTGATTGGTTTTTCTGATCTAACGTGTTATGGAGACAGGAAGAGAGGTCAATATAATTTGCTTCGAGGAAGGACTTGTTGAAAATGCTCTGAAGCTTATCAGCTATGACCAATATTTTCAAGATTGCACAGACAAGATTAATTGCCCTGAACTGTGAAGTCCAGTTTTATTTTGTTGATTTTCAGACACTGTCAACATTAGTTATTACTGCCCTGATTTTTCTTATCACCAACAGCCTGCTAACCCTGTAAAAACTTCCCCCCAAATTTTCAAATGACATCTAAAAACTGCTATTTTCCATTCTACAATCTCACAAAAATGTGTGCATTCAGATTAATATTTAGTTAACAAGCTTTGTTAATGAAACTGATTTATACCAGGATCTGAGTGTAATATGCTTCTCACTAACTAAATAGTTTCTCTCCCAGGCATTTTCTGTAAGTCTTTCCTTTGTGTTGACTGTTGTGGAGCTGTGTGCCTACTATCGCCCTGGTCTTGCAGCCTGTCCGTCAGTGCTGCATGTCGGTCGTCTATATGCATGTAGAGTGAGATGACAGACCTCATCACGACTTTCAGTTCCATCCCACACTGCAGTTACCAGTCTTACTAATACCATAGCGATTCAGTCCCCAGAGATGACAAACAGAATCGCAGGGATTGGGAACGGCAGGACCCATTGTCCATTTTGCACATTAGAATAAAAAATGGCCCATTGAAATTTTGAAGTTTACTATTGATACAAGGTTTTTGGTCCATTCTAAATTCAGAAAATGGCTAATAATCCTGAAAATGGCCCATTGTCAAAGTTCTCTGTCCCAATCCCTGGAATCCTGAAAATGTTGTATTTAACCGGTTCAATATTTGTCCTGTTGCCTTTATAATGTTTATAGTTTTACATTATGTACAGTGTACAAAATTAATACACTTCTTTCAAATTAAAATTGAAAATCCTTTACTGTTAGATTCACTTTTTGTATGTTATTATTGGAGGGGCAGTGGAACCATACCAAGTTTTATGATTTGTCATCTCTAGGTCTGATTTTTTTTACTTTTTATGACCAAATTAATACGTCTAGAAGACAAAACCCATAGACTAGTTCCACTGTGTACAAGTACAGTGAGTGTATTTAGTTAGAATTAGTTAATGAAGCTAGTAATTAGATAACAGTGTAGTGTTTGACTTGATCATAGCAATATGACTCACTGAATGTCAGTCTACGTCCATGTTCATCTCATTCTTTAGATCTTCAGTTATATTCCGTCTTCAGTTTGGCCAACTGCAGCTTTGTGTTGTGATTCTATTGTCAAACTTTCCCTTTTTGTTATTCTGCAAGATAAGTTTAGAGATGATTTACCGACCTTCAACTTTTGAAAGGATTTTTGAATTACGATCATGTATTTGATGAAGTACTGTATGAAACTGCTCATGATCGCCATGACAACATATGAAAGTCCTCACCATGTTGTCTAACAATATTGTTGTCAACCAAAACAGGATATGTATAAATAAATGTAAAATGTTAGAGTTAATTTTGGTCATTTTCAGGAAACCAAACAATTTAGGAAAAAATAACCAAAAACATGTGTTTACAATGTTTTGCCTTTTGTGTATCTTTTTGGTTTGTTTTGACATCAGATTTGGTTATGCTTTTTAATATCATGGAACTGAAATAGCAAACATGATGTGTAATTGCTCAGGTTGAATCGTATCTCACTTACATAAACAACAAACACAACAAACAAATTTAAAGTGAAAAACGCTCTTAAATATATTCATAAATATTCGATTCTGATTACTACAAAAAAATAATTTCATTCATGAAAGAATATCATTCGATTCACAAATACACAAGTGAATCGCAACCAAACTATTGTATGGGCAGTTATTGATCCATGATTGAGGGGAATGATACAAGTAACCATAATAGTAGTAACATCTATCATGTGATAGAAAGCTCAAATTATTGTGTTAGTCCTGCTTAAATAATGAATAGACCAAAAATAGTCTGGGCAAATTGAATAGGTTGCAAACTTCATTCTGACATTGTGATTGCTAATGGTTTGTTTGATAAGCACACTGCATGTGTAGTGGAATCGGTAAACATCTGCTTCTGGGGTTCTGAACTTCAAATAATTGGTTCATTATAATCCGTTCTTTTTGTATCTGTTGTTCTTTTCACCTATGTAACATTTAGCCTAATTTTCAAATTCCAAATGCCACTTTTCGTTGATATTAACAATTCATGCCTCATGAAAGTTTGAAGTTCCAAAGCAAACTGATGTTCAAAGGAAATATTTTGGATCAGTAATTTATTTTTTCTATGTGGTTTGGTGTGTGTGTGTGTTAATTTTTTCTATGTTTCTTTTCAGCAAAGTAAGATCGTCACATATGGCACCCTTCCACGAAACCGCGGTCGTCCAAAGGGCAGCACACGGAAGAGTGTCACCCAACCAGGAATCTTCAAATAGAGCCCGGACAGTGTCCAATAATATCTCAGGAAGTTCCCACTTTCGTAACCATAGCTTCGCATCCCTACTGCTGAGATGGAATCCTTGTTGGAACGATGACGATATTATCGCCATTTCTGTTGTCTTTCATGTTTCTGCACAACAGCGGACACTGTGACCTTCACCTTGACCTTCACCTTGACCCAAGGTCAAGGTCAGGTCGTGAATGGTCCATGGACTGAAAATGATGACTCAAACTTTTGGAATACCCTTGGCTTTCATTCAAGATCTCCATTGAGAATTTACATTATCTTTTAAGGTTGTAAATATATCTTTCATCATATATGCATTAATATTGTTGTAACTTATCTCAAGTTGAACGTAATTGCTTGTGTAACTTACTGCCTTTGAAACAACTACCAAAACCTTCCCTAATATCCCATCAAGAATTATTTGTGGTGTGGTGTGTCTGGTTTATCTCGAGGCAGTCGTCTTGAAATGTATAGCGTTTGTGGTGTTAATCACTGAAGTCTAATGTTTTGACTGATAGTTGAAAACCCAACAACTGAAAAATGGCCATGATAGTCGATTTTTCTTAATGTTGTTGCCAGATCGTTGTTTAGCTGATGACAGCTTTTAATTCTCCCCCCACTTACATTAACAGGACAAGGGTGTGGAAATCTGAAAGAAATAATCGGTTCATCATCACTAATGTTATATCACTATGAAGATTGCCATGTCCAGATTTCATGTATCTAAACTGGTCTTGAGTTTTCTATTGCTTTTGTTTCACAAATGGATCTAGTTTTGACCAAAACTTTTAACATTACAAAAAAAATACAAAAAGTATTATTATGTACTTATTATTTTTACATTACAAAAATAACATACCAGGGCCTCTTTTCACAAAGCACTAAGGTGATCGTTAGTCACTTAGGTAACCTAAGTGCAGTGTTAAAGAATGGGAGTTAAGGTTGACCTTAGTAAAGGTTGCTTCGTGAAAGGAACCCCAGAGCACATAGCAACTAAATTCAATGTACGATTTAAGTACAAAATTTTATGTGTTGTGTGATTCCCACATGTCTGAAGCATTACCATGACCAAGACTTGAGTGTTTCCATCCTTTGATACAATGGTAAAATGTCCTTAAGGATTGGGGAAATTTTAAGAAGAAATGGGATGAATTCCTCGGCATTCGTACACTAATTTGTGACAGTTGTTTTCAACCACATGATGGGTAGGAAAGGTTTGGTCAGTTAGGATATGGGAGAGTTCTTTAAAAACTCCCAGTGGTTGTTTCTATTTGAACAAGTGCACATTGGTTTTATTCAACAGCTCTCTCGATGAAAATAAATATGCAAGATGTGAGTATGTTTGTGTTGTACATCACATATTTAAAAAAATTGAATTTATAAAATATGTATAGAAAATGTGATGATAAGAGATAGTATTGCCTCAAAATTTTTGGTGAAATATTAATGAATTTCAAAAAGCAGGCATGGAAATATGTAGAGAAACCACATTTTGTCTTGAGAGTGATTTTTAACAAATTTCACATTTCCCATTCTCAAGTTTGGGTGGAAAAAGCGCCACTTACTCTTTTCATTTTCTCATCTCTGAACACATGGTTTTAATGTGACAGAACATTTTATCATGTGGAGATTAATTCATAAAGGGTGTCTGTACATGCACTAACAAATATTTAGTCTCATCTCAGTACGTACAACTAGATTGCTCGGGTAAAGGGTATGCTTTTAACTCTGTCTCACATTGCTTGTCACAAGTCTTGCCTGTTCTCTGAATGGATGGATGCACGCTGCCACTCCACACAAGGTTATTGCTGGGCTCAACACTTCACAGATGCAAGCACCAGGACTATGGGAGACACATCCTCATCAGCACTCATCAATACTCATCCTACTGTAATGACTCCTACTTATATGCTTACATCACTGCACCGTGTTTTATTTTTTGACAAGGGACAAGAATGGAACAAAACAGTCCTTAGATGATCCACGTAATAGGTATTGGATTAGGCACAATGTCCACAAGATTTCAGCATTTGCGTTTGTGAGGTTATGATATTTACTAACAATTGTATAAAATAATATTCAGTTTGTATTTCTTTGAAAACGGAGAGGTTAAGAAATTTAGTTGAAATGTGTGGTGTGTGATTGCTTAGATTACCTCTGCCAGTAGATTGTTTTCTCTATTAAAGGTCTCGTACTTGTGTAGTTGAACAGTGTAAAATGTAGGCATGAATGAGTGGAGATTTGAAGTGTTTAATTTCTGTAGTGTTTTGTGCAGGACTTGGACGTGTGAACCTGCAATCAAACTTATCTGATCCCTGTACACAAATCAATCAAATCAATCACTTGATTGATCCAAACTCGTCTTACTACGGTCAGTCAAACTGTTTCTTATCATGTGCCAGGGTTAATGACTCTAATGGCTGTTCTCTCCAATTTGTGAATGTTTTATTCAGACTGTAAATCTTTCAACTGGTGCAAATATTTGCAATTATTTATTTTCTAGGTCTCAGGCATTCTGTATTTTGTTCTCCAAACATTCCACTGAAACTTCCTTAGTTTCACTCTCATGGGTCTGTGCACTATATTTCGTCTGTTCTGTCCATCTCAAGAAAGTTCAGATTTGTGTAATTCTAAGGGAAAAGATTATCTTTGGGTCCATTCAGTCAAATCATGATTTTTACAACATTTCTGTTCGTTTTGTCCCAACTGTGGAGTTGTGATGACCTCTGTAGGTTAATTCCCCTCAGGTTTTTTGTGTTTGGGTTGTCTTTGTTTATGTTATGTTTTGACAAAAAAAATAACCCTACTTAAGATGGAGGTAAAGTGGAATTTGTTGACAGGCATTTGATTTGTCACTTCCATTCTGTAATCTTCAGATCAAATCAAACAAATGAAGCCACAAGTAGTCAGAAAATGGAAGCCCTGAAAATGGTTACTCTGTGGCAACTCAACGAATATTTTTTCTGTGAACAAATTAGATTTTAAGTTTGTCTTCACATCTTACGTCTGTCCTATTTGCATATTTCTTACATTTTTTAGATCGGTTTTTTTTTTCATGTAATTTTAATTACCATATATGGAATGTATTTGTATCAGTTTGTCTGTGAATCTGAACTTTAACTGAACCCTTGAATATAAACTGATCATGCTCCAAACAAAGGCTTTGATAACAACCACACAACTGATATTCAGAAAACAGTACATATCATAGAATTAATCAATGCAATTTTCAGTTTGGGTTGGGGTAATTTAATCCAGAAAGCATATATTGTTTCTAAACCTTTATTACGGAGTCTTGCATAGTGTTAGTCGTATGCTCAAGCTTTGCATAATAATGTGAAACTCTATCAGATCTGAATGACGTACAACTGGAAGCAGTAGACTGAGTTAACAGAATGTTGTTTTATGAAGCAAGCTCTTCACGGGTTGGGGTTGCTGATGTTTATATCATGTATATAGTAGATGCAGCTGGTTGTGACTACAGGTAGTGATAGTTATTTTCGAATATATTTGATTTATGAATAATGGTCATTATTAGTGTACTCAAAGAGCATTATCTTGTTTGAAGGGAGTTATAGTTTTTATTAGGAATGTATGGAATATTAAAGGAATTTTTTAATTTATATTGTATTTCATAATAATCACTTGAATATAGTGCTGTCAGCACTGTGATTGTAATAACTGCCATAATTGATATAGACCAATAATAGTCAAAGCGATATGATGGCTTTGTAAAACACCTGTTACTGGTTTTATGAACGGGAAGTCAGTTTCGATATTTGAAAACCAAACTGAAAATTGATCTTAAGTTGAGGAATGCATGTTTTAAAATTAAGGATGAAAGTCTACTGGTCCTTCTCATAGTCAACATGTAGAAGTGATTTAGTGTTTCTAGACCTAAAAACTAGAGGAGAAAACAGAAAGGAGCCCAGGCAGCTCATTATTTCTAGCACTGGGTATAAAACTGTACATATGCTACAAGATGTGTCAAGAGATGATTGTGTAAACAGATTCCGGTAAGTGTGCATGCCAATGGGAAAGGCAGTGGGGCATTATATGCCGTCCGTGGCGCTGTATGTGCCATGTGTAGATGATGATACACAACTATTTATGTTGGTGATACAGATCTTCACTATTGTAATTTGTTTTAAACTGGTTATAGATGTCAGGTTGCAAGGTAAGGATGTACCTGTTTGACCGTTGTCCATGTTGGAAATCTGCTTGTTATGCACTAATCAATTAGCCTGTTTTAGACTGATGATATACAAGGTAGATTAACACAGCACTTCAGATAGAATGGTAATTATATTGCTCTAATTAGTACACATATCTTTTTAAACCCAAGATTAGTCTGAAACAAATCGTAACTTTCAGTACATTTTTGTTTACCAAAACAACTGAAATCTTCATAAGCACAAACACATGTACAAATCCACTAACAGTCAATGTTGAATGTGTTGATGTGCTACAAATATATGCTGGAGTGAGATGGACATCTTGTCTGGAGTGCTGTGTTGAGCTACCTGGAAGTTGACCGAGCCACTAAACCACGTTATGCTGAGCCTGGACGGGCCAGGTGTGTTGTTCTGACTTGTGCCTCCCTCCCTGACTTCCAGCCCCCGGCGGTGCTGCTGTTATACATTGGTTAGCTGTTCAGTTATCATGTGATATTGAGGGTGTTCAGGTGTACATATGTGGTGTAGAGCTATATTTTCCCATGATCATGTTTTATAAGGTGCTTGAACAGCCAAACGTTCAATAAAAAATATGACTTTTTATACATATACTTCTTTTTTGTTTTTGGTTGGAAAGACTGATGGATGACATTGCCTGATTTTTAGAATAATTGAAGACAACTTTCGTCTGACTGCACCATGAAATCAGTCGAACTACCAGTAGACCATGGGAACATACAACTGTCAAAAGATAATATAAGCATCATATTACCAGAACTCTCTCCCTCCCCTCCAACTTCCAATTCAATCAATTTTAATTTTATGGCTAAGTGTTGGCAGCATGACCTTAACTGAGACGTCACAGACTGCCCCTGTTTGATGAGGTCGTAATATCATTCACAATTCATCTGGCCCATCTTGACACGGAACACTCTCCTCAAGAATCCAAACAGTTGCAAGATGTCACTCTAAGCGTCCATCTTGACACGAAACACACTCCTCAACAATCCAAGACGTTCCAAGATGTCACGCTAAGCGTCCATCTTCATCTGGCTCACTGGTTACACCTGTTATGTGTTCTTTGCGCTTATTCAGTGTAGTTTTGTAACGTACAATGTGACTGATATAATATCCTGTCCGTACCAGACCGCCAAACTTTTCTAGCGGCAAAGCCTCGTTTTGAGATTTCCACGAGTTTCAGATTTCCGTTTGTCAGAGCACATTGTACGACAGAGCACGCTGCACGACGTGTTTGCAAGGATTAGAAGGAGCGTAGTGTTGCAATATACAAGTGGTTAGATGTATCAAATAATACTGATTAATTTTCATGTATCCAGTTGAATGAATAGGTCTCAAAATTCTAGACTGGTTATTGTACTAAGTTGCGCAATAGGACGGAACGCAGTCAGCTGGAAACGAGACTGTTGTGTAAACAATGTTTGGACTTGGAAATTCCTCACCTAAATGTCGTGAGGTACTTTGCTTATTTCAGTTTTTGAATTAAACACTCTTTACATATATTCTAACTTCTATATTAGTTGGATGACTTTCAGTTAATATCTTTTTGCTTTCTAATTATGTGTATTTTAATTATTTTTCTGTGTTTTAGTACCGTAAGTGGAAAACACTTTTAAGCCGTCTAAATATATGACCAAGTAGTAAGTCACTTTCATTAAATAGTTGACTGATTGTTTCTCATGGAAATGGAAGGTTGGCACGTTAATGACTCAGTAGGGAGTTCGGACCGGACAACTACTTCCCAGAAAACTTACTGGATGTGCGAGGCGACTAGGTCCATAGGTCGGGTGGACAGTGTCGTCGACGACAGCGTGTCACCGAGCCCCGATAGCATTCACAGGTTTTGTCTGCAGCAGGAATACCCTGAATACGGTGCTAAACAAACCAACAAAACATCGGCCTATAGATCATGGCAACAGTGTGTGCTAAACCCACTACAGCACGGGTATACCGGGATGACAAACAGGGGAGATGTAACGACGTCATTTGAATAACAACGACTTAATGGGAAAAACACAAAACAAGAAGCATTTATGTATAATGATTTAATTAAGTCAAAAATTAAAACTTTATAACCAAAAGTGTCCAAAAGAGCCAAAAGTTTTATTGGTTGTCCAAAATGTCCTAATTCTATGAAAAGTCCGAAAACAGTAAAGGTATAGTATTAGTACGTACGTATTTACCATAAAAGGTAAAAAAATTCAAAAATTATCAAAATGTCCAAAACATGGAAAAGTCCGAAAGGTCCAAAATATTAAGAGCGTTATACGTATTTTAAAGGTCCAAGATAATCACTAACACAAGTTCCTAGAATCAGCAAAATGTCATTCTAAGCGTCCATTTTCACACGGAACACACTCCTAAAGAATCCAAGACGTAGCAAGATGTCACTCTAAGCGTCCATCTTGACACGAAACACACTCCTCAACAATCCAAGACGTTGCAAGATGTCACTCTAAGCGTCCATCTTCACACAGAACACACTCCTCAACAATCCAAGACGTAGCAAGATGTCACTCTAAGCGTTCATCTTCACACGGAACACTCTCCTCAACAATCCAAGACGTAGCAAGATGTCACTCTAAGCGTCCATCTTCACACAGAACACACTCCTCAACAATCCAAGACGTAGCAAGATGTCACTCTAAGCGTCCTCATCTTCACACGTCCATCTTCACACAAACACACTCCTCAACAATCCAAGACGTAGCAAGATGTCACTCTAAGCGTCCATCTTTACAGAACACACTCCTCAACAATCCAAGACGTAACAAGATGTCACTCTAAGCGTCCATCTTCACACAGAAACACACTCCTCAACAATCCAAGACGTAGCAAGATGTCACTCTAAGCGTCCATCTTCACACAAACACACTCCTCAACAATCCAAGACGTAGCAAGATGTCACTCTAAGCGTCCATCTTGACACAGAACACACTCCTCAAGAATCCCAGACGTAGCAAGATGTCACTCTAAGCGTCCATCTTGACACGGAACACTCTCCTCAAGAATCCAGACACACGTGACAGGAAGACTCGAACTGGGGACTGGGTGGGGGTGTCGTCATCATCGAGGTCGATATCGACGAAGTGAGGGGCATCACGGAGGACGGAGGTAGGGAGAGGAGCAGGGTCGGGGATGGCGGTGGGAGGGGCGGGCAGTTCTGACAGGGGCTCAAGGATGGTCATGTACCTCCCAGTAGGACGCTAACAGGGAGGGAGAGAAGGACATGAAGAGAATGACAGAAGATGGAAGTGTATGAAAGGAGAGGACAGTTGTTTGGAAACAGATCATTTAGGTGATAATAAGGATAACGTTAGAACGTTAGTGATTATGAAATATGGATATTACTGCATCTGGATATCAGTGTCTTTTTCACTTGTGCATATGGTGGTATGTATTGGTTAATGAATAAATGGTTACGTGAAATCAATACATGAATTACACAACTACAGTCTAACAGTAAACTGCTGATTCCCTAAGACACCCACTTGGCGAGGAGGGGCCCAGATGTCAAAGTTCAAAGGGAACCTGATCACGAGGTCAAGAGCTGCAGGGAAAGAAGGAATGAGGGTGAAATATAAACACACCAAGCACAATTTTACAGACAGACAGATAGATAGACAGATTCGTTTTGCAAACTGATCTTATGTGAAGAATTAAATTTAGTTAAGATAAGATAATTTCTTTATTATCCCAATGAAAATGTGTTTTGCATCATATGCAGTTCTCCAGTTTTTCTTTCATAAAACAGCCATATATAACATTGCAAATAATCAGGACATGAATACATCAATTTAGTACATAGACATTGATATTGACTAGAATTTGGACAATTGGAAGACAAGTTATTCATTGAGTTTCTTGTTAATACATCTAATACAAATGAGTGGCGAACCCTGTTTGTTCTAAAAGTCGGCATACGCAGCCTGCGTCCAGAAGGTAATGATGAATATTCCGAAAAAGTAGTGTGAGTAGGATCACTTAAAATTGTGTTCGCCTTTTTTAAAATTTGCTGCTAATAACAACTGCCTATACTTTCGATAGGAAACCCAATAGTTTTAGACGCAGTGTTTACGATTTTTGAGAGTTTGCTCAATGTTTGAAACTATAAAATCATTTTCCACATATTGAAAGTAGAACTCTCAATACAATTTTTGAAATGTTATGCCATTATGAGACCTTTGATTTCCGAGGCCGGAGTTACCCCCCTTTCATTATGACACACTTGGTGCCAAGTGATTGAGTTTGGTCTTCTGTCTAATTCGAAAGCCAAAGATGTGTATTCTTACAGTTTAAGTGTTGCCGGTGTTTGGATTAATAGAGCATTTTAAGCATGGAGCATTTTAAGGCTATACCGTTTTTCCAGATTATAATATTTACCATATATTTGTCACAACCTCCATAAAGATCATTATAGCACATTGCTCCAGATAAAGTCTGTTGTCATTGACATTGGGTTTCAATACCTCTTTCAGATATCAATATATTTTCACTCCCTTGGGTACTTTTAGTTCTATTTTTTCACAATAATTCTGCTTAAAATATTGTTTTATGTCACAGGTGGAATTTCATGTGGGTTACAAATGCACAAAATCGGGATTCTCATTTATAAATGCCAATAAACTAGATGCAGCTACAGTACATTATTCACTGCAGTAGAACTCTTGTATAATTAGTTGGGAAA
Organism: Haliotis rubra; assembly: GCF_003918875.1. Lineage (NCBI taxonomy): Eukaryota > Metazoa > Mollusca > Gastropoda > Lepetellida > Haliotidae > Haliotis > Haliotis rubra. The sequence goes on from NW_025767512.1 coordinate 341,974, forward strand.
CAACACATTTTGAATATTTTGTGTAAACTGGTCTATTTGAAACCCTGTAAGCATCATCACCATGGTTACGGAACAAAATGAAACAGGCAGCTGTATCTCCTGATATATAGCTCAAAGTTTAGAATGTTTACAACTCTACTACTTGACTAGTACTTGTACATCAAATCCAAGTTTACTTTTTCTGTAGGTGAATCTCGTGTATTTTCCATGTTGCATTTTTTATGTAGATGGTATTACAATTTCAAACCTTTGTGGTAATAAAATCAACTGAAATTACAATGTAAATCAAATAAAAAAATTTAAAAACAGACACTGAAGGATAGTGTGTATTAACTGTTGTTTATTTCACGAAATCAATTTGACTATTTTAAGTTATTTTCGGAAAGGGCACAGTGTTGAAAGGAAATGGAAACCCTGGATGGCTGGGACAGGATCTTGTAGCTTACTTCAAACTCAAGCCTACCAGTAATGAAAAGTGGCAGTTTCATATTAGTTTCTGAAAATCTTCTAACTATTTATGGTTTGGTCGAATATTTCTAGCACTTTATTAGCACTGATCTATAGTTTATCAGATTAAAGGTAGAAATTACGTAAAAAAGACAGCTATAGTTCCAACTGACAAAATGTCGTATGTTGGGTTTTGTGTTGAAATATTTAATCAAAATTCATGATTTAATTTTCAACTCCGATGGATGCTCTCTATTCAGAATAAAACAGGAAAGTAAATATTTTGAATGAGACAAAACCGCACCTACGACAGACTGAGTGGCTGCCGTTTTGCTATTAATACCTGAAAAGGTTGCAATTTTATATAAATGGTAAATGGTTGATTTGAGTAGCGTGTGTATTCTTTCCAACAGGTGTGGGTCTCGGCTACTTCACATTTATTTAAGAAAATTAGTCGAAAAAACAAAGAAAGATAGTCAGAATCACGAATTAAGAAGAAAGAAATACCTTGGGTGTAAGAGTTCATAGTGTTCAGATTCGGAGATGAGCAAAACACAAGGCAAACAAGAGCAGATGATAGGCGATATGGTATGGTAAGATAGTCTCAGCAATATGGCGGCGTCAATAGTGAAAGTGTCGTCATGGCGACGTCATAAATCTCACGAGACTGTCATATAGCATCACGTGACGTGATACTGTGACCGGTTCTCTTCCTGCTCTACTCGGAAGACGTGCGGCTAATCAGGATCCCAGTCATGTTGCAAGTCAAATGTTGAGTTGGCGCCACGTTCAATTTGTACACGGTGCAATGCCCATATTGGCAATGTAGTACTATGCTAGACGAGCTTATCTGAAAGGATCAAACAAAGGTGTCTACCATTAACAGATAGAAAAGTCGAGTTTCAAAACAGATAAAAATACACATCGTATAAAAAATTATTCTACTAACATTTGTATAGCGCCAGTACCCAGCTCAGCTGCCCAAAGGCGCTTTGATTTTCCCTTGATCATTGCATGCTCAAACGGCACATCGTATTATCAATCTCAACTCCCTGGCGATCATACAACTCTTGCAGCCAATGGGCGCACCGAGTAAATGTGGCTTTCCCATCCTTACGTGGTACCCATTTACAGCTGAGTGGACTGGGACACATAGTCATAGTACATATCCAAGGTTTACACACGTTGCTGTACCCGCAACTTGGTGTTTGCACATATTCATGTGGCCACCATCTGGTCATATACCAACGGATTCGTGGGTTCTTTTAAGTGCACAGGGTTGTGTACTGTACACTAGGGGTTGTGACAACACTGAAAGAGTCTGCACACAAAGTTGACACCAAGGTTTTTGCACCCGGTCACAGGTGGGCTCGATCCCGGAACTTCAAGCTCGCTTGCGCCTTAGACAGCTCACCCACCTCCATATGTATGTTTATTTAAGGAATCAATATTGACAAACTATATAGCCTTCGCGAAACTTTGAAGGACATGTTGCAACTGTGTAATTGAAATTGAAATAGTGTAATTGAGGCCATGGTTACACTCACATTTACTCTGCATTTAAAATCTTGTTACCTTTGTCTCTTACAAATCCCAGAGAATCAACGGCACATCGTATTATCAATCTGAACTCCCCATGGACTAGGACACATGTCACAACTCAAGCTCACTGGATCACTAGCCTCGCGCCTTAGCCAGCTCACCAACAACGCCCCCATATGTATGTTTGTTTAAGGAATCATTATTGACAAACTATATAGCCTTCGTGAAACTTTGAAGTACATGTTGAAATTGTGCAATTGAAATTGAAATGGTATAACTGTGACCATGGTTACACTAACATTCTGCAGGTAAGATTTTGTTACCTTTGTCTCTTACAAAGCGCAGAGAATAACTTCATTATCTAAACTTGCCAAGATATTCTAGACTTGTTAAGATGTTTTTTGTTTCAGGTTCTGTACAGACCAGAAGTCTAACAGTATGAGTGTATTTTGCCTTAAAAGCTGGAACGTCTCTTGAATGAATAGGTCTCAAAATTCTAGACTGGTTATTGTACTAAGTTGCGCAATAGGACGGAACGCAGTCAGCAGGAAACGAGACTGTTGTGTAATCAATGTTTGGACTTGGAATTCCTAAATGTCGTGAGGTACTTTGTTTATTTCAATTTCTGAATTAAACACTCTTTACATGTATTCTAAATTAGTTGGATGACTTTCAGTTAATATCTTTTTGCTTTCTAATTATGTGTATTTTAATTCCTTTTCTGTGTTTTAGTACCGTAAGTGGAAAACACTTTTAAGCCGTCTAAATATATGACCAAGTAGTAAGTCACTTTCATTAAATAGTTGACTGATTGTTTCTCATGGAAATGGAAGGTTGGCACGTTAATGACCCAGTAGGGAGTTTGGACCGGACAACTACTTCCCAGAAAACTTACTGGATGTGCGAGGCGACTAGGTCCATAGATCGGGTGGACAGCGTCGTCGACGACAGCGTGTCACCGAGCCCCGATAGCATTCACAGGTTTTGTCTGCAGCAGGAATACCCTGAATACGGTGCTAAACAAACCAACAAACATCGGCCTATAGATCATGGCAACACTGTGTGCTAAACCCACTACAGCACGGGTATACCGGGATGACAAACAGGGGAGATGTAACGACGTCATTTGAAAAACAACGACCTAATGGGAAAAAACACAAAACAAGAAGCATTTATGTATAATGATTTAATTAAGTCCAAAATTAAAACTTTATAACCAAAAGTGTCCAAAAGAGCCAAAAGTTTTCATTGGTTGTCCAAAATGTCCTAATTCTATGAAAAGTCCGAAAACAGTAAAGGTTTAGTATTAGTACGTACGTATTTACCATAAAAGGTAAAAAAATCCAAAATTATCAAAATGTCCAAAACATGGAAAAGTCCGAAAGGTCCAAAATATTAAGAGCGTTATACGTATTTTAAAGGTCCAAGATAATCACTAACACAAGTTCCTAGAATCAGCAAAATGTCATTCTAAGCGTCCATTTTCACACGGAACGCACTCCTAAAGAATCCAAGACGTAGCAAGATGTCACTCTAAGCGTCCATCTTCACACGAAACACACTCCTCAACAATCCAAGACGTAACAAGATGTCACTCTCATCTTCACAAACACACTCCTCAAGACGTAGCAAGATGTCACTCTAAGCGTCCATCTTCACACAGAACACTCTCCTCAACAATCCAAGACGTAGCAAGATGTCACTCTAAGCGTCCATCTTCACACAAACACTCTCCTCAACAATCCAAGACGTACAAAGATGTCACTCTAACACATCTTCACACGAAACACACTCCTCAACAATCCAAGACGTAACAAGATGTCACTCCATCTTCACAAACACACTCCTCAACTATCCAAGACGTAGCAAGATGTCACTCTAAGCGTCCATCTTCACACAAACACACTCCTCAACAATCCAAGACGTAGCAAGATGTCACTCTAAGCGTTCATCTTCACACAGAACACACTCCTCGAGAATCCCAGGCGTAGCAAGATGTCACTCTAAGCGTCCATCTTGACACGGAACACTCTCCTCAAGAATCCAGACACACGTGACAGGAAGACTCGAACTGGGGACTGGGTGGGGGTGTCGTCATCATCGAGGTCGATATCGACGAAGTGAGGGGCATCACGGAGGACGGAGGTAGGGAGATGGGCAGGGTCGGGGATGGAGGTGGGAGGGGCGGGCAGTTCTGACAGGGGCTCAGGGATGGTCATGTACCTCCCAGTAGGACGCTAACAGTGAGGGAGAGAAGGACGTGAAGAGAATGACAGAAGATAGAAGTGCAGAAAGAAGAGGACAGTTGTTTGGAAACAGATCATTTAGGTGATAATAAGGATAACGTTAGAATGTTAGTGATTATGAAATATGGATATTACTGCATCTGGATATCAGTGTCTTTTTCACTTGTGCATATGGTGGTATGTATTGGTTAATGATTAAATGGTTACGTGAAATCAATACATGAATTACACAACTACAGTCTAACAGTAAACTGCCGATTCCCTAAGACACCCACTTGGCGAGGAGGGGCCCAGATGTCAAAGTTCAAAGGGAACCTGATCACGAGGTCAAGAGCTGCAGGGAAAGAAGGAATGAGGGTGAAATATAAACACACCAAGCACAATTTTACAGACAGACAAATAGATAGACAGATTCGTTTTGCAAACTGATCTTATGTGAAGAATTAAATTTAGTTAAGATAAGATAATTTCTTTATTATCCCAATGAAAATGTGTTTTGCATCATATGCAGTTCTCCAGTTTTTCTTTCATAAAACAGCCATATATAACATTGCAAATAATCAGGACATGAATACATCAATTTAGAACATAGACATTGATATTGACTAGAATTTGGACAATTGGAAGACAAGTTATTCATTGAGTTTATTGTTAATACATCTAATACAAATGAGTGGCGAACCCTGTTTGTTCTAAAAGTCGGCATACGCAGCCTGCGTCCAGAAGGTAATGATGAATATTCCGAAAAAAGTAGGCCTATGTGAGTAGGATCACTTAAAATGTTGTTCGCCTTTTTTTAAATTTGCTGCTAATAACAACTGCCTATACTTTCGATAGGAAACCCAATAGTTTTAGACGCAGTGTTTACGATTTTTGAGAGTTTGCTCAATGTTTGAAACTATAAAATCATTTTCCACATATTGAAAGTAGAACTCTCAATACAATTTTTGAAATGTTATGCCATTATGAGACCTTTGAATTTCCGAGGCCGGAGTTACCCCTCTTTCATTATGACACACTTGGTGCCAAGTGATTGGTCTTCTGTCTAATTCGAAAGCCAAAGATGTGTATTCTTACAGTTTAAGTGTTGCCGGTGTTTGGATTAATAGAGCATTTTAAGCATGGAGCATTTTAAGGCTATACCGTTTTTCCAGATTATAATATTTACCATATATTTGTCACAACCTCCATAAAGATCATTATAGCACATTGCTCCAGATAAAGTCTGTTGTCATTGACATTGGGTTTCAATACCTCTTTCAGATATCAATATATTTTCACTCCCTTGGGTACTTTTAGTTCTATTGGCCTACCTTTAGAATACAGCACCACAAACTTTAAAAATACGTCATAATACCCTTTTACGTAATGTAATGTGATTTTGTTCGAAAGCACGTTCTCGATACAATGCCCTATGACGCCTGCATGGCAACACGGTTGTCTGGCTCAGCGAGTGCGTATAAGCTCCGCTCACTGGTGTTTCATCTCTACGAGCTATGTCATTGCATAAGCCCAACGATGTTGAGAGTTTCCAGTAGTTGTATACCGGCGGATGCGCAATATTTTGCAAGCACCAGTTTGAAATATTTTTCTTTTTTCACTAATACGCTCATATTTATTTGTATTACGGGCTGCTGAGGTGTTATGTTTTGTGTATTTTGTATTTTGTAATTTTTTAAATTTACATATATATTTTTGTCATTCAGTAATTTGCACCATTACATAGAAAAGTGTTTTATTAGTATTTTATTTTTCGAAGCGGTAATAATGCATTACACTAGTCAGTCGTGTTTGTGCCGGTTCGGTCAATGCATTCTATTTATTAGGATTAATTCAAGGGATTGGGGTTAGGGTTAGGGTTAGGGTTAGGGCTAGGGGTTAGGGCTTAGGGCTTAGGGCTTAGGGTTAGGGTTGGGGACCTAATGCAATATAGTAGGTACTTGTCCGGTGGTTCGGTCAATGCATTCTATTTATTAGGATTATTTCAAGGGGTTAGGGTTAGGGTTAGGGTTAGGGCTGAGGGTTTAGGGTTTAGGGTTAGGGTTTAGGGTTAGGGTTAGGGTTAGGGACTTAATCCAATATAGCAGGTACATGTCCGGTGTAATACGTGAGTACCATTTGTTGTTTTTCTTTTTTGCATTTTAATACTTTTTTTTCACACAAAAACGGGAAACCAAAAACGTCGAAAGTACATTATGAAATGGGTTAATGTAGAAATTTTGGGCTAATGGAAATTGAGCCTGGAATTTGCACTCAAGCCTCTTTCACAAGCAAAATAAATTTTGTTCAGTAATGATTCGAAGGCTAACTCACCCTCGTGCCGTCACTACACATGCTCATGTCTCCCTCGTTCCTTAGTGCGATCCACATTATCCTTACAGTGTTCCCTACATCACCTTTCTGTCACAAAATCACCGATTTATATAAAAGCGCGTCATTCATGCATGCACCGTGAAATCCACGTCTGACGCCTGACGTCAACAACCCTTTTCAGTTTGAGGCATATCGGCTCATTCCACGCCACACGTTATCTTGCAGATTACGGAATGGGACGAGTGTGCCAAATGGCATCGGATCCATTCGGCAATTGTCCGAAGAATAAAATCACGCGACACCAAGTCTACCCGTAGCATTCGTAATTGTCCGTGACTTATTCGACTCTTTCCGTTCATTTCCGTGACGTCACAGGAATGACTCGATAAATTTGCACATTGTGCAACAGTGTGGACGTAGCTCAGTCGGTTAGCTGTCGAGCTAACAATCCGAAGGTCGCGGGTTCGCGTCCGACGGGTTCTCACAAACTGGTTGCTTGTCTTAATGACATGTGACCTACGGCAGAGATCGTCCTCACGAGGAGTTGTGGTGCTGTATTCTAAAGGTGCTCCGAACTCTTGTATAATTAGTTGGGAAACAACACATTTTGAATATATTTTGTGTAAACTGGTCTATTTGAAACCCTGTAAGCATCATCACCATGGTTACTGAACAAAATGAAACAGGCAGCTGTATCTCCTGATATATAGCTCAAAGTCTAGAATGTTTACAACTATACTACTTCACTAGTACTTGTACATCAAATCCAAGTTTACTTTTTCTGTAGGTGAATCTCGTGTATTTTCCATGTTGCATTTTTTATGTAGATGGTATTACAATTTCAAACCTTTGTGGTAATAAAATCAACTGAAATTACAATGAAAATCAAATAAAAATAATTTAAAAACAGACACTGAAGGATAGTGTGTATTAACTGTTGTTTATTTCACGAAATCAATTTGACTATTTTAAGTTATTTTCGGAAAGGGTACAGTGTTGAAAGGAAATGGAAACCCTGGATTGCTGGGACAGGATAGCTTACTTCAAACTCAAGCCTACCAGTAATGAAAAGTGGCAGTTTCATATTAGTTTCTGAAAATCTTCTAACTATTTATGGTTTGATCGAATATTTCTAGCACTTTATTAGCACTGATCTACCCTATAGTTTATCAGATTAAAGGTAGAAATTACGTAAAAAAGACAGCTATAGTTCCAACTGACAAAATGTCGTATGTTGGGTTTTCTGTTGAAATATATAATCAAAATTCATGATTTAATTTTCAACTCCGATGGATGCTCTCTATTCAGAATAAAACAGGAAAGTAAATATTTTGAATGAGACAAAACCGCTCCTACGACAGACTGAGTGGCTGCCGTTTTGCTATTAATACCTGAAAAGGTTGCAATTTTATATAAATGGTAAATGGTTGATTTGAGTAGCGTGTGTATTCTTTCCAACAGGTGTGGGTCTCGGCTACTTCACATTTATTTAAGAAAATTAGTCGAAAAAACAAAGAAAGATAGTCAGAATCACGAATTAAGAAGAAAGAAATACCTTGGGTGTAAGAGTTCATAGTGTTCAGATTCAGAGATGAGCAAAACACAAGGCAAACAACAGCAGATGATAGGCGATATGGTATGGTAAAATAGTCTCAGCAATATGGCGGCGTCAATAGTGAAAGTGTCGTCAAGGCGACGTCATAAATCTCACGAGACTGTCATAGTATCACGTGACGTGATACTTTGACCGGTTCTCTTCCTTCCCTACTCGGAAGACGTGCGGCTAATCAGGATCCCAGTCATGTTGCAAGTCAAATGTTGAGTTGGCGCCACGTTCAATTTGCACACGGTGCAATGCCCATATTGGCAATGTAGTACTATGCTAGACGAGCTTATCTGAAAGGATCAAACAACGGTGTCTAACATTAACAGATAGAAAAGTCGAGTTTCAAAACAGATAAAAATACACATCGTATAAAAAATTATTCTACTAACATTTGTATAGCGCCAGTACCCAGCTCAGCTGCCCAAAGGCGCTTTGATTTTCCCTTGAACATTGCATGCTCAAACGGCACATCGTATTATCAATCTCAACTCCCTGGTGAGCATACAACTCTTGCAGCCAATGGGCGCACCGAGTAAATGTGGCTTTCCCATCCTTACGTGGTACCCATTTACAGCTGAGTGGACTGGGACACATAGTCATAGTACATATCCAAGGTTTACACACGTTGCTGTACCCGCAACTTGGTGTTTGCACATATTCATGTGGCCACCATCTGGTGATATACCAACGGATTCGTGGGTTCTTTTAAGTGCACAGGGTTGTGTATTGTACAATAGGGGTTGTGACAACACTGAAAGAGTCTGCACACAAAGTTGACACCAAGGTTTTTGCACCCGGTCACAGGTGGGCTCGATCCCGGAACTTCAAACTCGCTTGCGCCTTAGACAGCTTACCCACCTCCATATGTATGTTTATTTAAGGAATCAATATTGACAAACTATATAGCCTTCGCGAAACTTTGAAGGACATGTTGCAACTGTGTAATTGAAATTGAAATAGTGTAATTGAGGCCATGGTTACACTCACATTTACTCTGCATTTAAAATCTTGTTACCTTTGTCTCTTACAAATCCCAGAGAATCAACGGCACATCGTATTATCAATCTGAACTCCCTGGCGAGCATACAACTCTTGCAGCCACTAGGGGCACCGAGTAAATGTGGCTTTCCCATCCTTACGCGGTACCCATTCACAGCTGGGTGGACTAGGACACATGTCACAACTCAAGCTCACTGGATCACTAGCCTGGCGCCTTAGCCAGCTCACCCACAACGCCCCCATATGTATGTTTGTTTAAGGAATCATTATTGACAAACTATATAGCCTTCGTGAAACTTTGAAGTACATGTTGAAATTGTGTAATTGAAATTGAAATGGTATAACTGTGACCATGGTTACACTAGCATTCTGCAGGTAAAATTTTGTTACCTTTGTCTCTTACAAAGCGCAGATAATAACTTCATTATCTAAACTTGCCAAGATATTCTAGACTTGTTAAGATGTTTTTGTTTCAGGTTCTGTACAGACCAGAAGTCTAACAGTGTGAGTGTATTTTGCCTTAAAAGCTGGAACGTCTCTTGAATGAATAGGTCTCAAAATTCTAGACTGGTTATTGTACTAAGTTGCGCAATAGGACGGAACGCAGTCAGCAGGAAACGAGACTGTTGTGTAATCAATGTTTGGGCTTGGAATTCCTAAATGTCGTGAGGTACTTTGCTTATTTCAATTTCTGAATTAAACACTCTTTACATGTATTCTAAATTAGTTGGATTACTTTCAGTTAATATCTTTTTGCTTTCTAATTATGTGTATTTTAATTATTTTTCTGTGTTTTAGTACCGTAAGTGGAAAACACTTTTAAGCCGTCTAAATATATGACCAAGTAGTAAGTCACTTTCATTAAATAGTTGACTGATTGTTTCTCATGGAAATGGAAGGTTGGCACGTTAATGACTCAGTAGGGAGTTCGGACCGGACAACTACTTCCCAGAAAACTTACTGGATGTGCGAGGCGACTAGGTCCATAGATCGGGTGGACAGCGTCGTCGATGACAGCGTGTCACCGAGCCCCGATAGCATTCACAGGTTTTGTTTGCAGCAGGAATACCCTGAATACGGTGCTAACAAACAAACAAACATCGGCCTATAGATCATGGCAATACTGTGTGCTAAACCCACGACAGCACGGGTGTACCGGGATGTCAAGCAGGGGAGATGTAACGACGTCATTTGAAAAACAACGACTTAATGGGAAAAAACACAAAACAAGAAGCATTTATGTATAATGATTTAATTAAGTCAAAAATTAAAACTTTATAACCAAAAGTGTCCAAAAGAGCCAAAAGTTTTCATTGGTTGTCCAAAATGTCCTAATTCTATGAAAAGTCCCAAAACAGTAAAGGTTTAGTATTAGTACATTTACGTATTTATCCTTGGAAAAGACCGAAAGGTCCAAAATAAAGAGGTAAATTTTAAAGGTCAAAAATCCTAAAAAGTTATCAAAATGTCATTCAAATTTTCACATTGAAAAGAATCCAAGAAAGGTCCAAAAGCGTATTAAGAGCGTTATACGTATTTTAAAGGTCCAAGATAATCACTAACACAAGTTCCTAGAATCAGCAAGATGTCATTCTAAGCGTTCATCTTCACACAGAACACACTCCTCAACAATCCCAGGGGTAGCAAGATGTCACTCTAAGCGTCCATCTTGACACGGAACACTCTCCTCAAGAATCCAGATACACGTGACAGGAAGACTCGAACTGGGGACAGGGTCGGGGTGTCGTCATCATCGAGGTCGATATCGACGAAGTGAGGGGCATCACGGAGGACGGGGTCAGGGAGAGGAGCAGGGTCGGGGATGGAGGTGGGAGGGGCGGGCAGTTCTGACAGGGGCTCAGGGATGGTCATGTACCTCCCAGTAGGACGCTGACAGGGAGGGAGAGAAGGACATGAAGAGAGTGACAGAAGATGGAAGTGTATGAAAGGAGAGGACAGTTGTTTGGAAATAGATCATTTAGGTGATAATAAGGATAACGTTAGAACGTTAGTGATTATGAAATATGGATATTACTGCATCTGGATATCAGTGTCTTTTTCACTAGTGCATATGGTGGTATGTATTAGTTAATGATTAAATGGTTACGTGAAATCAATACATGAATTACACAACTACAGTCTAACAGTAAACTGCTGATATCCTAAGACACCCACTTGGCGAGGAGGGGCCCAGATGTCAAAGTTCAAAGGGAACCTGATCACGAGGTCAAGAGCTGCAGGGAAAGAAGGAATGAGGGTGAAATATAAACACGCCAAGCACGGGTTTACAGACAGACACACACACAGACAGAGAGATAGACAGATTCGTTTTGCAAACTGATCTTAAGTGAAGAATTAAATTTAGTTAAGGTAAGATAATTTCTTTATTATCCCAATGAAAATTTGTTTTGCATCATATGCAGTTCTCCAGTTTTTCTTTCATAAAACAGCCATATTTAACATTGCAAATAATCAGGACATAAATACATCAATTTAGTACACAAACATTGATATTGACTAGAATTTTGACAGTTCGAAGACAAGTTATTCATTGAGCTTGTTGTTAATACATCTTATGCTAGTTGGAACAAATGAGTAGCAAACCCTGTTTGTCCTAAAAGTCGGCATACGCAGCCTGCGTCCAGAAGGTAATGATGAATATTCCGAAAAAAATATGTGAGTAGGATCACTTAAAATTTTGTTTCCCTTTTTTAAAATTTGCTGCTAATAACAACTGACGATATCCGAGGCCGGAGTTGCCCCCCTTTCATTATGACACACTTGGTGCCAAGTGATTTAGATTGGTCTTCTGTCTAATTCGAAAAGCCAAAGATGTGTATTTTTACAGTTTAATATGCCTAAGTGTTGCCAGTGTTTGGATTAATAGAGCATTTTAAGGCTATACCGTTTAACCAGATTATAATATTTACCATATATTTGTCACAAGCTCCATAAAGATTCAATATAGCACATTGCTCCAGATAAAGTCTGTTGTCATTGGCATTGGGTTTCAATGCCTCTTTCAGATATCAATATATTTTCACTCCCTTGGATACTTTTAGTTCTATTTTTTCACAATAATTCTGCTTAAAATATTGTTTTATGTCACAGGTGGAATTTCATGTGGGTTACAAATGCATGAAATAGCGATTCTCATTTATAAATGCCAATAAACTAGATGCAGCTACAGTACATTATTCACTGCAGTAGAACTCTTGTATAAGTGGTGACAGGACTGTATCAGTAATCATATATATGGAAAATTAGTAGGAAACAACACATTTTGAGTATTTTGTGTAAACTGGTCTATTTGAAACCCTGTAAGCATCATCACCATGGTTACGGAACAAAATGAAACAGGCAGCTGTATCTCCTGATATATAGCTCAAAGTTTAGAATGTTTACAACTATACTACTTGACTAGTACTTGTACATCAAATCCAAGTTTACTTTTCTTTAGGTGAATCTCATGTATTTTCCATGTTGATGTAGATGGTATTACAATTTCAAACCTTTGTGGTAATAAAATCAACTGAAATTACAATGTAAATCAAATAAAAATAATTAAAAAAGACACTGAAGGATAGTGTGTATTAACTGTTGTTTTTTTCACGAAATCAATTTGACTATTTTAAGTTATTTTCGGAAAGGGCACAGTGTTGAAAGGAAATCGAAACCCTGGATTGCTGGGACAGACACCATTGGTCACATCCACTATCTTGTAGCTTACTTCAAACTCAAGCCTACCAGTAATGAAAAGTGTCAATTTCATATTAGTTCCTGAAAATCTTCTAACTATTTATGGTTTGGTCGAATATTGCTAGCACTTTATTAGCACTGATCTATAGTTTATCAGATTAAAGGTAGAAATTACGTAAAAAGACGGCTATAGTTCCAACTGACAAAATGTCGTATGTTGGGTTTTGTGTTGAAATATTTAATCAAAATTCATGATTTAATTTTCAACTCCGATGGATGCTCTCTATTCAGAATAAAACAGGAAAGTAAATATTTTGAATGTGACAAAACCGCACCTACGACAGACTGAGTGGCTGACGTTTTGCTATTAACACCTGAAAAGGTTGCAAAAATGGTAAATGGTTGATTTGAGTAGCGTGTGTATTCTTTCCAACAGGTGTGGGTCTCGGTTACTTCACATTTATTTAAGAAAATGAGTCGAAAAAACAAAGAAAGATAGTCAGAATCACGAATTTAGAAGAAAGGAATACCTTGGGTGTAAGAGTTCATCGTGTTCAGATTCGGAGATGAGCAAAACACAAGGCAAACAGCAGCAGATGATAGGCGATATGGTATGGTAAGATAGTCTCAGCAATATGGCGGCGTCAATAGTGAAAGTGTCGTCATGGCGACGTCATAAATCTCACGAGACTGTCATATAGCATCACGTGACGTGATACTGTGACCGGTTCTCTTCCTTCCCTACTCGGAAGACGTGCGGCTAATCAGGATCCCAGTCATGTTGCAAGTCAAATGTTGAGTTGGCGCCACGTTCAATTTGTACACGGTGCAATGCCCATATTGGCAATGTAGTACTATGCTAGACGAGCTTATCTGAAAGGATCAAACAACGGTGTCTAACATTAACAGATAGAAAAGTCGAGTTTCAAAACAGATAAAAATACACATCGTATAAAAAATTATTCTACTAACATTTGTATAGCGCCAGTACCCAGCTCAGCTGCCCAAAGGCGCTTTGATTTTCCCTTGATCATTGCATGCTCAAACGGCACATCGTATTATCAATCTCAACTCCCTGGTGAGCATACAACTCTTGCAGCCAATGGGCGCACCGAGTAAATGTGGCTTTCCCATCCTTACGTGGTACCCATTTACAGCTGAGTGGACTGGGACACATAGTCATTGTACATATCCAAGGTTTACACACGTTGCTGTACCCGCAACTTGGTGTTCGCACATATTCATGTGGCCACCATCTGGTCATATACCAACGGATTCGTGGGTTCTTTTAAGTGCAAAGGGTTGTGTACTGTACACTAGGGGTTGTGACAACACTGAAAGAGTCTGCACACAAAGTTGACACCAAGGTTTTTGCACCCGGTCACAGGTGGGCTCGATCCCGGAACTTCAAGCTCGCTTGCGCCTTAGACAGCTCACCCACCTCCATATGTATGTTTATTTAAGGAATCAATATTGACAAACTATATAGCCTTCGCAAAACTTTGAAGGACATGTTGCAACTGTGTAGTTGAAATTGAAATAGTGTAATTGAGGCCATGGTTACACTCACATTCACTCTGCATTTAAAATCTTGTTACCTTTGTCTCTTACAAATCCCAGAGAATCAACGGCACATCGTATTATCAATCTGAACTCCCTGGCGAGCATACAACTCTTGCAGCCACTAGAGGCACCGAGTAAATGTGGCTTTCCCATCCTTACGCGGTACCCATTCACAGCTGGGTGGACTAGGACACATGTCACAACTCAAGCTCACTGGATCACTAGCCTCGCGCCTTAGCCAGCTCACCCACAACGCCCCCATATGTATGTTTGTTTAAGGAATCATTATTGACAAACTATATAGCCTTCGTGAAACTTTGAAGTACATGTTGAAATTGTGCAATTGAAATTGAAATGGTATAACTGTGACCATGGTTACACTAACATTCTGCAGGTAAAATTTTGTTACCTTTGTCTCTTACAAAGCGCAGATAATAACTTCATTATCTAAACTTGCCAAGATATTCTAGACTTGATAAGATGTTTTTGTTTCAGGTTCTGTACAGACCAGAAGTCTAACAGTGTGAGTGTATTTTGCCTTAAAAGCTGGAACGTCTCTTGAATGAAAAGGTCTCAAAATTCTAGACTGGTTATTGTACTAAGTTGCGCAATAGGACGGAATGCAGTCAGCAGGAAACGAGACTGTTGTGTAATCAATGTTTGGACTTGGAATTCCTAAATGTCGTGAGGTACTTTGTTTATTTCAATTTCTGAATTAAACACTCTTTACATGTATTCTAAATTAGTTGGATGACTTTCAGTTAATATCTTTTTGCTTTCTAATTATGTGTATTTTAATTCCTTTTCTGTGTTTTAGTACCGTAAGTGGAAAACACTTTTAAGCCGTCTAAATATATGACCAAGTAGTAAGTCACTTTCATTAAATAGTTGACTGATTCTTTTTCATGGCTAAGGAAGGTTGGCACCTTAATGACCCAGTAGGGAGTTCGGACCGGACAACTACTTCCCAGAAAACTAACTGGATGTGCGAGGCGACTAGGTCCATAGATCGGGTGGACAGTGTCGTCGATGACAGCGTGTCACCGAGCCCCGATAGCATTCACAGGTTTTGTCTGCAGCAGGAATACCCTGAATACGGTGCTAACAAACAAACAAACATCGGCCTATAGATCATGGCAACACTGTGTGCTAAACCCACGACAGCACGGGTGTACCGGGATGACAAACAGGGGAGATGTAACGACGTCATTTGAAAAACAACGACTTAATGGGAAAAAACACAAAACAAGAAGCATTTATGTATAATGATTTAATTAAGTCAAAAATTAAAACTTTATAACCAAAAGTGTCCAAAAGAGCCAAAAGTTTTCATTGGTTGTCCAAAATGTCCTAATTCTATGAAAAGTCCCAAAACAGTAAAGGTTTAGTATTAGTACGTACGTATTTACCATCAAAGGTAAACAAAATCCAAAATTATCAAAATGTCCAAAACATGGAAAAGTCCGAAAGGTCCAAAATATTAAGAGCGTTATACGTATTTTAAAGGTCCAAGATAATCACTAACACAAGTTCCTAGAATCAGCAAAATGTCATTCTAAGCGTCCATTTTCACACGGAACGCACTCCTAAAGAATCCAAGACGTAGCAAGATGTCACTCTAAGCGTCCATCTTCACACAGAACACACTCCTCATCAATCCAAGACGTAGCAAGATGTCACTCTAAGCGTCCATCTTCACACGAAACACACTCCTCAACAATCCAAGACGTAACAAGATGTCACTCTAAGCGTCCATCTTCACACAGAACACACTCCTCAACAATCCAAGACGTAGCAAGATGTCACTCTAAGCGTCCATCTTCACACGAAACACACTCCTCAACAATCCAAGACGTAACAAGATGTCACTCTAAGCGTCCATCTTCACACAGAACACACTCCTCATCAATCCAAGACAGCAAGATGTCACTCTAAGCGTTCATCTTCACACAAAAACACACTCCTCAACAATCCAAGACGTACAAAGATGTCACTCTAAGCGTTCATCTTCACACAAACACACTCTCCTCAACAATCCAAGACGTAGCAAGATGTCACTCTAAGCGTTCATCTTCACACAGAACACACTCCTCAACAATCCAAGACGTAGCAAGATGTCACTCTAAGCGTCCATCTTCACACAAACACACTCCTCAACAATCCAAGACGTAGCAAGATGTCACTCTAAGCGTTCATCTTCACACAGAACACACTCCTCAACAATCCAAGACGTAGCAAGATGTCACTCTAAGCGTCCATCTTCACACAAACACACTCCTCAACAATCCAAGAGTCATCAAGATGTCACTCTAAGCGTTCATCTTCACACAGAACACACTCCTCAACAATCCAAGACGTAGCAAGATGTCACTCTAAGCGTCCATCTTCACACAAACACACTCCTCAACAATCCAAGACGTAGCAAGATGTCACTCTAAGCGTCCATCTTCACACAAACACACTCCTCAACAATCCAAGACGTAGCAAGATGTCACTCTAAGCGTCCATCTTCACACAAACACACTCCTCAACAATCCAAGACGTAGCAAGATGTCACTCTAAGCGTTCATCTTCACACAGAACACACTCCTCAACAATCCCAGGGGTAGCAAGATGTCACTCTAAGCGTCCATCTTGACACGGAACACTCTCCTCAAGAATCCAGACACACGTGACAGGAAGACTCGAACTGGGGACAGGGTCGGGGTGTCGTCATCATCGAGGTCGATATCGACGAAGTGAGGGGCATCACGGAGGACGGGGTCAGGGAGAGGAGCAGGGTCGGGGATGGAGGTGGGAGGGGCGGGCAGTTCTGACAGGGGCTCAGGGATGGTCATGTACCTCCCAGTAGGACGCTGACAGGGAGGGAGAGAAGGACATGAAGAGAATGACAGAAGATGGAAGTGTATGAAAGGAGAGGACAGTTGTTGGGAAATAGATCATTTAGGTGACAATTACGATAACGTTACGAGAAAGTTAGTGATTATGAAATATGGATATTACTGCACCTGGATATCAGTGTTTTTTTCACTTGTGCATATGATGGTATGTATTAGTTACTGATTAAATGGTTACGTGAAATCAATACATGAATTACACAACTACAGTCTAACAGTAAACTGCTGATATCCTAAGACACCCACTTGGCGAGGAGGGGCCCAGATGTCAAAGTTCAAAGGGAACCTGATCACGAGGTCAAGAGCTGAAGGGAAAGAAGGAATGAGGGTGAAATATAAACACGCCAAGCACAGTTTTACAGACAGACAGACACACAGACAGACAGATAGACAGATTCGTTTTGCAAACTGATCTTATGTGAAGAATTAAATTTAGTTAAGATAAGATAATTTCTTTAATATCCCAATGGAAATTTGTTTTGCATCATATGCAGTTCTCCAGTTTTTCTTTCATAAAACAGCCATATATAACATTGCAAATAATCAGGACATAGATACATCAATTTAGTACACAAACATTGATATTGACTAGAAATTGGACAGTTGGAAAACAAGTTATTCATTGAGTTTGTTGTTAATATATCTAATACTAGCTGGAACAAATGAGTGGCGAACCCTGTTTGTTCTAAAAGTCGGCATACGCAGCCTGCGTCCAGAAGGTAATGATGAATATTCCGAGAAAAGTATGTGAGTAGGATCACTTAAAATTTTGTTTCCCTTTTTTTAAATTTGCTGCTAATAACGACTGCCGCTACTTTCGATAGGAAACCCAATAGTTTCAGACGCAGTGTTTACGATTTTTGAGAGTGTGCTCGTAAAAACACTGCAAAATGTCAATGTTTGAAACTATTAAAACATTTTTCACACATTGAAAGTAGAACTCTCAGTACAATTGTTGAAATGTTATGCCATTATGAGACGTTTGATTTCCAAGGCCGGAGTTACCCCCCTTTCATTATGACACACTTGGTGCCAAGTGATTTAGATTGGTCTTCTGTCTAATTTGACTGACTGACTGAGTTTGGTTTTACGCCGCTTTTAGCAATATTCCAGCAACATCACGGCGTGGGACACCAGAAATGGGCTTCACACATTGTACCCATGTGGGGATTCGAACCCGGGTCTTCGGCGTGACGAGCCAACGCTTTAACCATTAGGCTACCCCACCGCCCCCTGTCCAATTTGAAAACTAAGATGTGTATTCTTACAATTAAAAGGTTGCCGGTGTTTGGATTAATAGACCATTTTAAGCATGGAGCATTTTAAGGCTATACCGTTTTTCCAGATTATAATATTTACTATATATTTGTCACAAGCTCCATAAAGATTCCTAATAGCACATTGCTCCAGATAAAGTCTGTTGTAATTGGCATTGGGTTTCAATACCACTTTCAGATATCAATATATTTTCACTCCCTTGGGTACTTTTAGTTCTATTTTTTCACAATAATTCTGCTTAATATATTGTTTTATGTCACGTGTGGAATTTCATGTAGGTTACAAATGCACAAAATCGGGATTCTCATTTATAAATGCCAATAAAGATGCAGCTACAGTACATTATTCACTGCAGTAGAACTCTTGTATAAGTGGTGACAGTACTTATTCATTAATCATATATACGGAGAATTTGTAGGGGAACAACACATTTTGAATATTTTGTGTAAACTAGTCTATTTGAAACCCTGTAAGCATCATCACCATGGTTACGGAACAAAATGAAACATGCAGCTGTATCTCCTGATATATAGCTCAAAGTTTAGAATGTTTACAACTATACTACTTCACTAGTACTTGTACATCAAATGCAAGATTACTTTTTCTTTAGGTGAATCTCATGTATTGACCATGTTGATGTAGATGGCATTACAATTTCAAACCTTTGTGGTAATAAAATCAACTGAAATAAAAAAATAAATTAAAAAAAGACACTGAAGGATAGTGTGTATTAACTGGGTTTTTTTCCACGAAATCAATTTTACTATTTTAAGTTATTTTCGGAATGGGCACAGTGTTGTAAGGAAATGGAGGAAACCCTGGATTGCTGGGACAGACACCATTGGTCACATCCACTATCTTGTAGCTTACTTCAAACTCAAGCCTACCAGTAATGAAAAGTGTCAATTTCATATTAGTTCCTGAAAATCTTCTAACTATTTTAGGTTTGGTCGAATATTGCTAGCACTTTATTAGCACTGATCTACTGTTTATCACATTAAAGGTAGCAATTACGTAAAAAGACGGCTATAGTTCCAACTGACAAAATGTCGTATGTTGGGTTTTGTGTTGAAATATTTAATCAAAATTTATGATTTTATTTTCAACTCCGATGGATGCTCTCTATTCAGAATAAAACAGGAAAGAAAATATTTTGAATGTGACAAAACCGCTCCTACGACAGACTGAGTGGCTGACGTTTTGCTGAAAAGGTTGCAATTTTATATAAATGGTAAATGGTTGATTTGAGTAGCGTGTGTATTCTTTCCAACAGGTGTGGGTCTCGGCTATTTCAAATATATTTAAGAAAATTAGTCGAAAAAACAAAGAAAGATCACGAATTAAGAAGAAAGAAATACCTTGGGTGTAAGAGTTCATCGTGTTCAGATTCGGAGATGAGCAAAACACAAGGCAAACAGCAGCAGATGATAGGCGATATGGTATGGTAAGATAGTCTCAGCAATATGGCGGCGTCAATAGTGAAAGTGTCGTCATGGCGACGTCATAAATCTCACGAGACTGTCATAGCATCACGTGACGTGATACTGTGACCGGTTCTCTTCCTTCCCTACTCGGAAGACGTGCGGCTAATCAGGATCCCAGTCATGTTGCAAGTCAAATGTTGAGTTGGCGCCACGTTCAATTTGTACACGGTGCAATGCCCATATTGACAATGTAGTACTGTGCTAGACGAGCTTATCTGAAAGGAGCAAACAACGGTTCTAACATTAACAGATAGAAAAGTCGAGTTTCAAAACAGATAAAAATACACATCGTATAAAAAAATTATTCTACTAACATTTGTATAGCGCCAGTACCCAGCTCAGCTGCCCAATGGCTCTTTGATTTTCCCTCGATCATTGGATGCACATCGTATTATCAATCTCAACTCCCTGGCGAACATACAACTCTTGCAGCCACTGGGCGTACCGAGTAAATGTGGCTTTCCCATCCTTACGTGGTACCCATTTACAGCTGAGTGGACTGGGACACATAGTAATGGTACATATCCAAAGTTTATTGCACGTTGCTGTACCCGCAACTAGGTGTTTGCACATATTCATGTGGCCACCATCTGGTCATATACCAACGGATTCGTGGGTTCTTTTAAGTGCACAGGGTTGTGTATTGTACACCAGGGGTTGTGACAACACTGAAAGAGTCTGCACACAAAGTTGACACCAAGGTTTTTGCACCCGGTCACAGGTGGGCTCGATCCCGGAACTTCAAGCTCGCTTGCGCCTTAGACAGCTCACCCACCTCCATATGTATGTTTATTTAAGGAATCAATATTGACAAACTATATAGCCTTCGCGAAACTTTGAAGGACATGTTGCAACTGTGTAATTGAAATTGAAATAGTGTAATTGAGGCCATGGTTACACTCACATTTACTCTGCATTTAAAATCTTGTTACCTTTGTCTCTTACAAATCCCAGAGAATCAACGGCACATCGTATTATCAATCTGAACTCCCTGGGGATCATACAACTCTTGCAGCCACTA
The DNA here is from genome assembly GCF_003918875.1 of Haliotis rubra. Taxonomy (NCBI): domain Eukaryota; kingdom Metazoa; phylum Mollusca; class Gastropoda; order Lepetellida; family Haliotidae; genus Haliotis; species Haliotis rubra. The sequence continues at coordinate 363,069 of NW_025767512.1, forward strand.
GGGGCACCGAGTAAATGTGGCTTTCCCATCCTTACGCGGTACCCATTCACAGCTGGGTGGACTAGGACACATGTCACAACTCAAGCTCACTGGATCACTAGCCTGGCGCCTTAGCCAGCTCACCCACAACGCCCCCATATGTATGTTTGTTTAAGGAATCATTATTGACAAACTATATAGCCTTCGTGAAACTTTGAAGTACATGTTGAAATTGTGTAATTGAAATTGAAATGGTATTACTGTGACCATGGTTACACTAACATTCTGCAGGTAAAATTTTGTTACCTTTGTCTCTTACAAAGCGCAGAGAGTAACTTCATTATCTAAACTTGCCAAAATATTCTAGACTTGTTAAGACGTTTTTGTTTCAGGTTCTGTACAGACCAGAAGTCTAACAGTGTGAGTGTATTTTGCCTTAAAAGCTGGAATGTCTCTTGAATGAATAGGTCTCAAAATTCTAGACTGGTTATTGTACTAAGTTGCGCATTAGGACGGAACGCAGTCAGCAGGAAACGAGACTGTTGTGTAATCAATGTTTGGACTTGGAATTCCTAAATGTCGTGAGGTACTTTGGTTATTTCAATTTCTGAATTAAACACTCTTTACATGTATTCTAAATTAGTTGGATGACTTTCAGTTAATATCTTTTTGCTTTCTAATTATGTGTATTTTAATTCCTTTTCTGTGTTTTAGTACCGTCAGTGGAAAACACTTTTAAGCCGTCTAAATATATGACCAAGTAGTAAGTCACTTTCATTAAATAGTTAACTGATTCTTTTTCATGGCTAAGGAAGGTTGGCACCTTAATGACCCAGTAGGGAGTTCGGACCGAACAACTACTTCCCAGAAAACTAACTGGATCTGCGAGGCGACTAGGTCCATAGATCGGGTGGACAGTGTCATCGATGACAGCGTGTCACCGAGCCCCGATAGCATTCACAGGTTTTGTCTGCAGCAGGAATACCCTGAATAGGGTGCTAAACAAACCAACAAAACATCGGCCTATAGATCATGGCAACACTGTGTGCTAAACCCACGACAGCACGGGTATACCGGGATGACAATCAGGGGAGATGCAACGACGTCATTTGAAAAACAACGACTTAATGGGAAAAAACACAAAACAAGAAGCATTTATGTATAATGATTTAATTAAGTCAAAAATTAAAACTTTATAACCAAAAGTGTCCAAAAGAGCCAAAAGTTTTCATTGGTTGTCCAAAATGTCCTAATTCTATGAAAAGTCCGAAAACAGTAAAGGTTTAGTATTAGTACGTACGTATTTACCATAAAAGGTAAACAAAATCCAAAATTATCAAAATGTCCAAAACATTGAAAAGTCCGAAAGGTCCAAAATATTAAGAGCGTTATACGTATTTTAAAGGTCCAAGATAATCACTAACACAAGTTCCTAGAATCAGCAAAATGTCATTCTAAGCGTCCATTTTCACACGGAACGCACTCCTAAAGAATCCAAGACGTAGCAAGATGTCACTCTAAGCGTCCATCTTCACACAGAACACACTCCTCAACAATCCCAGGGGTAGCAAGATGTCACTCTAAGCGTCCATCTTGACACGGAACACTCTCCTCAAGAATCCAGACACACGTGACAGGAAGACTCGAACTGGGGACAGGGTCGGGGTGTCGTCATCATCGAGGTCGATATCGACGAAGTGAGGGGCATCACGGAGGACGGGGTCAGGGAGAGGAGCAGGGTCGGGATGGAGGTGGGAGGGGCGGGCAGTTCTGACAGGGGCTCAGGGATGGTCATGTACCTCCCAGTAGGACGCTGACAGGGAGGGAGAGAAGGACATGAAGAGAGTGACAGAAGATGGAAGTGTATGAAAGGAGAGGACAGTTGTTAGGAAATAGATCATTTAGGTGACAATTACGATAACGTTACGAGAAAGTTCGTGATTATGAAATATGGATATTACTGCACCTGGATATCAGTGTTTTTTCACTTTGTGCATATGAGGGTATGTATTAGTTACTGATTAAATGGTTACGTGAAATCAATACATGAATTACACAACTACAGTTTAACAGTAAACTGCTGATTCCTAAGACACCCACTTGGCGAGGAGGGGCCCAGATGTCAAAGTTCAAAGGAACCTGATCACGAGGTCAAGAGCTGAAGGGAAAGAAGGAATGAGGGTGAAATATAAACACGCCAAGCACAGTTTTACAGACAGACAGACACACAGACAGACAGACAGACAGATTCGTTTTGCAAACTGATCTTATGTGAAGAATTAAATTTAGTTAAGATAAGATAATTTCTTTAATATCCCAATGGAAATTTGTTTTGCATCATATGCAGTTCTCCAGTTTTTCTTTCATAAAACAGCCATATATAACATTGCAAATAATCAGGACATAGATACATCAATTTAGTACACAAACATTGATATTGACTAGAAATTGGACAGTTGGAAAACAAGTTATTCATTGAATTTGTTGTTAATGTATCTAATACTAGCTGGAACAAATGAGTGGCGAACCCTGTTTGTTCTAAAAGTCGGCATACGCAGCCTGCGTCCAGAAGGTAATGATGAATATTCCGAGAAAAGTATGTGAGTAGGATCACTTAAAATTTTGTTTCCCTTTTTTTAAATTTGCTGCTAATAACGACTGCCGATACTTTCGATAGGAAACCCAATAGTTTCAGACGCAGTGTTTACGATTTTTGAGAGTGTGCTCGTAAAAACACTGCAAAATGTCAATGTTTGAAACTATTAAAACATTTTTCACACATTGAAAGTAGAACTCTCAGTACAATTGTTGAAATGTTATGCCATTATGAGACGTTTGATTTCCAAGGCCGGAGTTACCCCCCTTTCATTATGACACACTTGGTGCCAAGTGATTTAGATTGGTCTTCTGTCTAATTTGACTGACTGACTGAGTTTGGTTTTACGCCGCTTTTAGCAATATTCCAGCAACATCACGGCGTGGGACACCAGAAATGGGCTTCACACATTGTACCCATGTGGGGATTCGAACCCGGGTCTTCGGCGTGACGAGCCAACGCTTTAACCATTAGGCTACCCCACCGGCCCCTGTCCAATTTGAAAACTAAGATGTGTATTCTTACAGTTAAAAGGTTGCCGGTGCTTGGATTAATAGACCATTTTAAGCATGGAGCATTTTAAGGCTATACCGTTTTTCCAGATTATAATATTTACCATATATTTGTCACAAGCTCCATAAAGATTCCTAATAGCACATTGCTCCAGATAAAGTCTGTTGTAATTGGCATTGGGTTTCAATACCACTTTCAGATATCAATATATTTTCACTCCCTTGGGTACTTTTAGTTCTATTTTTTCACAATAATTCTGCTTAATATATTGTTTTATGTCACGTGTGGAATTTCATGTAGGTTACAAATGCACAAAATCGGGATTCTCATTTATAAATGCCAATAAAGATGCAGCTACAGTACATTATTCACTGCAGTAGAACTCTTGTATAAGTGGTGACAGTACTTATTCATTAATCATATATACGGAGAATTTGTAGGGGAACAACACATTTTGAATATTTTGTGTAAACTAGTCTATTTGAAACCCTGTAAGCATCATCACCATGGTTACGGAACAAAATGAAACATGCAGCTGTATCTCCTGATATACAGTATAGCTCAAAGTTTAGAATGTTTACAACTATACTACTTCACTAGTACTTGTACATCAAATGCAAGATTACTTTTCTTTTTAGTGAATCTCATGTATTGACCATGTTGATGTAGATGGCATTACAATTTCAAACCTTTGTGGTAATAAAATCAACTGAAATAAAAAATAAATTAAAAAAGACACTGAAGGATAGTGTGTGTATTAACTGGTTTTTTTCCACGAAATCAATTTTACTATTTTAAGTTATTTTCGGAATGGGCACAGTGTTGTAAGGAAATGGAGGAAACCCTGGATTGCTGGGACAGACACCATTGGTCACATCCACTATCTTGTAGCTTACTTCAAACTCAAGCCTACCAGTAATGAAAAGTGTCAATTTCATATTAGTTCCTGAAAATCTTCTAACTATTTTAGGTTTGGTCGAATATTGCTAGCACTTTATTAGCACTGATCTACTGTTTATCACATTAAAGGTAGCAATTACGTAAAAAGACGGCTATAGTTCCAACTGACAAAATGTCGTATGTTGGGTTTTGTGTTGAAATATTTAATCAAAATTTATGATTTTATTTTCAACTCCGATGGATGCTCTCTATTCAGAATAAAACAGGAAAGAAAATATTTTGAATGTGACAAAACCGCTCCTACGACAGACTGAGTGGCTGACGTTTTGCTATTAATACCTGAAAAGGTTGCAATTTTATATAAATGGTAAATGGTTGATTTGAGTAGCGTGTGTATTCTTTCCAACAGGCGTGGGTCTCGGCTATTTCAAATATATTTAAGAAAATTAGTCGAAAAAACAAAGAAAGATCATGAATTAAGAAGAAAGAAATACCTTGGGTGTAAGAGTTCATCGTGTTCAGATTCGGAGATGAGCAAAACACAAGGCAAACAGCAGCAGATGATAGGCGATATGGTATGGTAAGATAGTCTCAGCAATATGGCGGCGTCAATAGTGAAAGTGTCGTCATGGCGACGTCATAAATCTCACGAGACTGTCATAGCATCACGTGACGTGATACTGTGACCGGTTCTCTTCCTTCCCTACTCGGAAGACGTGCGGCTAATCAGGATCCCAGTCATGTTGCAAGTCAAATGTTGAGTTGGCGCCACGTTCAATTTGTACACGGTGCAATGCCCATATTGACAATGTAGTACTGTGCTAGACGAGCTTATCTGAAAGGAGCAAACAACGGTTCTAACATTAACAGATAGAAAAGTCGAGTTTCAAAACAGATAAAAATACACATCGTATAAAAAATTATTCTACTAACATTTGTATAGGGCCTGTACCCAGCTCAGCTGCCCAATGGCTCTTTGATTTTCCCTCGATCATTGGATGCACATCGTATTATCAATCTCAACTCCCTGGCGAACATACAACTCTTGCAGCCACTGGGCGTACCGAGTAAATGTGGCTTTCCCATCCTTACGTGGTACCCATTTACAGCTGAGTGGACTGGGACACATAGTAATGGTACATATCCAAAGTTTATTGCACGTTGCTGTACCCGCAACTAGGTGTTTGCACATATTCATGTGGCCACCATCTGGTCATATACCAACGGATTCGTGGGTTCTTTTAAGTGCACAGGGTTGTGTATTGTACACCAGGGGTTGTGACAACACTGAAAGAGTCTGCACACAAAGTTGACACCAAGGTTTTTGCACCCGGTCACAGGTGGGCTCGATCCCGGAACTTCAAGCTCGCTTGCGCCTTAGACAGCTCACCCACCTCCATATGTATGTTTATTTAAGGAATCAATATTGACAAACTATATAGCCTTCGCGAAACTTTGAAGGACATGTTGCAACTGTGTAATTGAAATTGAAATAGTGTAATTGAGGCCATGGTTACACTCACATATACTCTGCATTTAAAATCTTGTTACCTTTGTCTCTTACAAATCCCAGAGAATCAACGGCACATCGTATTATCAATCTGAACTCCCTGGGGATCATACAACTCTTGCAGCCACTAGGGGCACCGAGTAAATGTGGCTTTCCCATCCTTACGCGGTACCCATTCACAGCTGGGTGGACTAGGACACATGTCACAACTCAAGCTCACTGGATCACTAGCCTGGCGCCTTAGCCAGCTCACCCACAACGCCCCCATATGTATGTTTGTTTAAGGAATCATTATTTACAAACTATATAGCCTTCGTGAAACTTTGAAGTACATGTTGAAATTGTGTAATTGAAATTGAAATGGTATTACTGTGACCATGGTTACACTAGCATTCTGCAGGTAAAATTTTGTTACCTTTGTCTCTTACAAAGCGCAGATAATAACTTCATTATCTAAACTTGCCAAAATATTCTAGACTTGTTAAGATGTTTTTGTTTCAGGTTCTGTACAGACCAGAAGTCTAACAGTATGTGTGTATTTGGCCTTAAAAACTGGAATGTCTCTCAAGAACGTCAGTACAATGTATCGTTCTTCATCAAAGACAATTGATAAGGACCAGACAATTAAGTGGTGCTTTCTCATTACTCACGCAAGACATTAACAAATGATGATCATTTGCTTGATAACGGTGTTAGTACCTACACCGAAGCGTCGCATATTTTGCAATAAAGAAGTTGTCTATCGATAAAAGGTGTTCCTCTTCATCATACCAGCTTCTAAATGCCACTTAAAGAAGTTTTGGGTTATTTTTCTTTTCTTTCATTTGTCTTAATACTTAGCTTATGTTTTTATCTTCAGTTCGTCCCTTGCCTCTCCTAGTTTTTTTGAGATTCATATATTCCAAAAGAGCCTTTGTTGCTAGAAGTACCAAGTATCAAAGCTGGGCAAACTTTTCGATTGAGCAGCATGCGGAGGACGGGGTTCAGGTCACTATGTGTGTACAATGTGTGAAGAACATTGGGGTGTTTTCCGTTCTGATATTTCTGGAATATTACTGAAAGCGGTGGAAAACTCTGTTCACTCCCAATGCTCCCCAACGACAGACACGAGCAGTTGCGTCCTTTGCTAATAGCCAAGCTCCTTTACCATATTTCAAATATATTTCTAAATTAGACAGTTTAGTAGTCTAAGGGAGACAACTCTTTATTAAACGTCACTCATGTTCTGATTACCTCCCTTGTGGGAAGGAGAGTTTGACGGGCTTATTGCATGAAATGGTGTCAGGCATGTTCATTCAAGTGATCGTGAAATTAATAATCCTTTTTGGGGTATATGTGGCAGCCACACCACAGTCACTCATTCTCAATGCACAATTGCAAAGATGTATCTCGAAAAAATCGAAAGTTGGAATAACTTGCATGCTGCAAAGGTCACGTATTTGTAAACTACGTTTATGAATTTTTAACATCCAATTCAAACCTAATTTCTTGTTATCACTGTCCAAAAATTGTAATTTATGATATTTTTTATGTAATTGACTACTGTAGTTTAAACAATTAAATGTGTAAACTTTTCAAAAATGTATTCATTTATAACCAAGAATATAATTCATAGACTCTTAGAAATATAAATCACTGTCATAAACATCGCCCGTAGTATAATATCTAATATGGATGGAAGTAGGTTTGATTATATACTACATGCAAAAAGTATGAGAACCCTCTAAAATTTGATAGTCATAAGGGATGTCTGTCTTTCATTTCACTCAAACTTAATGTATATTGATTCAGACGCTTCACTGCATGTTCTAACATTGTCGTTTAAAGTGCCCATTAAGCACACAAAAAGTTGCATTTACCTTGGAGTATAAATGACCTCACCATGTTTAAGTTTATATGACTATCAAATTTTAGGGTGTTCCCATACTTTTTGTTTGTAGTATACCGGTATATCACGTTATGAATATTGGATTTTACGTTATAAAAACATTTATGTTCATGGAAGAAACATTTGGCCTAAACCCAATTTCACCTCACATCACCTAAGTAAATTCAAACCGATAACATTCATTGAAAGGTAAGAGCCCATAACGTAAAATACATGGAAACAGCGACATAGAGCATTTCATGTTTTGTGAAATTTAAGAAAATGCTTAACAATATGGCTTCTTAAAATTTGTCTGAATAGATATTCTGCTATCATTAGACACTAAGTCTTGTTTCTGCTTCCACAACTCAGCATGTCATCTCACGAACGTAGTCGATATACCATCTCCTGGTGACGACATTCCTATTTTGACAAGTTCTTTCTTGGGTATCTCTCACAAATATAGACTGCAAAGTATGACACTAAAGTTGATTATTATGTTGCCACTTCGATTTAATATTTTTTAAATCAGTCATATAGTTACGTTTAATAAAGCATTTACCGGAAAATGTATTGTATATGGAGACGACGTGACTTTTTAGTAATTGTGCACTGATATTGATAATGAGTGAGAACGGTCGTTCGAATATCTTGGTAGTTCAGTTTTCCCAGAAATTATTGAGAAAATCTTCGTTTCCTAATACAGTGTTACATCATGCACTGTAGTAAGGTACTCAATATGGGAGGCAACTCTTCTTGGCTTAAGAATGAACCTTACTTCATCAAGAGTTATCTCCCCAGGCGTAGCAGACGGCTTCCTTTGTTGACATGGCCGATTTGACAGCAGAAGAGAAAAGAAAGCTGGTTCCAGATTATTTTGAAAGAGGTGTGACTAATGCAAAAGAGTTAGCTGATAGACATGACATTCCTCACTTGCTTGATAACGGTGATGGTACCTACGCCGAAACGTCGCATTCACTGCAGCAAAGAAGTTGACTATACATAGAACTTGGGTTTTCCTTCATCTTTACAACTTCTAAAATGCCTCTCGAAGAAAAGGACATTCCCCTGTCTACAGTATACAGAACTTGAAAGAATATTCAGTCAGGAGTTGGGATTGCGCACAAGACAGGGGCAGGGAGGCCAAGGAATTTCAGTACTACGGATCGTCGGCGACTTGGTCAGATTGTGAGAAGGGGAAAATTGAAAAGCGTTGAGAATATCAGAAATGGAATGATTGATAGAGGAAATCCTTAGGTATGTAATGAAACCCTTAGACAAGAAGGACTTAACTGGGTGAAAAAAACGCGGAATTCCCTCACCTTTGATGAAAGATGCACAAAAAGAAAGACGTTTAAACTGACTTAAGGCTCACGAAAATCAAGATTGGGATGAAAAAAAAGAAAGAAAATTCTGATGAAAGTTCTGTGGCTTTTTCCGAACTGTGTGAAAATGTGGACAAAAGATACATTAAACCTATCTACCAACGCCAAAAACATAGCCCGAAATTTGGGTGGAATTTCATCACGTGGAGTGACGCTGTTGTGTATTTTCACTGGAAATTTGACGAAGGAACGATATTTTGACATCTTAATTGATTCCAACGGCCCGAACACTGTTTGAAGTTAATTGGATTTTCCAGCATGATAACGACCCAAAACACACTGCTGGCTACACAATATACTGGTGGTCGGACGAAAATGTTAAGTTTTAAACTGACCCAGCTACAGCCCAGATCGTAATCCTATTGAGAATGTGTGGGGACTAATGAAGGACAGAAACCAAAAAGGACTTAGAAATATTGAGGATATGAAGAAAGAAGTGGTCGAAAATTGGGATACGCTGTCACTCCGTTTCCTACGAACTTTGGTTGGTAGTGTACCAATTGCAGGGCAAGGTCTAACAAAGTACTTAAAGACACTTAGACTGTAAGAGAATCATATCTCAACATATTCATCAAAGCTAAACGTCCAAAGTGTATATACTAGATGTTTGATGAAACAACTTTCTCAATAATTTTTGAGAATACTATATTTAGAGAGCCCCCTGAAATGACTATCGCTGTGAATATCTCGACAGGCTTGATGATTGATCACTAAAAGTTTTTACAGGCGTTCAGACAACTAGTCCCGCTTACACCTTGTCCACCTTCAAGGTTTGCTACGTTTCTAAAATGTTGTGAAGTATCAAAGCTGCCACACGCTTAAATTTAAGCAAGAAATACATTTTGGACATCATGGCGAACGATATGCCTTGAACCTTATAGTTCAGCCAATGATAGGTCAATATTGAAAGCTGTGAGGGATTCCACCATTCTTAAGCTGATTTACATATTTTTGTAATGCATTAAATAATGCGCCACATTATCTAGCTGATTACACACTGTATAATTCGCAGAGACGTGCACCAAGACCACAATGCTCATGATGAAGACTGGTACAATGTGGATGGCCAATTTCTGATGTCCGCGCCGTGATATTGCTGGAATGTTGTAAAAAGCGGCGCAAAGCTAAAACTCACTCACTCTGGTTAAAAGAACCCTTTCTCCCCGATGAGTCTCCCAAAGGAATACGAGTTGCGTCCCTTTATTCAACATATGCCACACAATCATGACACTTAGATAACTACTGAACTATAATTGATTTTAATTCACCTGCAATATTAACTCAAGTGTTCCATTCCTTTAAAGCTTACATTTATTTCTGCTTCTTTGGTTTAGATCTGGTCATCAGCAACCCATGATTGTCTAACGGGACTAACGGAATCGGGAGGTCAGGCTCGCTGACTTGGTTGACACATGACATCGTATTCCAATTGCGTAGATCGATGCTTATGCTGTTGATCACTGGATTGTCTGGTCCAGTCTCGATTATTTACAATCAATCAATGCATTTGGCGACAGCTTTAAAGACGTCCCACAGAATTGGGCCTTTTGCAAAAGTTAAATTATGAATTCCTAACCTAAATGTCGCAAGGCACTTTGCTTATTTGAATTTCTGAATAAAAACTCTTTATATATACTATCCCCAAAAAAGAAACGCACAGGCGTTTTGTATTATTAAAAATCTATTAATGACCTATTGTGTTCAAACAATCTTCAAAATATGTAACAAAAGTGTTGATAACATGATTTTACAGAATTGCACAAGTGAAAAGTCTACTTGAAAATGTTGATTTTGATGAGATTTCTTACAAGAACTAAGAAGGCATCACCACAACCCAAGAGAAATCACCATCCAGTTGAAATTGTGCAGCAAAGAGCATGCACTGTCTGGCTATAAAAATCCAGATTACTTTCGGAAATCGGCATTCGTTTTAAAGGAGTTTCAGGGTCAAATCACTACGCCAAGTTTTGACGCCGCGACACGGAACATCCCCATTGAAAGAATTACCAATTTTCTGTTGCCAGACGTCTGAATGTTAATCTGAGCACGATATCACTGCTTGCAGCTCGTTACAATCAAACAGGTATGACAAATGACCCTCCCCGTATAGGCAGACATCGAGTCACCACTGCAGCCAAAGATCGGTACATCCGGGTACTACATTTGCGTGATCGTACTGCCACGTGTGAGAGCACAGCAGCCAGGGTGCCTGGACTTCGGAGGATATCCGGTCAAACTGTACGGAACAGGTTGAGAGAGATTGGACTGGGAGTCAGGAGACCCGACGTCGGGACCATGCTACGTGGTCACCATCGCGCTCAACGTCACCGTTAACCACTTGGTTGTATAGACATAATCATCTTCTAAACTGATGTAAAAATTCATTTCTTAAAAGTCCATTTGTGGACGAGTTATACATATTTGAAAATGCAACATTTTCGCAACAGGTTTCTGGGTTATGCGTTTCTTTTTTGGGATAGTATATATCTAAATTCTATATTAGCTTGATGAGTTTCAGTTACTGTGATCTTTTTGCTTTCTAATAATGTGCATTTTAATTCTTTTTCTGCGTTTTAGTCCCGTAAGCAGAACCCACTTTTAAGCCGTGTAAATATATAACCAAGTTGTAAGTCACTTTCATTAAATAGTTGACTGTTTGTTTCTCATGGAAATGGAAGGTTGGCACCATAATGATCCGGACTAGACAACTCCTCCCCAACAAGCTTGGCTGGATGTGCGAGGCGACAAGGTCCACACATCGGGTGGACAGTGTCGTCGATGACCGCGTGTCATCGGGTCCGACTGCATTCAGTGGTTTGTCTGTAGCAGGAATTCGCTGAATGCGGTGTTAAACAAACATCGGCCTATAAATCATGGCAACAATGTGTGCTAAACCCTCGACAGCACGGATATACTGGGATGACAAACAGGGGAGATGTATGTAACGACGTCACTAAAGAAAAATCGACTCGATGAAAAAAGAACACAAAACAGAAAGCATTGATGTATAATGATTTAATTAGGTCCAAAATTGAAACTTAATCACCAAAAGTGTCCGAAAGAGCCAAAATTGTAAAAAGCAAGTTTTTATTGATCGTCCAAAATGTTCCAAAATGTGTTAAAAGTCCCCAAAAGTAAAGGTTTAGTATTAAAGCCAATTTAAAGGCGTATTTATTCCAAGGATAAAAAATACCAAAACGGTCCAAAATATCTGAAATATTAAAAAGTCCGAAAGGTCCAAAATGTGAAGAGAACTATACGTATTTTAAAGGTCCAAGGTAAGTAATTAACACAAGTTCCAAGAGTCATCAAGATGTCACTCTAAGCGTCCATCTTGACACAGAACACACTCCTCAACAATCCAAGACGTAGCAAGATGTCACTCTTAGCGTCCATCTTCACACGAAACACACTCCTCAACAATCCAAGACGTAGCAAGATGTCACTCTAAGCGTTCATCTTCACACGAAACACACTCCTCAACAATCCAAGACGTAGCAAGATGTCACTCTAAGCGTTCATCTTCACACGAAACACACTCCTCAACAATCCAAGACGTAGCAAGATGTCACTCTAAGCGTCCATCTTCACACGAAACACACTCCTCAACAATCCAAGACGTAACAAGATGTCACTCTAAGCGTCCATCTTCACACGAAACACACTCCTCAACAATCCAAGACGTAGCAAGATGTCACTCTAAGCGTCCATCTTGACACAGAACACTCCATCTCAACAAACACACTCCTCAACAATCCGAGACGTAGCAAGATGTCACTCTAAGCGTCCATCATCCAAGACGTAGCAAGATGTCACTCTAAGCGTCCATCTTCACACGGAACACTCTCCTCAAGAATCCAGACACACGTGACAAGAAGACTCCAGAACTGGGGAAGACTCGAACTGGGGACTGGGGACTGGTGTCGTCATCATCGAGGTCGATATCGACGAAGTGAGGGGCATCACGGAGGACAGAGGTCGGGAGATGGGCAGGGTCAGGGATGGAGGTGGGAGGGGCGGGCAGTTCTGACAGGGGCTCAGGGATGGTCATGTACCTCCCAGTTGGACGCTGACAGAGAGGGAGAGAAGGACATGAAGAGAGTGACAGAAGATGAAAGTGTATGAAAGGAGAGGACAGTTGTTGGGAAATAGATCATTTAGGTGATAATAACGATAAAGTTAGAACGTTAGTGATTATGAAATATGGATATTACTGGATATCACTAGTGCATATGATGGTATGTATTAGTTAATGATTAAATGGTTACGTGAAATCAATACATGAATTACACAACTACAGTCTAACAGTAAACTGCTGATTCCCTAAGACACCCACTTGTCGAGGAGGGGCCCAGATGTCAAAGTTCAAAGGGAACCTGATCACGAGGTCAAGAGCTGCAGGGAAAGAAGGAATGAGGGTAAAATTGAAACACACAAAGCACGGGTTTACAGACGGACGGACAGACAGACAGACAGATAGACACGTTTTGCAAACTGTTAAGTTGTGTATGTAAGCTTGTTATGTACTAAAGGGGAAGTGTACAAAAAATAATTTGTCTCTTATGTGAAAACTAGTTAATGTCAGTGTTTGAAATTATATATCTTTTTTTCTCACATTGAAAGTCGAACTCTCAAAACAATTGTTGAAATGTTATGCCATTACGGGGTCTGTACGGAGTTACCCCCTTAGACTATGACATATATTTGGTGGCAAGTAATTTAGACTGGTCTTCTGTCTTGTTTCAAAGTTAAAGCAGGGATTGGGATAGAGAACTTTGACAATGGGCCATTTTCAGGATTATTAGCCATTTTCTGAAGTTAGAATGGGCCACTGCCCTTGTATCAATAGTAAACTTCAAAAAGTTAATGGCCCATTTTCAGTGAATGAAATAAGTCCAAAACTCAGCCAGACATCAGGGCTGGTAACATCAAAATGGATTTAACCAGACCAAATATAGTGAATTTACTCAGATATATGGAACATCTACAATTTTTACCAGACCATCGGGCTAGCTAACTGTAAATTTTGACCGTCCGTCAGAAATCTAGACCGTCTCGGGCTGTCGGACGGGCCTTATTTCATACACTGCCATTTTTCATTCTAATGTGCAAAATGGCCCATGGTCCCTGCCTTTACCAATCCCTGTTAAAGATATCTACATGTATTTGCAACACTTTAATAAGCCTAACTGTTGCCGGTGTTTCGGTTTATAATGATTGAAAATATAGATTGTTTTCCGTTCCAACTGGTCTTACGACTACATACACAGAATAAGACTTTGTGGAGCATTTTGAGGCTATAAACTTTTCCAGATTATAACATTTATCATATATTTATCACAAACTCCATAAAGATTCATTAAAGCACAATGCTCCAAATAAAGTCTGTTGTCATTGGCCTTGGGTTTCGATACTTCTTTCAGATATCAACATATTTTCACTCCCTGGGTATTTTTAGTACAATTCTTTCACAATAATTCTGTTGTTTAATGTCACGTGTGGAATTTCATGTGCCTCCGCAATTGGGTTACAAATGCATAAAATAGCGATTCACATTTATAAATGCCAATAAACTAGATGCAGCTACTGTACATTATTTACTGCAATAGAACTCATGTATAATTGCCATATGTATCCTTGTGAATCAGACTGTAACCAAAGACCGCTGGGACCTTTATTTCGTTTTTAGCTACAAAATCATGACATCAAATAAGAACAAAATATAAGGGACTTCTACTCCTGTAGTTTGTATTGTTTATTTTACACGTACGGTACAAATTAGCCTAAGAATGTAGGTAAGATAGTAACTACAAGTGTTTCGGTATTGGAAAACATATCGCTAAAAGGCTGAAAGACTGATCTATTGTTTATCGGATTAAAGGTAGGAATTGTCCCATTTTACGTAAAAAGACAGCTATAGTTCCAACTGACAAAATGTCATATCTTGTGTTTCATGTGTTTTCTAATTCAACTCCGATGCTCTTTATTCGGGATATAAATCAGGATAGAAAATATTTTGAATGGACAATACTGCTCCTTGGAAGGATTGAGAGGTTGGCGTTGTGTTATTAACGCCTGAAAAGGTTGCAATTTTATATAAATGGTAAACGGTTGATTTGCGTAGCTTGTGTATTCTTTCCTACAGATTGTGGCCTCAGTTAATTCAAATGTATTAAGAAAATTAGTCGAAAAAACAACGCAAAATGTCAGAATCACGATTTAAGAAGAAAGAAATACCTTGGGTGTAAGAGTTCATCGTGTTCAGATTCGGAGATGAGCAAAACACACGGCAAACAAGAGCAGATGATAGGCGATATGGTAAAGTAAGATAGTCTCAGCAATATGGCGGCGTCAATAGTGAAAGTGTCGTCAAGGCGACGTCATAAATCTCACGAGACTGTCATAGCATCACGTGACGTGATACTTTGACCGGTTCTTATCCTGCGCTACTCGGAAGACGTGCGGCTAATCAGGATCCCAGTCATGTTGCAAGTCAAATGTTGAGTTGGCGCCACGTTCAATTTGTACAGGGTGCAATGCCCATATTGACAATGTAGTACTATGCTAGCTAGACGAGCTTATCTGAAAGGAGCAAACAACGGTTCTAACATTAACAGATAGAAAAGTCGAGTTTCAAAACAGATAATAATACACATCGTATAAAAATATATTATACTAACATTTGTATAGCGCCAATACCCAGCTCAGCTGCCCAAAAGCGCTTTCATTTTCCCTCGATCATTGGATGCACAAACGGCACATCATATTATCAATCTCAACTCCCTGGCGAGCATACAACTCTTGCAGCCACTAGGCGCACCTAGTAAATGTGGCTTTCCCATCCTTACGTGGTACCCATTCATAACTGAATGGACTGGAACATATGTCACAGTACAAGCTTTACTGCACGTTGCTGTACCCGAAACTGGGTGTTTGCACGTATTCAAGTTGCCACCATCTGGCCATTTACCACCGGATTCGTGGTTTCTTGTAAGTGCACAGGGTTGTGTACTGTACACTAGGGGTTGTGACAACACTGAAAGAGTCTCCACATAAAGTTGACTCCAAGGTTTTTTCACCCGGTCACAGGTGGGCTCTATCCCGGAACTTAAAGCTCGCTGGATCAGTAGCCTGGCGCCTTAGACAGCTCACCCACCACGCCCCATATTCACTACACACCAAAAGAAACGTCACCCTCCTACATTTATGAATTACTTAAAAACTACCAAAGATATGCTAGAAGGTGTTAGTTTACAAGAACGTTTAACAACACAGATTTATGAAAATCACGAATCTCAAATTTATTCATATTTAGGTGAAATGCATCTTCTTCAGAAGAGTTAAATTGTCCTATTTTCGTCCATGCCGAAATAAACCAATAACAGTGATTTAGATGTCCAAAAGAAAGGTTGAAATAAAATTCTGCTTTGAGACAAAGATAAACTATTTAAAGTTACCATTTTTCAACTATTAAAACAAGAAACACCTGTTGTAGAGTGTGTAAAATTGTAAAATAATCATTCTTATGATTTCAGTCTTTTAAAACATTTTCGGCCGATTTGCATTAGTGAAAACAAGTAAAACGTGTCTTTGATATTGTGAAAAAATGTTTAGGAACATTTAAAATTATCTTTGTTAACATTTTTGCTAGCAAAGTAACATTTTTCCGTTTTCTGTTTACACACCGCAATATTAATCGCCAAAACGCAGCAATATTCAAGCAGTATTTGCATCCATTTCACATGTAGAATGATTCTATAGGGTATGAAGAGAGCATAGAATGCATGATATGATACACAAGTACGAGAAATATGCCATGATTAACAGCTGAAGAGAGAGAGAGAGTCATTGTAATGGTGCAGATGGGGTCGACATACAATGCTGTTGCCTACGCCCTCGGATGCCACGGTATCACGGTTATAAGACTTATTCAGGGCTTCAGACAGACTTGGGTCACCGTAGACAGACCAAGAGAGGACGTCCACGCATCTCAACGCCAGCCGAAGATAGCTACGTACTTCCGTCATTAAGGAAGGAGGGTAACGTTTCTTTTGGCGTTTAGTGTATATGTTTATTTAAGGAATCAATATTGACAAACTATATAGCCTTCGTGAAACATTACAGGACATGTTGCAGCTGTGTAATTGAAATTGAAATAGTGTAATTGAGGCCATGCTTACACTGTCATTTAGTCTGCATTTAAAATTTTGTTACTTTTGTCTCTTACAAATCCCAGAGAATCACTTCATTATCTAAACTTACCAAAATATTCTAGACTTGGTTAGATGTTTTTGTTTCAGGTTCTGTACAGGGGATTAGACCAGATGTCTAACAGTGTGAGTGTATTTTGCCTTAAAAGCTGAAATGTTCCTCAAGAACGTCAGTACAATGTATCGTTCTTCATCAAAGACAATATTATTGATAAGGACCAGACAATTAATTGGTGCTTTCTCATTACCCACGCAAGACAATAACAAATTATGATCATTTGCTTGATAACGGTGTTAGGATCTACACCGAAGCGTCGCATATATTGCAATAAAGAAGTTTTCTATCGATAAAACTGTTCCTCTTCATCATACCAGCTTCTAAATGCCACTTAAAGAAGTTTTGGGTTATTTTTCTTTTCTTTCATTTGTCTTAATACTTAGCTTATGTTTTTATCTTCAGTTCGTCCCTTGCCTCTCCTAGTTTTTTTGTGATTCATATATTCCACAAGAGCCTTTGTTGCTAGAAGTACCAAGTATCAAAGCTGGGCAAACCTTTCGATTGAGCAGCATGCGGAGGACATGGTTCAGGTCCCTATGTGTGTACAATGTGTGAAGAACATTGGGGTGTTTTCCGTTCTGATATTTCTGGAATATTACTGAAAGCGGTGGAAAACTCTGTTCACTCCCAATGCTCCCCAACGACAGACACATGCAGTTACGTCCTTTTGCCTTAATAGCCAAGCTCATTTACCATATTTCAAATATATTTCTAAATTAGACAGTTTAGTAGTCTAAGGGAGACAACTCTTTATTAAACGTCACTTATGTTCTGCTTACCTCCCTTGTGGGAAGGAGCGTTTGACGGGCTTATTGCATGAAATGGTGTCTAAAGAAGATCGTCTGGCATGTTAATTCAAGTGTTCAGTCTTGTTTCTGCTTCCACAACTCAGCATGTTATCTCACGAACGTAGTCGATATACCATCTCCTGGTGACGACATTCCTATTTTGACAAGTTCTTTCTTGGGTATTTCTCACAAATATAGACTGCAAAGTATGACACTAAAGTTGATTATTATGTTGCCACTTCGATTTTAATTTTTTAAAATCAGTCATATATTGTTACGTTTTAATAAAGCATTTACCGGAAAATATATTGTATATGGAGACGACGTGACTTTTTAGTAATTGTGCACTCATATTGATAATGAGTGAGATCGGTCGTTCGAATATCTTGGTAGTTCAGTTTTCCCAGAATTTTTTGAGAAAATCTTCGTTTCCTAATACAGTGTTACATCATGTAGTAAGTTACTAAATATGGGAGGCAACTCTTCTTGGCTTAAGAATGAACCTTACTTCATCAAGAGTTATCTCCCCTGGTGTAGCAGACGGCTCCCTTTGTTGACATGGCAGATTTGACAGCAGAAGAGAAAAGAAAGCTGGTTCCAGATTATTTTGAAAGAGGTGTGACTAATGCAAAAGAGTTAGCTGGTAGACATGACATTCCTCACGGTGATGGTACCTACGCCGAAACGTCGCATTCACTGCAGTAAAGAAGTTGACTATTCATAGAACTTGGGTTTTCCTTCATCTTTACAACTTCTAAAATGCCTCTCGAAGAAAAGGACATTCCCCTGTCTACAGTATACAGAACTTGAAAGAAAATTCAGGTAGGAGTTGGGATTGCGCACAAGACAGGGGCAGGGAGGCCAAGGAATTTCAGTACTACGGCTTGCCGGCGACTTGGTCAGATTGTGAGAAGGGGAAAATTGAAAAGCGTTGAGAATATCAGAAATGAAATGATTGATAGAGGAAATCCTTAGGTATGTAATGAAACCCTTAGACAAGAAGGACTTAACTGGGTGAAAAAAAACGCGGAATTCACTCACCTTTGATGAAAGATGCACAAAAAAAAGACGTTTAAACTGACGTAGGGCTCAAGAAAATCAAGATTGGGATGAAAAAAAAAAAAAAATTTCTGATGAAAGTTCTGTGGCTTTTTCCGAACTGTGTGAAAATGTGGACAAATGATACATTAAACCTATCTACCAACGCCCAAAACATGTCGGGTGGAATATCATCACGTGGAGTATTTTCACTGGAAATTTGACGAAGGAACGATATGTTGACATCTTAATTGATCACCCCTTCCAATGGCCCGAACACTGTTTGAAGTTAATTGGATTTTCCAGCATGATAACGACCCAAAACACACTGCGGGCTACACAATATACTGGTTGTCGGACGAAAATGTTTAAGTTTTAAACTGGCCCAGCTACAGCCCAGATCGTAATCCTATTGAGATGTGTGGGGACTAATGAAGGACATAAACCAAAAAGGACTTAGAAATATTGAGGATATGAAGAAAGAAGTGGTCGAATATTGGGATACGCTGTCACTCCGTTTCCTACGAACTTTGGTTGGTAGTGTACCAATTGCATGGCAAGGTCTAACAAAGTACTGAAAAGACACATAGACTGTCAGAGAATCACATCTCAACATAATCATCAAAGCAAAAAACGTCCATTGTTTATATACTTGTATTAGATGTTTGCCGAAACAACTTTCTCAATATTTTTGGAAATACTATATATAGAGAGCTCCCGGAAATGATGTATATCGCTGTGAAAAGCTCGACATGCTTGATTGATGATTGATCATAAAAAGTTTTATAGGTGTTCAGACAACTAGTCCCGTTTACACCTTGTCCACCTTCAAGGTTTGCTAAGTTTCTAAAATGTTATGAAGTATCAAAGCTGCCACATGCTTTAATTTAAGCAAGAAATACATTTTGGACTTCATGGCGAACGATATTACTTGAACCTTATAGTTCAGCCAATGATAGGTTAATATTGAAAGCTGTGAGGGATTCCACCATTCTTACGCTGATTTACATATTTTTGTAATGCATTAAATAATGCGCCACAATATCTAGCTGATTACACACTGTATAATTCGCAGAGACGTGCACCAAGACCACAATGCTCATGATGAAGACTGGTACAATGTGGATGGCCAATTTCTGATGTCTCCGCCGTGATATTGCTGGAATGTTGTAAAAAGCGGCGTAAAGCTTAACTCACTCACTCTGGTTAAAAGAACCCTTTCTCTCCGATTAGTTTCCCAAAGGAATACGAGTTGCGTCCCTTTATTCAACATATGCCACACAATCGTGATGCTTAGATAACCACTGAACTATAATTACTAAAACATATCAGGTTTTGATTTTAATTCACGTGCAATATTAACTCAAGTGTTCCATTCCTTTAAAGCTTACATTTATTTCTGCTTCTTTGGTTTAGAACTTACCAAAATGACGTTAAAACATGGTACTTGTTGGTCCCTGCCTGGCGCTCGGCATTAATGGGTACAACAAGGACTGGTCGGCTCGGAGTCAGTATAATGTGTCTGAGTGGGGTATTCATGCTTCACTGCGGCATGGTATCTCAGTGGGCTAGCACTATAAAACCAGCTTAAGTCTAGGCTAGTACAAGCAGCCGTACATACACATACACATGCATGCACGTCGTCATATGAGCGAAATATTCTCAAGCACGACGTAAAACCCATGGTATCTCAGTGGGCTAGCACTCACCTCACCTCACCTTGGTTTAGAACTGGTCATTAGCAACCCATGAATGTCTAACGGGACTTACGGAATCGGGAGGTCAGGCTCGCTGACTTGGTTGACACATGACATCGTATTCCAATTGCGTAGATCGATGCTCATGCTGTTGATCACTGGATTGTCTGGTCCAGACTCGATTATTTACAGACCGCCGCCATATAGCTGGAATACTGCTGAGTGCGGTGTTAAACAACAATCAATCAATGCATTTGGCGACAGCTTTAAAGACGTCGCACGGAATTGGGCCTCTTGCAAAAGTTAAATTATGAATTCTTAACCTAAATGTGGTAAGGCACTTTGAATTTCTGAATAAAACACTCTTTATATATACTATCCAAAAAAAGAAACGCACAGGCGTTTTGTATTATTAAAAATCTATTAATGACCCATTGTGTTCCAACAATCTTTAAAATATGTAACAAAAGTGTTGATAACATGATTTTACAGAATTGCACAAGTGAAAAGTCGACTTTACCTGAAAATGTTGATTTTGATGAGATTTCTTACAAGAACTAAGAAGGCATCACCACAACGCAAGAGAAATCACCATCCAGTTGAAATTGTGCAGCAAAGAGCATGCACTGTCTGGCTATAAAAATCCAGATTACTTTCGGAAATCGGCATTCGTTTTGAAGGAGTTTCAGGGTCAAATCACTACGCCAAGTCTTGACGCCGCGACACGGAACATCCCCATTGAAAGAATGCACGCTGGAGATTACCAATTTTCTGTTGCCAGGCGTCTGAATGTTAATCTGAGCACGATATCACTGCTTGCAGCTCGTTACAAGCAAACAGGTATGACAAATGACCGTCCCCTTATAGGCAGACATCGAGTCACCACTGCAGCCCAAGATCGGTACATCCGGGTACTACATTTGCGTGATCGTACTGCCACGCGTGAGAGCACAGCAGCCAGGGTGCCTGGACTTCGGAGGATATCCGGTCAAACTGTACGGAACAGGTTGAGAGAGATTGGACTGAGAGACAGGAGACCCGACGTCGGGACCATGCTACGTGGTCACCATCGCGCTCAACGTCTCCGTTAACCACTTGGTTGTATAGACATTACCATCTTCTAAACTGATGTAAAAATTCATTTATTAAAAGTCCATTTGTGGACGAGTTATACATATTTGAAAATGCAACATTTTCGCAATAGGTTTCTGGGTTATGCGTTTCTTTTTTGGGATAGCATATATTCTAAATTCTATATTAGCTTGATGAGTTTCAGTTACTGTGATCTTTTTGCTGTCTAATAATGTGTATTTTAATTCTTTTTCTGCATTTTAGTCCCGTAAGCGGAAAACACTTTTAAGACGTCTAAATATATGACCAAGTGGTAAGTCACTTTCATTAAATAGTTGACTATTTGTTTCTCATGGAAATGGAAGGTAGGCACCATAATGATCCGGACTAGACAACTCCTTCCCAACAAGTTTGGCTGGATGTGCGAGGCGACAAGGTCCACACATCGGGTGGACAGTGTCGTCGATGACCGCGTGTCATCGGGTCCGACTGCATTCAGTGGTTTGTCTGTAGCAGGAATTCGCTGAATGCGGTGTTAAACAAACATCGGCCTATAGATCATGGCAACAGTGTGTGCTAAACCCTCGACAGCACGGGTATACTGGGATGACAAACAGGGGAGATATAACGACGTCACTAAAGAAAAGTCGACTCGATGAAAAGACAACACAAAACAGAAAGCATTGATGTATAATGATTTAATTAGGTCCAAAATTGAAACTTAATCACCAAAAGTGTCCGAAAGAGCCAAAATTGTAAAAAGCAAGTTTTTATTGATCGTCCAAAATGTTCCAAAATGTGTGAAAAGTCCCCAAAAGTAAAGGTTTAGTATTAAAGCCAATTTAAAGGCGTATTTATTCCAAGGATAAAAAATACCAAAATGGTCCAAAATATCCGAAATATTAAAAAGTCCGAAAGGTCCAAAATGTGAAGAGCACTATACGTATTTTAAAGGTCCAAGGTAAGTAATTAACACAAGTTCCAAGAGTCAGCAAGATGTCACTCTAAGCGTCCATCTTCACACGAAACACACTCCTCAACAATCCAAGACGTAGCAAGATGTCACTTTAAGCGTCCATCTTCACACGAAACACACTCCTCAACAATCCAAGACGTAGCAAGATGTCACTCTAAGCGTTCATCTTCACACAGAACACACTCCTCAACAATCCGAGACGTAGCAAGATGTCACTCTAAGCGTTCATCTTCACACGAAACACACTCCTCAACAATCCAAGACGTAGCAAGATGTCACTCTAAGCGTTCATCTTCACACGAAACACACTCCTCAACAATCCAAGACGTAGCAAGATGTCACTCTAAGCGTTCATCTTCACGCGGAACACACTCCTCAACAATCCGAGACGTAGCAAGATGTCACTCTAAGCGTTCATCTTCACACGAAACACACTCCTCAACAATCCGAGACGTAGCAAGATGTCACTCTAAGCGTCCATCTTCACACGAAACACACTCCTCAACAATCCAAGACGTAGCAAGATGTCACTCTAAGCGTTCATCTTGACACAGAACACTCCTCAACAATCCAAGACGTAACAAGATGTCACTCTAAGCGTCCATCTTCACACGAAACACACTCCTCAACAATCCAAGACGTAGCAAGATGTCACTCTAAGCGTCCATCTTCACACGAAACACACTCCTCAACAATCCAAGACGTAGCAAGATGTCACTCTAAGCGTTCATCTTCACACGGAACACACTCCTCAACAATCCGAGACGTAGCAAGATGTCACTCTAAGCGTTCATCTTCACACGAAACACACTCCTCAACAATCCAAGACGTAACAAGATGTCACTCTAAGCGTCCATCTTCACACAGAACAAACTCCTAAAGAATCCAAAAGGTTGCAAGATGACACTCTAAGCGTCCATCTTGACACGGAACACTCTCCTCAAGAATCCAGACACACGTGACAAGAAGACTCGAACTGGGGACTGGGTGGGGGTGTCGTCATCATCGAGGTCGATATCGACGAAGTGAGGGGCATCACGGAGGACAGAGGTCGGGAGATCGGCAGGGTCAGGGATGGAGGTGGGAGGGGCGGGCAGTTCTGACAGGGGCTCAGGGATGGTCATGTACCTCCCAGTAGGACGCTGACAGAGAGGGA
Organism: Haliotis rubra; assembly: GCF_003918875.1. Classification (NCBI taxonomy): domain Eukaryota; kingdom Metazoa; phylum Mollusca; class Gastropoda; order Lepetellida; family Haliotidae; genus Haliotis; species Haliotis rubra. The sequence continues at coordinate 386,813 of NW_025767512.1, forward strand.
GAGAAGGACATGAAGAGAGTGACAGAAGATGACAGTGTATGAAAGGAGAGGACAGTTGTTGGGAAATAGATCATTTAGGTGATAATAACGATAAAGTTAGAACGTTAGTGATTATGAAATATGGATATTACTGGATATCACTAGTGCATATGATGGTATGTATTAGTTAATGATTAAATGGTTACGTGAAATCAATACATGAATTACACAACTACAGTCTAACAGTAAACTGCTGATTCCCTAAGACACCCACTTGGCGAGGAGGGGCCCAGATGTCAAAGTTCAAAGGGAACCTGATCACGAGGTCAAGAGCTGCAGGGAAAGAAGGAATGAGGGTGAAATATAAACACGCCAAGCACGGGTTTACAGACAGACAGACACACAGACAGACAGATAGACACGTTTTGCAAACTGTTAAGTTGTGTATGTAAGCTTGTTATGTACTAAAGGGGAAGTGTACAAAAAATAATTTGTCTCTTATGTGAAAACTAGTTAATGTCAGTGTTTGAAATTATATATCTTTTTTTCTCACATTGAAAGTCGAACTCTCAAAACAATTGTTGAAATGTTATGCCATTACGGGGTCTGTACGGAGTTACCCCCTTAGACTATGACATATATTTGGTGGCAAGTAATTTAGACTGGTCTTCTGTCTTGTTTCAAAGTTAAAGCAGAGATTGGGATAGAGAACTTTGACAATGGGCCATTTTCAGGATTATTAGCCATTTTCTGAAGTTAGAATGGGCCACTGCCCTTGTATCAATAGTAAACTTCAAAAAGTTAATGGCCCATTTTCAGTGAATGAAATAAGTCCAAAACTCAGCCAGACATCAGGGCTGGTAACATCAAAATGGATTTAACCAGACCAAATATAGTGAATTTACTCAGATATATGGAACATCTACAATTTTTACCAGACCATCGGGCTAGCTAACTGTAAATTTAGACCGTCCGTCAGAAATCTAGACCGTCTCCGGCTGTCGGACGGGCCTTATTTCATACACTGCCATTTTCCATTCTAATGTGCAAAATGGCCCATGGTCCCTGCCTTTACCAATCCCTGTTAAAGATATCTACATGTATTTGCAACACTTTAATAAGCCTAACTGTTGCCGGTGTTTCGGTTTATAATGATTGAAAATATAGATTGTTTTCCGTTCCAACTGGTCTTACGACTACATACACAGAATAAGACTTTGTGGAGCATTTTGAGGCTATAAACTTTTCCAGATTATAACATTTATCATATATTTATCACAAACCCCATAAAGATTCTTTAAAGCACATTGCTCCAAATAAAGCCTGTTGTCATTGGCCTTGGGTTTCGATACTTCTTTCAGATATCAACATATTTTCACTCCCTGGGTATGTTTAGTACTATTCTTTCACAATAATTCTGTTCAAAATGTTGTTTAATGTCACGTGTGGAATTTCATGTGCTTCCGCAATTGGGTTACAAATGCATAAAATAGCGATTCACATTTATAAATGCCAATAAACTAGATGCAGCTACTGTACATTATTTACTGCTATAGGACTCATGTATAATTGCAGAGTGACCCATGTTAGAAATGTGTTATTCATATTCATATAATTTTGTGTACTAAGGATAGTAAACGTAGAAGAGCATTGTCAAAATGTAAATATGTTTCTAATCTGTTTGATATGGAATATCTCTGACAGGGCATTTGGTAATACATTGACATTATTATGTCATATGTAATACACTGGAAGATGACATCATATGACATTTCAGTATCTCAAGTATGCAGATTATGACAATGTTTATGTACAATTGCACACTTAAGTTATGTTCTGTACATCTAAACCATTGGGAGTCCTTTATTATTATTTCAATTGTCAGAGGTGAATATTTGTAACAGATTTACATTCATATAATTTTAACATATCACCATATTTACTGAGGAATGGCAAATAACGTTCCTTGTGAATCAGACTGTAGATTTTTATTTTAAATCATCGTTTTAGCTACAAAATCATGACATCAAATAAGAACAAAATATAAGGGACTTCTACTCCTATAGTTTTATTGTTTATTTTACACGTAAGGTACAAATTAGCCTAAGAATGTAGGTAATAGTAACTACAAGTATTTCGATATTGGAAAACATATCGCTAAAAGGCTGAAAGACTATCTATTGTTTATCGGATTAAAGGTAGGAATTGTCCCATTTTACGTTAAAAAGACAGCTATAGTTCCAACTGACAAAATGTCATATCTTGTGTTTCATGTGTTTCTAATTCAACTCCGATGCCGACTGCTCTTTATTCAGGATATAAATCAGGAAAGAATTTTTTTGAATGGGACAATACTGCTCCTTGAAGAGGATTGAGAGGTTGGCGTTGTGTTATTAACGCCTGAAAAGGTTGCAATTTTATATAAATGGTAAACGGTTGATTTGAGTAGCTTGTGTATTCTTTCCTACAGATTGTGGTCTCAGTTAATTCAAATGTATTAAGAAAATAAGTCGAAAAAACAACGCAAGATAGTCAGAAACACGAATTAAGAAGAAAGAAATACCTTGGGTGTAAGAGTTCATCGTGTTCAGATTCGGAGATGAGCAAAACACACGGCAAACAACAGCAGATGATAGGCGATATGGTATGGTAAGTCTCAGCAATATGGCGGCGTCAATAGTGAAAGTGTCGTCAAGGCGACGTCATAAATCTCACGAGACTGTCATAGTATCACGTGACGTTAACAGGATCAAACAACGGTGTCTAACATTAACAGATAGAAAAGTCGAGTTTCAAAACAGATAATAATACACATCGTATAAATATTTATTAATCTGTATGTACTAACATTTGTATAGCACCAATACCCAGTTCAGCTGCCCAAAGGTGCTTTGATTTTACCTCGATCAAACTCTTGAAAACGGCACATCGTATTATCAATCTCAACTCCCTGGCGATCATACAACTCTTACAGTCACTAGGCGCACCGAGTTAATCTGGCTTTCCCATCCTTACGTGGTACCCATTCACAGCTGGGTGGACTGGGGCACATAGTCAGTACTTTGTCCAGGTTTTACTGCACGTTGCTGTACACGCAACTAGGTGTTAGAACGTATTCATGTGGCCACCATCTGGTCATATACCAGATTCGTGTACTGTACACTACGGGTTGTGACAACACTGAAATAGTCTGCACACAAAGTTGACTCATAGGTTTTTACACCCGGTGAGAGAAGGGCTTGATCCCGGCACCTACAAGCTCGCTGGATCACTAGCCTGGCGCCTTCACCCACCACGCCCCATATGTATGTTCATTTAAATAATCATTATTGACAAACTATGTAGCCTTCGTGAAACTTTGACGTACAAGCTGTAATTGTGACCATGGTTACACTAACATTTAGTCTGCAAGTAGGTTAAAGGTTTGTTACCTTTGTCTCTAACAAAGCCCAGTGACTGACTTCATTTTCTAAACTTGCCAAAATATTCTAGACTTGCCCGAAGTCGAACAGTATGAGTGTATTTTGCCTTAAAAGCTGTAATGTCTCACAAGAACGTCAGTACAATGTGTTCTTCATCAAAGACTCTTGTTAAAGACCGGGCAATTTTGTGGTTCTTCCTCATTACTTACGCAAGACCTTAACTGCTCTAAATCGTGTTTTCTGTTAAAAATGCATACTTTATATGCGGCATATCAGTATTCGACTCTATGTTAGTCAAACTAGTGGTTGACTGCATAAGCAAACACCGCCATTTTCCGACTGTTCACACAATCAGCGAGGTCACAAACAGTTATTAAAGCCAACAGATTCAACAGCAATATTCCAGCAACATCACGGCGGGGGACACCAGAAATGGGCTTCACACATTGTACCCATGTGGGGATTCGAACCCGAGTCTTCGGCGTGACGAGCCAACGCTTTAACCACTAGGCTACCCCACCGCCCCTGTAGTGTTTAAAAGCAAGAAACTATGTGAAATAACGTTATCTAAAAATAATCAAAATATATATCTCAGAAGAAATGGTCCACGTGGGAACTGTGTTTATCTGCCCATCTGGACACTGATAGTCACATGACCAAGCACCACAGATTTACGTTCACTCCGCCACTACACAACTATCCATCATGAAGGTAGCTCTATCTCTCGTCCTGCTGGCCACTGTCGTCGCCCTGGTACAAGGTACGTCTTGGGTCAAGTTGGACAAATTAATTGTGTCAAACAGAGACTACATTCCACGTCCACCGTTTTTTTTAATTACTTGATTTTGTTGTTTATTTAATTACTTGATTTTTTTAAAAAATAATGTTATTTCACGCCGCACTCAGCAATATCCCAGCGGTCTGTAAATAATCGAGTGTTGACCAGACAATCCAGTGATCAACATCATGAGCATCGATCAACGCAACTGGGTTACGATGACATGTGTCAATTAGTCAACGAGCCTGACCACCCGATCCTGTTATAGTCACCTCTTTTACGACAAGCATGAAGACCAATTCTAACCTGGATCTTCACAGGTATAATGTAGCAGGTGGAGGGAGTAGATAGAATCATCGCTAACACGCTGTTGAAGGGAGAGCCTGAAGGTAATGCTGATTAGGTACTTATAACACAAAACATATAATGACATAAAATTCTTGCCTTACAGGTGCTCCAGCCAATCAGAAACGACTTCTATTGGATATAGGAGGTGAGTAATGTCCCTTGGACTATTCTCCATCCATGACAGGATAGTCTGCGGACATTTGAAAGTGAGTTTAGTTTTAGCAATATTCCAGCAATATCATGGTGGAGGACACCAGAAATAGGCTTCACACATTGTACCCATGTGGGGAATCGAACCCGGGTCTTCGGCGCGACAAGCGAACGCTTTAACCACTAGGCTTAGTAGACTAAGACTGCGGGCAACAACGTGAACGTCCTTACATTACACACAACACATTTTATGGTAACCAATATATTTCTGTCTACCTGTATCAGTCTGACACCTAACACTGACCCAATTCCAGGATGTATGCCCGCGATGTGCTTCATTGACCCCTGCGTGATGGCGTCCTGTCCCTCTCACCCAACAGCCACGTGTAGGTGAGTATCAATCCTCTGATAGGAGAGTACTCAGTATCAAGCCACGTGTAGGTGAGTATCAATCCTCTGATAGGAGAGTACTCAGTGTCAAGCCACGTGTAGGGTGAGTATCAATCCTCTGATAGGTGAGTACTTCAGTGTCAAGCCACGTGTAGGTGAGTATCAATCCTCTGATAGGTGAGTACTCAGTGTCAAGCCACGTGTAGGTGAGTATCAATCCTCTGATAGGTGAGTACTCAGTGTCAAGCCACGTGTAGGTGAGTATCAATCCTCTGATAGGTGAGTACTCAGTGTCAAGCCACGTGTGGTGAGTATCAATCCTCTGATAGGTGAGTACTCAGTATCAAGCCACGTGTAGGTGAGTATCAATCCTCTGATAGGTGAGTACTCAGTATCAAGCCACGTGTAGGTGAGTATCAATCCTCTGATAGGAGAGTACTCAGTATCAAGCCACGTGTAGGTGAGTACTCAGTATCAAGCCACATGTAGGTGAGTATCAATCCTCTGATTGGTGAGTATTCAGTGTCAAGCCACATGTAGGTGAGTATCAATCCTCTGATAGGTGAGTATTCAGTGTCAAGCCATGTGTAGGTGAGTATCAAGCCACTGATTGGTGAGTATTCAGTGTCAAGCCATGTGTTAGTGAGGGTCATCTGTGAGAAACCACTCTGCCCATGTGTAATCCCAGTGTATGAAATAAGGCCTGTCCGACCGCCCGAGACAGTCTAGATTTCTGACGGACGGTCTAAATTTACAGCTAGCCAGCCCGATGGCCTGGTAAAAATGTTAGATGTTCCATACATCTGAGTAAATTCACCATATCCTGGTGTCTGGTCTGGTGAAATCCATTTTGGTTAAATCCAAAATCTAGCTGGGTTTTTGGCTTATTTCATACACTGGGTAATCCATGACATACCAATCTCCATGGGGTTAACAATGACATATCCATCAACTAATGGGTTACCAATGATCTATCTATGCTTCTACACGTGTTAACAATGATCCTCCTCCATCCTGTGATTATTGACGATGTATGTCTTGAATCTGTTGCAGACAAGGCTGTGCTTGTTCAGCTGACTTCTACGACCTGGCTGGCCACAAGTTGACATGTTGAATCCCCTCATCATAATCCACATTGTCTGTAATCTATGGCCTTCTCAATAAATGTTGTGTATCTGTCGACAGTTAACTTTAACTAGTTAACTTGATTCAGTTGACTCAAAATTATTTGACCTGCCACTCCTAAAACAGACAAGGGAGTGACTGGATGTTTGCTTGATTTCAAGGAAAGAACGATGACCTTTACCACAAAAGTGAAACATTAACACTGAAATAGTGCTCAGAAACAAAGGAATGTAATAGGATGTATTCTGTGATGACTAAAGATTCACCTGGGCTGTCCAAGACTCTCACCATCATCATCATCATCATCAACAAGAACAACAACTACTACTATTACTACTACAATGACAACATCCACTAATATTGTGTTAATTCCACTGAGTGTTTCCCTTACCCATACAAGAATTTGTCTTGGGAAGTACTCACACATTCATATGCTAATTCAACATATTAACAGAAAATATAACATCTGTATTTATATCGCTAACATGACAGTCAGCACAGAATTTTTAAAAATTAACTACAATTGTTATGGTTTATGAACATAATAAATAATTCTTTAAAGATCTAAGGCATTGTCTAATATAATCAATATCACCTGAACATTTCGTCATCTTACATCAGTAGTATTTTCTGTATATTGGCCTAAAATTAGTGAAAGTTTTCAAGATAAGGTTAAAGTAATATATGTATTGATATTCCCATTTTGTATTGAGACATAACTAATGTTGATATAATGTTACTTAGATATTCAGTGATATTACTAACTATGGCATACATGATTAATCAGTACGCTGAACTGACTGACTGAGTATGGTTTTACGCCATTTTGAGCAATATTCCAGCAATATCACAGCAGGGGACACCAACATGGGCTTAACAAATTGTACCCATGTGGGGAATCGAACCCGGCCTTCGACGTGAGGAGCGAACGCTTTAACCACTAGGCCACCCCACCGCCCCCAGTACGCTGAATCTCTGTTGTGAGAGACACCCTGGATCAAATCGCCATCAATCAAACCCTGCACCAAGTTCTGCATAGATCTACATACAAAATCATAACACAATAATGATACTCCAAGCTGCTTATATACACTGGTAGTTACTCTAAAACTAAGATTCATTGCTCCGAACACTATGCCTATCAAGGGTTGACAACTCATTAAGCTCAAAATGCCAACCCAGATAATCTGAAGGTGTTCCTAGCTTGACCCAGTTCTGACTGGACAAGTTTATGGACAAGATTTATCTTGGTTCTCACTTCTTTCATGGACATTAAAACTTAAATAGTGTGTCACTGTCACTCATGCCTCAAGCCAAGATTACATTCTTGGTTATCATGTGTATCAAATCTCAACAACAACAATCCATTTGTATTGTACATCTTCCATGCTTGATATCATGCTCAATGTACACCATTATTATATACATATGATATACAACCGAACTGACATTGATATGCCAGAAGGTAAAAAATCTCATTACCATCTCCAGCTTGGTACCCTGCTGGGTGAACAAAAGGCATACTTCACTTGCCTAAGAGTGAGTGAGTGAGTGTGGTTTTACACCGCTTTTAGCAATATTCCAGCAATATCGGACACCAGTAATGGGCTTCACACGTTGTACCCATGTGCGAATCCAGCCCGGTCTTCGGCGTGACGAGCAGACATTTTAACCATTAGGCCCAACTTACCTAAAAAGAAGTACATTTGCTTCTGTGGGGCAGAATGACAGCCCTAGAATCTCTCAGGAGTCAAGCTGTCAAACATGTACAGTGACACATCCATCTACTCTCAGTGGTCAACACTGAACTGCTGGATTTGTGACCAGCATGCCACGCATATCACACCACCTATCTCAAATGTAATTTGAACATCTCGTACCTTATGAAAAACTTAAGTTATCTTGATACTGTATTTAATTTTCTGTCAAAAATTTTAGTTTCAAAAATCACATTTAGGAAAAAGAAAACACTCCAAAACTAAGTTTATATCAATTTGTAATTGCAGGTTTTGGCTCCAGTCAAAACAAAAATATGTATTAACTGATACTTCTTCTACTGTGTATGTATTAAATGTAAGGATTTGATACAAAGCAGATTGATCTTTGAATGGCTAATCAACAGGATGAAGATTAGTATCCCCCAACCAGCCTAGCACACACTTGTCACCAGCTGATTGTGTAACTCACGCTGAAGTGTCCATCTGTAGATATCATTATGTGGATTAGGAGATGATGATGATGATTTTAGAGATTTTATGTGTGCTTTTCGACATGATGCATATTTTGCATCGAACCCGTCAGGCCACATAAAGTTTGATTGAAAGAGGAGTGATTATGACAGAAAGATATGGCAACCTGATGAAGGGTGTTAGGGTTGCAAAATTAATTTTGTATAAATTTTGAACTTGGAAATTTACCAGAAGTGGTGGGGGAAGTGGAAGTATGTGGTGGTCAGGTTGCTATATTTTTAATATATATTTTTTTAGTTTATGTGGTGTTTTTCCATATTGGTACTAGCAGGTTATGTGGGATTATATGCAACCAGTGTTGATTAGGAATATACCTAAGGCCATGAAGGTTTGGGTGTTATTTAGTGGGCTTAGGAGTGTTGCTTAGGTGTGTGTTAGTGTGGAAGAGACGTGGGAGAGGCCCAGCATACATCTGAGAGTGCTGGTTTCACTCACACATTGAATTAACCAATCAGCATTGTGGATTCGATCTTCTCTGATCAAGTGGCCAAAGCATTTAGATATGCATCTGCACTTCAAAATGAATGTAGTTCAAGAGTTCTTAATGCAAAAAGCATGAAGTTACATCATTTTAGCTTTGATTACATAAAGCCCTTACATTAAATGCAATATTGATAGGCTTTAGTATGTTAAGTAGTGTCATATTTCAGAATTAGTTCTAACATGTCAACATGATACTCACTAACAAGCTCATTAGCAGAATATCACATGTGTTTGGAATGTCCTTTTTACTATAATCTCAGACATACAATTTTGCCTGAGTTCTATTGTACTCATCCTTCTTATGATAAAATGGTATTACTTTGCACATCACACGATTCAGGTATTTTAAATCGTTTAGCGAAGTTTTTGTTCCTTGCATTCAAACAACGTAACAATTACCTTAACAAAACTTGTACAACCCATTAAGTGTATGTTTATTGATGTATCTTGTACAGTGCTATGGCGCTCCAGATTTTCCACTTTCATGATATGACTCATGTAACTGTATAATGGGCCTGTGGCCCCTTTATTGAATAAACCAATTAATAAGCAAGGAAAAGTTTACCCCATGTTTGATACATAATTTCCCTTTACTACTGTCCTATCAAATATAAAACTAAGATTTATGTATCAGTTTATTCATTTACTAAGAAATATACAAACATGTCAACATATGACAGTTAAAGAATCTACAAATACACATCACAGCACCTTAATATTTTACACAGTAACTCAATACCATTTACATCACCATTCAGTCATTATGTATTTAAGGAATAGCCTTAAATATCACATCTGTACATAATCATTTAAAACTGTCTTGTATACATAACATTATGTACAGCACAAAGAAAGTTGGTTGACTGCTTGCTGCGAACTACATCCTCAGCAGTATGACTGAAACACTGTTCCATCACTGTTAATTATAGATTTGACAAGCCACAGCAACAATCAATCCCATCTAGACGTCCTCTTTCTTGTTGACAATGTTCCATCTGGATTCATAGCAGCGTATGTGTTGTTTTTCTCATCAGATTGCTTCATGTACAGCATGTACCCAACACAGGTGAGAAATGAAACCAGGCCAGTAAACATTACAAACTTGTTCTGAAAAAAACAAAACCAAATGAGAAAATGTAATACATCTTGAAAACTTATAATTAAACAGCTATATAAATGTCATACAAGATGGAATGGGAACTGGACAATGTGTACCAACAGAGATTTCTACCAAATCTAGTACATGCCACAGGCCCTCGTGTCTTTGCGAGGATCAATGATTAAAAAAATATTGTTTTTGAGATGACCCCCGACTCGAAGTGCTTCTCAGTACAATACATCATGACAAGGCCGGACACTTCGGTGCACCCCACCCACCTGCTTTGCTGATCGCTACGCTACCATCGCATGCAATCGATTAAAACTTAATGTAAACATAATCATGGATGATTGGCCTATCGAGCACCCTCTGTTAAACCTCTAGTAATCATTAAATAGACAGTTGTATGGTTGACTATACTCATAAAATAAACACTTAACCACTCTGAGATGTTTTAAGTAAACAACACTGAGATGCTCTGAGATGTTTAGGATTAGAACTATTCATCTGATGAAGGGACAAGAAATAGCCCAGAAGCGTCGTGTAGTAATTATTAAAGAAGTTGTAAATCCATACCATACGTTGTTATGTTACCTTCCAACTTCTAAATGCCCATCAAACATCTGAACATGTAATGAATTTCTTCTAATCTTATTATTTTCTAAAAGTTTGGCCCTTTTGACTTTCCCTTGGCCCTTTTGACTTTCCCTTGGCCCTTTTGACTTTTTCAATTGGCCCTTTTCATTCATGTTCCCATTGAATCAATGCATATGATGAAATATGTAATGTCGAAATTTGAAATTTCCATTAAGTACTGCGTTAACTTACAAGTGAAAGGTATTCATTTTGGTTATAATTAGTTGCTGCCGAGAAACGTAATAAACGTGTTCAATCCTTGAATCAGTCCATGTGATGAAAATTGAAATACTGACATGGATATCCAAACTAATGGTCGAAATTTCCTTGAAATACTCTGTTTACTTACAGGACGCGCATATAGCTCAAAGTTTACAGCCCTGAATACTGAAGTTGAATCCAGTCTGCGAGCACCAGGATCGCGTATTTTGAACAATTCTTTAACTTTTGAGCCTGACTCCGGGGCACATTTTCTTTCGACATTTTGTCTGCTATGGGAGTACTCAGTGTGTAAAAACAAACATAAAAATAAATTATTTCAGTCTCCAAAAGTAAACTATTAAAATAAACAAAATTGCTAATTTATACAAAAGGTTTTAATTGTTACATCGCAAGTTCATAGCATTACCCAAAATATAATATTTATATCAGATAATAACTCTCAGCAATGAAAGGTCCCTATTTCAATGCTCTTCAGAAACAGAGTTAGAAAATGGTGTCAACTTCCGGATAAGAATTGTGAGGCGTATTTACCTGTGCAATCTCTATTTGTATGGTTAAAGAATGATTGTATGTGAAAATCGTAGCATCGTGATTCAAAGTTGTGTTTAGAATCTTCAATCTGACCGTCATCTGTTCTTAACGTTGAACGTGGTTTCCTTGTTTGGACATTCAGAGCGACTTACAGCGAGCTTGTTCTTCGGGAACTATTTCAGTATTTAAAGACATTTTGACATTTTTTATGAATGAGATATTCATCAATGGCCGAATATTGCGACATCCAGTTTGATTGGGATTGTGATAGGGATCCGAACACCATCATTGATTATTTTCAAGAAAGTGACGAGAAACAAAATGTTGATGGGTAAGTAGTTCATATGATTAAACTCGTATTCCAGCCAAGGCCTACATTCGAGCACACCTTGGTATAGTGCAAAATCGTCTAGTCTAGTTATATGCTGGACTAATGGGTAAGTAAATAGTTTCCACTGTCAACATGGTCAAGGAGTGTTCATTAGTGATTACGTGATATTATTATGTTTTTTTCTTCTCCAAGTAAGAGATAAATGCCAACCTTTTCTACATTTCCTTTGTTTCAGCCTTGAATCGCTTTCTTTCCCAAGTAAGCTGGAAATTTACAAAGGTGCAGAAAATGAGAGCAGCAACTGTCACTTAACAGTCCGTTGCAAGTCTGTGTACCATGTTGGAATAACAGCAGTACAGATTGTCAGTGAATCTCGGAACATGGAGGTCTATGGACAAACTGAGGGGTACATGCTTACAATCCGAGGAAAGTCAGTTCCCAATTCTGAAGATGATACTCGCTATTATATTTCAAGTTTGTCTACAGAAGAACCAACAAAATGCCTTACTTTTAAGGTAACTGTCACCAATGTCACGTATATTTTCATCCCATTTATCAAAATATTGCTTAGGATTTAAAGATGTGGACATTACAAATATTCATGAGAATTGAGGATATAATGTAACACTGTAGGTACCTCTTCCAGTGAGTGAAATGATGTTACATTTTGGATATTGAGAAATATAAGAATGATACATTAAGAGTCTGTGACTTTAGCATGTTTAGGCACTAGTCCAAAGCCTAGTCAAATTTGTTCTGGTTTATGCTTGTCCATAGGCCAAGACTAAAGTGTATTGAAAATAATACCAAAATACAGGTTCAAGCTCATTAGACTGAAACTTTTCAGCACAGACTTTGTTCAAAATTTCCATAAGAAAAATGGAATGATATATGCAATGAAAAGAGTTGTTGCTGCATATATTGCTAGAACTTGTATATTATTGATATCAGACTGTATTAAATCAACACTGGAATGTTTTATTCATGAAATGAAACAAATCTAGATTTCATCCTGACAGATGTACATGTATCAGTGAAAGGGCATCACTTAAAACTAAGTGAATATACAACCCCAGATTACTTTAATTAAGACTTTGAAAAAGCCATTGATTCAATTTTAGAGCAATTTATCAAGAAGTTATTGTCATTTTTGTAAAAGAAATGGTAAAATGAATAATCAAATTTCTTTTTAGTCTTTCAACCATAAATAATTCTTCTGATGGCAGAAATTCTGGAATCTGTGATCTGATAAAATGAAAAAAATGAAAGGATAGGTGATAAAATAAGAATACATTAGGACAGACAGCTGATGATGCAGCTACTTCTAGATGGTGTGGACAAAGCCAGGGTCTGGACATGCTTATGTGAATGACATTTTGGTGTGAATATGCATAAATTTGATCAATTCTGTTCAAATATTCAGATATCCTCCTGATTTCACATTTTCACTATTAATATGGAAGAACATAAGATTAAGTGAAAGTAATGAAAGATTTGCTATTTTTTTATTCTACATGTTGCAGTTCCTATCACTGAAAGATAGAACATCATTCCTGATCAAGCGTCTACAGATAACTCTTATCCAGATGGCGTCACAGAACAGTTCCTCTCAAATGGACATTGGTAAACTGAGGAATCATGTGAAAGAACTTGGAGATAAAGTCTCGGATAACGCAAAGTCTCTGCTGGACACCATGGAACAGTATCAAAATGTAATAAGTGAAAAAGAATTGTAAAAGCATTAGACAGTGTTTTTAATTATAACCAACTTGTGAGTGAGTATGGTTTTATGCCACTTTTAGCAATATTCCAGCAATATCACAGCTGGGGACCTTTAAGGATCTCTCTAAATTAATTTAGAACAAGATGAGATATTGAATATTAAAAATTACGAAGGCTCATTTAGCACATTCAATTTGCTCAAACCCTTAGCAGTTAGTTACAGAATTCAGCTACACAGCTGCTTCTGTCTCATCTACCATTGGTTGAAGACACGTTTTCTACCATTTCATCCTTGCTTGGCTTGGTTTAACGGCACAATGTGACACCTCAATTTTTAAAAAATACGTAATGCATTTCTCTCAATGATGCTACCTATCAGCCCTCAGTGAAGGTACCATATAATTAATGCCACAAAAAAATATGTATTTAGATAACAATATTAAATTAAAAAGTTCGAATGAATTAAATCGACTCTCGCGCCCTCTGCTGGCCGAAGATTTTTTCAAGCAAACTCCATAGAGTTATGTCCCTAAGAGCTCTCGTTATAAATATCCTACGCACAACTTGTGATTGAAACCAGTTCGGCCAACAGTGACAGCACCGCATGCCACAGTTTTAGATGCACGGAGCAATTGTTTACATTCCATATATGGCATGTGTTTCTGTTTGGAAGCTGTTTGCCTCAAAGTTTCAATTCTTGATTTCAGGCAAGTCTTAAGGGATAATAAGTCTTATATTGCTGCAATAGGAAACTAAAGTGAGGGCATATGCCCCCAATATATAGAATATTGGCCAAAGTATTGTCGAAAAAGCGTGACATTGTGCCTTTGAAAAACATTAGTCAGGCCTGATCTTGAAAGGTGTCCTGAACATTGCTGAAGACAAGTAGAATTTCAGGCTTCTGGAGGCCTGTACTGTCAGCATCTTGTGGGTTTCACTGCAAACAAACTGCATCGTCAAGAAACTGTTAATGTTTTCACACCAAGCACAAAGCCCATCTCGGACGTTAGAGTGGCCAACTATTTCGAACACTGGCATCAGTAATAATTCTGAAATACAGTAAAACTTAGGTTAGAATGAACTCAAATTTACATTTGTTGTAACTGTAGTTCATCATCCCCATTTCATCAACTTAGGTATAACCGAGTAGCTTGAACAAACAGTCTAAGTAAACTTAGGCTCAGTATTATTCTTTACCCTGCTATACTGAGTGTAACAAACCCTAGTAGAAGGTTACCCATGAAGGTCCTGGCTAGAATATTGATCTTCAGTAACCCATGCTTGTTGTAAGAGGCGACTAACGGGATCGGGTGTTCAGGCTCGCTGACTTGATTGACACATGTCATCGGTTCCCAATTGCCCAGAGGCTCATATAGCACATTCAATTTGCTCAAACCCATAGCAGTTAGTTACAGAATTCAGCTACACAGCTGCTTCTGTCTCATCTACCATTGGTTGAAGACACATTTTCTACCATTTCATCCTTGCTTGGCTTGGCTTAACGGCACAATGTGACACCTCAATTTTTAAAAAATTAGTAATGCATTTCTCTCAATGATGCTACCTATCAGCCCTCAGTGAAGGTACCATATAATTAATGCCACAAAAAAATATGTATTTAGATTACAATATTAAAAAGTTCGAATGAATTAAATCGACTCTCGCGCCCTCTGCTGGCCGAAGATTATTTCAAGCAAACTCCATAGAGTTATGTCCCTAAGAGCGCTCGTTATAAATATCCTACGCACAACTTGTGATTGAAACCAGTTCGGCCAACAGTGACAGCACCACATGCCACAATTTTCGATGCATGGAGCAATTGTTTACATTCCATATATGGCATGTGTTTCTGTTTGGAAGTTGTTTGCCTCAAAGTTTCAATTCTTGATTTCAGGCAAGTGTATAAGGGATAATAAGTCTTATATTGCTGCAATAGGAAACTAAAGTGAGGGCATATGCCCCCAATCTATAGAATATTGGCCAAAGGATTGTCCAAAAAGCGTGACATTGTGCCTTTAAAAAACATTAGTCAGGCCTGATCTTGAAAGGTGTCCTGAACATTGCTGAAGACAAGTAGAATTTCAGGCTTCTGGAGGCCTGTACTGTCAGCGTCTTGTGGGTTTCACTGCAAACAATCGGCATCGTCAAGAAACTGTTAATGTTTTCACACCAAGCACAAAGCCCATCTCGATCGCTAGAGTGGCCAGCTATTTCGAACACTGGCATCAGTAATAATTCTGAAATACAGTAAAACTTAGGTTAGAATGAACTCAAATTTACATTTGTTGTAACTGTAGTTCATCATCCCCATTTCATCAACTTAGATATAACCAAGTAGCTGGAACAAACAGTCTAAGTAAACTTAGGCTCAGTATTATTCGTTACCCTGCTATACTGAGTGTAACAAACCCTAGTAGAAGGTTACCCATGAAGGTCCTGGCTAGAATATTGATCTTCAGTAACCCATGCTTGTTGTAAGAGGCGACTAACGGGATCGGGTGTTCAGGCTCGCTGACTTGATTGACACATGTCATCGGTTCCCAATTGCCCAGATTGATGCTCATGCTGTTGATCACTGGATTGTCTGGCCCAGACTCGATTTTTTACAGACCACCACCATATAGCTGGAATATTGCTGAGTGTGGCGTAAAACCTAACTCACTCACTCACTCACTAGTAGAAGGTCGCATCAGCTAACCTTTGACCTACCTATGACTGTCCAATCAAATGCGAGACAGACAAACGGATTTTAACCAATCAGACAACAGCTACTGTTTAGGGTTCGGTGGGACTTACAAAATTCCCCAGTCACTGACACTGATCTCTCACCAAACAAAAACCTGCATCAAACACAGATACCTGCAGTATATACTCTTAGGGCTTTCTCATGACATGGTTACCATTGGCTAATATTTCCGCAAGCTGACATCCTTGAATATTGACAAAACCGCTATTTTCAGCAACTGTTTACTCACTGTTGTGGCATGCTCCATGTGCATCACTCGGAAGCGATCGTACGGAAAATAGCATTTGGAATCGTTTGGGTACAAACTTTTTCGAGGTAAAAGTTCAATAGGTATGTGCAAATGTCAACTTTCACGATTTGGTAAGCTGTGTTCTGATTGGTCAATTGAAAAGGTTAGCAGACGCGACCTTCTACTAGGGTTTGTTAGACTCAATATAGCAGTGTAACGAATAATACTGTCTAAGTTTACTTTAGACTGCTGGAACAAAAATATACCCAGTTCTTTAAACCCTCGGTTAGTTATAAACAACTTTCTTATAAATGTAGTTAACGATGATTCCCAGCTATGTTTAACCAGCTCACTCACTACAACATCTCGCTTTCAGTAATTCAGCATATAAAATGCATTTTCCAGGGCTAGGTTACCATTCATGTGTGACTGAACCAAGCACATTTATCAATCAGGCCAGACCAATGTTATTTCTTGTTTTATGAATTTTTGTCCTCAGGCAGGAGGGATAAAAATAAAAGTCACCAGTCAAAGCAAAACCCATGAGTTTTTCCAAGGCATTGTTTTTCAAGTTCACACTTGCTGAGGTGTTTGAAGCAAATATTGTTAGATAATTCAGTTTAAACATGTTAAAGGACAGTTACGGCTCAAGTCTTGCTCCTGTATATCTTAACATTAGGATTATATTTTTTGAGTGGGGAAAGTATATTTTTATTTTTTTCTTATTCTTGAAAAATTACGACCCGGGCGAACCGTAAAACAAGAAATAAAATTGGTCTGGCCTCACCTAAATATTACTTGATCATGTTGACTGTTGTGAGCAAAAAGTCCTGATCAAAAAGAGTCATTTTGATGAAAAGCTAGCAATTCCCTACATACTTTAAATATATGGAATAACACATTAGATCATGTGAATATATCATATATGATCAGATTCATCAACACATTTGCTATTACTCATTGTCAATTCAACATGGCATGACCGAACGAGAAAATCCGCTTTTGTAAGTCCCGCTGAACCTAAATAGTAGCCGCCTTGGCGCTTGATTGGACGAGGCAACTGTTCTGAACTAGATTTTGCTAAATATCCCATACTGTTTAAAGGTACTGTTTACACATGAACTGATGTATTGTAAAACAAATTCATAACATTGAAAAGATTATCGTTATGAGTTCAATAAATGATGAAACTCAGAGAAAATTGGCAAATTCTTAACAAAACTTTACACCAAAACGCATCTGTTCACATGCACAATATTTGCACATGCTTTTCAGCAATTTGATGCATGATCCTCGTTCAATTCATCTGCACAAAGTTTGCAGTTGGTTCCCCCAAGTTAGTGGAGAAATTCATCTTCGATGTAACCATATATATATCCATAACATATAGTGAGTGCTTTAAGTGAGTCTAAACTTTTGATGGGTAGTATATGACAGGAGTTGTGGGTTAAATAGTAATGAACATATCACTGTCAATTTCAGAATCAGCGGGGTGCACTAGACAATGTTCGAACCATGATCTCTGAGAGCACATTGCCACCTGACAAAGAATCGTCATTATCTGGCATGGCTGGACTGTTGTCCATGTTTTCCAAGATGAACAGTAGCGTGCCAAACAATCCTCCCTCCGTGCCGAGGGGGGACAATGGTGTAAACAATCCTAGTGATTTGGCCGGGAATCTGTTGACCCACATGTCCATGAGTCAGAACGGAGACAGTTTACACAGCGAGGACATGTACAAGTTTCTACAGTCAGTCTGCGGGAGGGTGTCGAAACTGCGGCACACTGAAAAAGCAAACCCTGAGATAATTTCCAAGAGGTTTGTATGTTGTGTTATGACGATAAACCTGAATTATATTATGAATAAATAGTTATACAGGACAAATCTTATGGATAACAACTTCTTGATTTATTTTTCACAACGCTTCTGGGCTAGTTCTTGCCCCTTCTTCAGGTTTCTTCAGAAACGTTGTGAAAAATAAATCAAGAAGTTGTTATCCATAAGATTTGTCCTGTATTACTACACCAACTTCTAAATGTCTTTGAAGAATTGTATAAATAGTTGCATGTGAACATCCTTGTCATCTGACGTATGGTCAGCTAGTCTGAGACTAGTGATTTTCAGGAAGGACCAGCAACATATCCTTGTGGACTACCACTGTTTACCATCAGCATGGCCATGGTGATTACTGAGATGACTATTAAAACAGACAAGTTTTGTTGACTAGGCAAACTGAAAAATACTGTAAAAATACAACTTTATTGGTTCACCAGATGTACGTTGAAATACTGCTGCAATTTGCAATGCAAAGTTGCGTCTCTTAGTTGCACCAGGATTCAGCGGTCAAGCATACAGATCTAAGTTTTGTTTTGTTTAAGAACCTTGGTTTGTCAATACGATACTCATGTTGCTGGTATTCACCAGTGTGGTATTATTATTTTTATTATTATTATTGGATATTTATATAGCGCACATATCCACACACTAGTGCATGCTCAAGGTGATGGTATTTTTTCCCTCGATCATTGGGCGTCAATCTCAACGGCACATCTTATTAAACATCAACAACCAATGTGTCACATCTGTCTGTAAGTCGGGTAGTAAACTAAGTTGTTTTTCTAACTCTGTCCCATTTCAATGTCAAACATGTTCTCGTCACGATATGGCGGAAATATTGCCGATGTGACGTTAAATTAATTAACTCACTCACTCACTCAGATTGCCTGTGTCACTTATGAAGATCCGGGTTAGAATTGGGTCTTCCAGGTCTTCAGCGACTCATGCTTGTCATAACAGATGACTAATGGTATTGGGTGGTCAAGCTCGCTGACTTGGTTGACATACAGTCATCTCTTGCCATAACGCAGGTCTTGGGGTCCAAGGATGACCTCCCACCTTATGAGACACCTGCATTGTATGTGACATGGAATAAAGGCCTAGTAAAATCATATTTTCCATGAACATTGCATAACTACTATGTGTATTGTGCCAGCTCAAAACTATCTCGTATCGTTGGAGGTGAACAACCAAACTTTGTAAATGAAAATGGGAAACTTGCAATCAAACATCACTAGACATGATCATTCAATTGGTTTTCCTGTTATGCTACCTGTTATTCAACTAAGCCAGAAATAGCAATCAGCTGTGTGCACATGTTTTGCTCCAACCAACCAGTGATTCAGTTAAAAAATCGATCCAAAAATATAACGGTATCATAGGCGAATCCACAGGTGGGGGTGGGGTGCAGGGGTGTGAACCCCCCCTTTTTTCCTGAAAGTTTATTATGAAACTCTCGTGAAAATGAAGTGTGCAACCCCCATGCGCACGCACGAACACACACTTCTAAAAAATCTGTATCTGCCCCTGCTGTATGTCATTATATCCTTACTGGAAGGTCGATGCTGTTGATCACTGGACTGTCTGGTCCAGATTCGATTATTTACAGACCGCCGCCATATAGCTGGAATACTGCTGAATAGAGGTTTAAACAACAAACAAACAAAAGATTGTCTGTGTCGATAGAATGTTCACCCAGATGTGAAAATGTTTTGTTTTGTTTTGTTTTGTTTTGTTTTTTTTAGATTTCACACTCTTATTTCTTTCATATTCAGCCAAAGTCGTATGGCTTTCTTTTGCCAGGCAGTTAGTAAAGAACTATTTCCACATATTAACTCACCAGATCAGTTTTGCTATAAGTGTTCTATTTCTTAACACTACATCTAGGTCTTATTTTAAACCATACACTCATCTTTCATTAAAGCAGGTGACGCGCATCAATATGTGAACCGGTCTATTGTTAAGGGAAAGACAGTAGCTCTCTACTTCTCATGCCTGCACCGATGAACTGCTCCATTTTAATAAACAGCAATGTCGTGAATGCATTTCTTCATCCTAATCCGACCCGCTGTATGTCATTATATCCTTACTGGGTAGGTTGATGCTGTTGACTGCTGGATTGTCTGGTCAGACTTGATTATTTACAGACCGCCACCATATAGCTGGAATACTGCTGAGTAGAGGTTTAAACAACAAACAAACAAAAGATTGTCTGTGTCGATAGAATGTTCACCCAGATGTGAGAATGTTTGTAATTGATGCCATGTGTTTTCTTACCTATAGACATTATAGATTTATGAAAGTAGTAATTAATTTGGACAAGTTTAAGCAGACATGTGCACGTGCATGCATGCATAAAGCTGCGTATAAGTTAAACAGTCATGAACGGAACATGAAACATTAAGTTTTTATCTCACTCTATCGACATGATCAATGTTTTATCAAGTTAATTTTTTCTGTTAGGGTGGTGGGATAGTGGTTAAATCGTTCACTCGTCACGTTGTAGACCCGGGTTCGATTCCCCACATGGGTACAATGTGTGACTTCCGTTGCTGTGTCCCTAGCCGTGATATTGATGAAATATTGCTAAAAGCGGCGTAAAACTAAATGCATAGTTATTCTGTTTCAGTGAAGTTCCAGCACAGAACCAAGTGGACCCTGCTGTCCTGGAGGAAGTATCAAAACGGATCCATTCAGCCGAAGAACGGATCCTCACGCAGGTACAGAATCAGATGTCAGACATGGAAGCCAGGCTGAACAGCAAGATGGACAGAATACTGCAGCTGTTGTCTCCATCTGAAGAATCGGTATCAGAATCGGAGGAAGAACCAGATACCCCAGACAAAATCCCTTCTCCACAACCGATAGACTTGGACTAATCTTCAGTTCGTAGCCAAAAGACACAATGAAACCTTTATATTATGTTCATCTGGACACAGTTGTTCTCAGGACAAATTACTTTTAAAGAATGTTATTTGTTCTTTCACAGAATGGTCTAGAAGGTGTTTATAATATCATCAGAATGGTCTAGAAGGTGTTTATAGTATCATCAGAATGATGTAGATGGTATTTGGAGTATCATCAGAATGGTCTAGAAGGCATTTATAGTATCATCAGAATGGTCTAGAAGGTGTTTATAGTATCATCAGAATGGTCTAGAAGGTGTTTATAGTATCATCAGAATGGTCTAGAAAGCGTTTATAGTATCATCAGAATGGTCTAGAAGGTGTTTATAGTATCATCAGAATGGTCTAGAAAGCGTTTATAGTATCATCAGAATGGTCTAGAAGGTGTTTATAGTATCATCAGAATGGTCTAGAAAGCGTTTATAGTATCATCAGAATGGTCTAGAAGGTGTTTATAGTATCATCAGAATGGTCTAGAAAGCGTTTATAGTATCATCAGAATGGTCTAGAAGGTGTTTATAGTATCATCAGAATGGTCTAAAAGGCATTAGTAGTATCATCAGAATGGTTTAATAGCGCTGGTAGTTTTACCAGAATGGTCTAGAAGGCGTTGGTGGTATAACCAGAATGGTCTAGATGATGAAATTTTGCCCCAACTCATCATCCCTTCAGTGTCTTGAAGGAGATGATTTTGTTTGTTTGTAATTGTGGTTAACGTAATGAGATTAGTCTCACTGTACATAGCTTCAAGTGTGTGGCTGATCCAAACAAAGATGTACAAACTATGAGAACAAACTGAACATTTGCCTGGACAATGCATTAACATAACTGCCATGGTCATTTGGCCGCAGATATTGTGAACGATAAACAAATCTTGTATATTTTGCAACCTTGCCCCAGGCAAGATTAGGAAGGATATTTGGTCTACCACATTGTCAATACTTCACAGTGTTCCACCATCATCCATGAAGACATATGACTGTCCACTTCACAGGTTTGTATACACTGTGTTTCAACCTCATCATTGTGAATACGAGCCCTTTTACGATTCACTCAAGCATTTAGTGAATCTAACCATATCCCTTCATGAATTCAGTTCAATGTCTGTGGTCACTAGAATGGCATATTTATGATTATTCATGGTGTTCCGATTGATTGAAATATTCGAAGAATGGTCGCAGTCACCAAACAACCAGGCAATCGATCATATTTTCTCATAATTGAACACAAACGATTTTGGAACTACTGTTTAAGTGATTGAAACACTTGACGATGGAACATATCTTAGAAGTTGTCAGGGCCTGAAAATGTGTTCAGGAGGTTTATGTTCATGATATATTAGTCATCACATTAAAGTGGCAAGTTGCATCATTTTACCTTGAATGTGAAGTTTGCAAATGCAAATGCAATTTGTGCAGTTTCTGAAAATCCAAAAAACAACAAAGAACCACGTTATACTTATCTGTAATAACAACCTGAATAGGAAAATCTGAAAAAATGAAGCTAACCAATTTCTTTCGATGATTGCTCCTTGGTAATGAACCAATCATCAATTGTGACATTTCAAACAATTCCCGACACTAATGATTATTCTTTAAAACAGTGTCTTTTACTTGGAACTTGTCTAATATATATAAAAGTGAAAATTGAAATTAAATATAAAGTATTCATGAATACATATTTATATACTTCGTTATAAGCGTGAAGCGTGTAATATTTGCCTCCTGGTGTATTGGTACCATACCTAATGAAAATATAGATCCAGATTGAGGGTTACTACGGCAACAGATCAAGCGAAGACCAGGTTCCAGTGACAGTTTAATAGTGCTCAGACAAATAAACTCTCAGCTTTCTCACAGGAGTAGACTTGTGGCTGCGTATGCATTGTCTCTTGCTTGGAGCTGAGATTATTCAATGTCCATGGGTTATAAATGGCCGCTTTCCATTACATTACTTACACTGACCAAGCGGCCATGTTTTCAAGGATGTGTAACAAGGATGTATTGACAATTGGTCTGACAAGATCAGACATGTTATTTATAAGCTGCTATGGTTTATGTTACGAATGTAATGTACTTTGACAGTATGGGAGGAAGCTGTTTGTTTTATTTCATTTTTTTCAGTTGACAACAGCTCTTCAACATTTCAAAACTGTTTTGAGTTGAGTAATTTAAATGTTTACCTATGATTGAGAGAATGAAAAGGCGTTTGGATGAAGTCATAATTTTGTGCTGACAATTGTATTTCCAAATATGGCTTTATGATGTTAATGATAATGTACAAATATTTTTAGATTTTTTGATTTTTTATGTTAGACTTAATATGATTTTTCTGTGCGACATTTTTAGAATATGTTTTAGATTTGTACAAACAGTATTGATGGGTCCAAAGATTTGTTATGATATGTGTTAAAGTCGATGACTTTGACTTTATTAAATAGTATATTTGTGTTGGACGGATATCACTCCGAAATAAGCTGGGATAAAACCTTACTTCTTCTCTCTGATCCTGATGTGGGGTGGTCGGGTAGCCTAGTGGTTAAAGTGCTCGCTCGTCACGCCGAAGACCCGGGTTCAATTCCCCACATGGGTACAATGTGTGAAGCCCATTTCTGGTGTCCCCAGCCGTGATATTGCTGGAATATTGCTAAAAGTGGACTAAAACTCAACTCACTCACTCACTGATCCTGGTGCTGACATGTTTCTACTGTGTGAAGATCTAATAATTCCTCCATAGAATATAGCTTCAAGTGTAACGGTGCCTCAAAGGCTCTGATACCAAGAAACAGGTGCATATATTTTAACTGGCTGATAAGAAACCTCACCAGATGTCAGATCTCCCTGAAGAGAGTTGTTGGACAGGATAAGGCTTAGTCTCTATATGTATATAATCTTGATAACAACAAACAGTTCCTTTCTTTAAAACAGAAAAGGAGCCGTTAAGAAAGGAGATTCAGAAACTGAACCTGAGGAAATCTAGACTTGCTTCATTTACAGATTTAGTGTTGGAGAAACAACAGAAGGGAAAATGATGTGTTTCAGGGACTGTGAGACCATCTAAGGTATTGGTAGGGATGTCGCAGTACATAAGTTCCATGAATCGATACGTATCACGATACCCATGTCACGATTTGATACGTATCACGATACATATTTTCGCGGCATTGTTGCGTAAATTTTGTTACATTTTGAACATTAATGTTTCATATTATATAATTGTCTATGAAAAGATCAACAATTTTGATTCTCAGAGATTAAAAAGTTCTAATTTCCCATCTTTGTGCATGAAAAATAATCATTTATAACTCTCATAACATCGAAAAACATGATACAACTGCAAAATGTAAACGATACACCAACATATTTAAACCGATACCTTCAACACTAAATATCGATACAGATTTGAATGTATCGATAATTGTATATTCTTAGAAAAAGTATTGATGCATCGATGTATGGTGGCATCCCTAGGTATTGGAATAAAATATTATATGTTGATGATGCAAGTAGCCGCCATGAAGACACTCACAGAAGAATGTACATGAAATGTTCTACTAGCGGTCCAAGTGAAATCTTCAGGTTATGAATTACAAAGATAAAGCAATTTCCAGATTTGTTAAGGTTCCAGATCTGGTCTCACTGCATGCAAAAATACGGAAAAAATGTGATTAAATTATAAGAAAAATTGATAGGCCCCTCCTCCCTGTAGTGAGTGTGTGAGTATATTTTTACTCCGGTTTTAGCAATATTCCAGCGATATCATGGTGAGGGTCACCAGAAATGGGGTTCACACACTGTACCCACGTGAGGAATTGAACCCGGGTCTTCAGCGTGACGAGCGAATGCTTTGACCTCTAGGCTACCCCACCAACCCCTCCTGCTATAATAAACGACTCGTCTCTTCTGCTACTTTTAACTGTATATTGACCTTTGTGTGAAGGTTATCATAGTTCAGCTGTTTGCCATTATGACATGTTGTTACCATAGTTACTGGAAACATTTTGTGGGATCGTCCAATGCTTCATATTGTGTATTGAAAATATTTTGAATATTTTACTTTGTGATAGTATTTAAATGTTTTGTGTTTGTGAAATCGTTTGAAATGTAAGAACTTGTGGATTTTACTTGTGAATTATTTTGTGACAAAGTTCTATGCAAGGTACATGCTATTATTTTTCACTATTGGTTGTTTTGAAATATAACATCTACTCATTGTCTTCACGTTACTTTATGCTGATCTTAAATAGGCATTGGAGTGTGTGAAATAGTTCCTTAGTAGATCCAGAGCAAGATTGTCATTGTAAATACTAGACCCTTTCAGAACTTAATGACCTGAGGATCCGGTTGTATCATTGCTTCATTAACTAATGTCAACATTAAACCCTAATGATACATTAAATCCTTAATGCATCATTAGTTAATGGCATCATCAAAAACGGTTGTATCAAACACTTATTAGCATATCATTATCTAATGACGTCCTAATGTAAATATTTTCATTAAATCCGGGAATTCCCCTAATATTTCCCCACAATTCCGCGCTGTAAACATGTAAGTGTTACTCTCCGTCGTCTGTCAAAATGGCATCTTTGGGGCTAAACCTCGAAACAAAAACAAACATTTCGACTGCTGTGAAGAAACACGTCTAAATAATTCTGAAACGTCGCCGATAAACCTAGAATCGGTTGGGATGTTTTGGAATATACACGAACACGAACGCCGAAGTGAGCTTTCCGCCATATTGGATAGTGTTTACAAAATCAAGTTTCGCTAAGGCCAGTCATAGGACGCCTATTACATCATGTATAGTTCATATTCAGTTGTGACAAATGCATCGCTGAATTCCTCATACATTTTAGAATCAAATTCCAAATGGTCTTTGTCACTATAACAAAGTGTCTAAGAAAAAACGAAACATATTGGGTGTGAAAACGGGACGTTGTGCTCATTACACAGCGCTTGCTAGAAATATAAACAAAGCAAAAATAAATACTGTGCAGCATTTTCTCAATTTTTTAGACATCAGTTCGTCTATTCGTAGCATGCATGAGCTCAATATTTTTAGAATATGCACGGAAAGAGTATCGTAGCAAGAACTAGAAAACTTAAAACAGATACAATACTGAAATTTCATATATTCACACGAAAGTTCTGTGCAGCGTGTCGCCATGAGAGACGCAACATCATGGAGAACGACATAGGCAATTATCGGCATTTCTGACGTTTTCAATGAAAACAATGAAAAAAAACAACCATACGGAGATAGTCAGAATGTTTCCGATTACTTACATCATACATTTATGGACAAAGGTTCCCTCGCAAAATCGTGGGCACCCATATCCATGAAGCCGCCATTTCATGAGAAATCGGTCATCGGTAGCGATGTCATACATCAACA
This sequence comes from Haliotis rubra, assembly GCF_003918875.1. Classification (NCBI taxonomy): domain Eukaryota; kingdom Metazoa; phylum Mollusca; class Gastropoda; order Lepetellida; family Haliotidae; genus Haliotis; species Haliotis rubra. Next base: position 413,394 of record NW_025767512.1, read on the forward strand.
TTGTTGGACGTATGTGGCAATTTCTTTGAGGTGAAGGTCGGTTGAATAAGAGTAAACACAATCAAACTGCCCTGCGGATTAAACTTGTATTATTAATGTATACTTTGCGTATCGTTCACATATGGTTTCATGAAACTAATTTCATTATCAACATTTAGTATTTTAAACCTAAGTAAAACTGACATAATAAATTAAAATGATTTATTTATTTCATGAAATATATATGCACACATTTTTAAAGGATATGTCTTGTTCATTGAATTTGTTTATGTTGTGTTATAGACAAAACAATGGCGTATAATCATTGGCCAGGTGCGCGTTTTGTCACAAATGTTTTGAGTATCATTGTTTTCGATAATTCTGTGAACAAAACATCACGAAAATATTGTGTCCTTATTCACAGCAAATTCTCGCCAAGTGATCTGAGTTACAATGACTTAGTATTAAGCATACCGGAGTGAGGCCCCCTTATCTTTATAAGCGTGTGACCTTTATGTAGCCATTTGACGTCATAGGGGAAAATCCATTTTCAACACATATTGCGAGTCACTTTTAAGATTGAGCGTATAACGTTATACATAAGCACACAAACTAATTTAATACATACCTATGTCATTCAGGTATCAGGTAGAATTTTGTTCGCTCACACTTTCCGTAAAGATGCCAAATTGAAAATATAGTAGCACAGTACTTTTATCAGTGCACGATAAACAGCAGAGAAATTTACTGTTTTTAACGCAAAACAAAATTAGGCGTAACATTTAGCAATGTCTACGTTTCAAACTGAGTTTATACCATGAGATAGTACATTGAATACTCTACATTTCTGTGTAATTTTATAGCTGTAGGTAGATCCAGTGCGGCGCAAACAAAATTCTGGCGCAATGTTCACTTTTCCAGGACGTTTAATGATGCTCTAATGATACCCCAGGACCTTCATTAAGTTAATGACGCACTAATGACAACAGAGCATCATTAAAACGTTAGTACAACAGAATTTAATGATACATTAGTTAATGAACGTTTAATGGCACGTTAATGCTTCATTAAAGTTTGATACAACCGGGTCCTGATTTTGACTATTTTGGATCAATCAGGTTTTGTAATCTCAGAGTCATCTTAACAAGACTTATCAGTTGGACGTCATCTATTGGTCGCCAGACCCGTGAAGATCCAGGTTAGAATTGATCTTCAGCAACCCATGTTTGTCGTAAGAAGCGACTAAGGGGATCCGGTGGTCAGCCTCACTGACTTGGTTGACACATGTCCTCGGTTCCCAATTGTGTAGGTCGATGCTCATGCTGTTGATCTCTAGATTGTTGGGTCCAGACTTGATTATTTACAGACCGTCGCCATATAGCTGGAATATTGCTGAGTGCGGCGTAAAACTTAACTCGCGCACTCACTGTTGGTGGCCGAGTGGTGTAAGCTGAATTAAACTTCCACAAAATATATGAGTTTGAATCCCAGATGAACTCTGATAGTGATCTTTGGACTGTCACCGCAAGACCATTCGCTGGGTACATGTGAGTTCTGGTCCCCCTCATACAAATATTGTGTGTAGTGATCTTTGAACGCTGAGTTTCACAAATTTGTGTGTGTGTTTTAACGCTGAACTAAGCAAATATTCCATTTATATGATGGACTAGACAATCCAGTGATTGATATCATGAGTTACGATCAGGGCATTTTGACATGTTATTAACCAAGTCATTTTGACCACCAAATCCTTTTGTGGCAAGCATTCATTGCTGGGGACCAGTTGGCGTGGAATCCCCCAATTTCACCATTATGCTTATTCTCTCCAATATAGGTCCTCGAACCTTCCCTCTTGTATTATCATGTCACTGATGTGCAAACACAAACTTACTTTTCCCTTACAGTCTTTTAAGGTAATGTTTGCATCCAGTATAAACCTACCGGTAATCCGCAACCAGTCTCTCTGTTAGACTTAAGAATAATTCTGGTCTGGACAATCTGTAAACAAACACTGCTAGAACTAATAAGAAATCTAATTGGATGATTTTTCTTTCAAGGCCATATGTTTATTTAGACAGGCTGTCAAAATAAACCCCTAATTTATTGATGAAATAAAATGGCTTTTGACCAGAAAATGTAGGTAGTTCAATTTACAGTTTGGTTAATTGAAGAGATGAGGTTGTGTCAAGATTAAGTGAAACAGTTGTTGAATAATGCCAATGAAAATCTTTATTTTAATAAGAAAAACAAGATAAGTTATTTGTCTGTATTGTTTCAAAGTCATATTTGCCAATGGTATCTGGAAGCTGACTTTTGTAACTTTCTGCATTGATACTATTGAGAAGCAAAAGGGCATTATGGTGTTGCAGCTTATACAGATAACTTACTGGAAACTTACTTTGTGCAGATACTAGTAGCTGTTTCAAACATTATCACAGGTTTCTGAACAAATGTTGCATTTGTGTTAGTAAAGTTAAACACTGGTACAAATCTCTGTTCCTTTCTCAACTGGGGCGGTGGGGTAGCCTAGTGGTTAAAGCTTTGGCTCGTCACGCCGAAGACCCGGGTTCGAATCCCCACATGGGTACAATGTGTGAAGCCCATTTCTTGTGTCCCCCACAGTGATGTTGCTGGAATATTGCTAAAAGCGGTGTAAAACCAGACTCAGTCAGTCAGTCAGTCCCTTCTCAACTTTCACTCTAACAATTTTGTGAGGAACATGTTTGTTTTGGGGAGAAAATACTAATTTAATTGGAAATAAGTGTTGGTTTGTGAATAACTCAGCTGTTGATTGTTGGCATTTGTCCTTCCAAACTCTATCCAACAACAATAGCTGAACTTCCAAGAGATAATCAAAATATGTGTTCATGGTCCTATGTCATATATATTGTAGAACTAAAATGGACAACTGATTTTTCCTGTAAATATCTGTTGAATCCATTGATCATTGTTATTTCTGTGAGTGATGTCAATAATTCTTTATTATTTATTTGTAAATTGTTTTCTATAATAAAATGTTTCAAAATAATGAAGTGAATGTAATTTATAAATTTTGAAATGATGGATGTGGGAACAATGCAATCATATCTGTCACTGCTACTGATTATTCCCAAAGATGATGGTTGTGTATGGTCCTGTGCATAGAGCTCAGGTCACAAATCAGTTGAAGTTAAGCAACCATAGGCGCAGAGAGTTCTTGGATGGGTGACAGTGTTTGGCAGCTTGATTCCCGAGAGTTTCTTGGACTTCAGTCCTGCCCCACAACGAAGCACATGCGACACATGTGGATCTCACCTTAGACAAATGAGTATGTTCAAACTTGCCTCTGTTCAAGCAGCAGAAAATGGGTACCTGGTGGGATAAGTCATGTGACCATTAACCTCACAGGCAGCTTGGATTATTCTGGGTAATAATAATTATATTGTGCGCTTTGAGTATCCTTATAGCTTGTGTGCTTTGAGCAGGAAGTGAAGCCTGGATAGGCATTTATAAATATTCTTAATTATTATTATTATATTCAACACTGGTTTGTTCAGACAAGGGGTAGAATGGCAAGTTGCATTCATTTCTCTGAACACTGACACCAAGTTGAACATGTAAGTTTGTTGTTTAACACCACACTCAGCAATATTCCAGCTATATTGTACTGGTCTGTAATTGATCAAGTCTGGACCAAACAATCCAGTGATCAACAGCATAAGCATTAATCTACATATTGGGTCAGTGGTTAAAGCGTTCGCTTGTCAGCCCGAAGACCCGGGTTCGATTCTCCACAGGTGTCCCCCGCCGTGATACTGATGGAATATTGCTAAAAGCGGGGTATCACTAAACTCACTCACTCATATCCTTGAACCACTAATAGTGTATTCTTCTCAGTCATGTTTGAGATATACATTTTCAGAAAAGTGTTTCAGAACAGTACACAATGCATACGGCGCCTGTTTCCTACGAAGAAGTGATTCTTTTGCATCCAGTTAGATAATCTATTTGCTTTTAACGAAAGTATTCAGAGTTCGGTGAATATTGTTCATACAGAGTTTGTTTACATGTGTTGAGGAGATTGGCTAAGTGTGATGTATTGCTGAGGCAGAATATACTGAATATATACTATGTCTGTATTGATGATTGCATGTCAGGTTTTCTTTGAGATTCGAACCCAGGAACACACTGTCCCACAATCAGTGGAAGTTTGCTTGTTGTTTGACGCTTCGCACTCCGCACTTAATCAGCTGCTCTATAACGGCAGTCTAGAAGTAACTATTGGGTGATTTCTAAAGTTACCGGTTCCCGAACAGACAATTGAGTGATTCCCAATATAACCGATTCTAGAACAGACAATTGAGTGATTCCCAAAGTAACCGGTTCTAGAACAGACAATTGAGTGATTCCCAAAGTAACCGGTTCTAGAACAGACAATTGAGTGATTCCCAAAGTAACCGGTTCTAGAACAGACAATTGAGTGATTCCCAAAGTAACCGGTTCTAGAACAGACAATTGAGTGATTCTCAAAGTAACCGGTTCTAGAACAGACAGTTGAGTGATTCCCAAAGTAACCGGTTCTAGAACAGACAATTGAGTGATTCTCAAAGTAACCGGTTCTAGAACAGACAATTGAGTGATTCTCAAAGTAACCGGTTCTAGAAAAGACAGTTGAGTGATTCCCAAAGTAACCGGTTCTAGAAAAGACAGTTGAGTGATTCCCAAAGTAACCGGTTCTAGAACAGACAATTGAGTGATTCTCAAAGTAACCGGTTCTAGAACTAGTGATTCCCAAAGTAACCGGTTCTAGAACAGACAATTGAGTGATTCCCAAAGTAACCGGTTCGGTTGACAATTGAGTGATTCTCAAAGAGAACAGACAATTGAGTGATTCTCAAAGTAACCGGTTCTAGAAAGACAATTGAGTGATTCTCAGTAACCGGTTGATTCTCAAAGTAACCGGTTCTAGAAAAGACAGTTGAGTGATTCCCAAAGTAACCGGTTCTAGAACAGACAATTGAGTGATTCTCAAAGTAACCGGTTCTAGAACAGACAATTGAGTGATTCTCAAAGTAACCGGTTCTAGAAAAGACAGTTGAGTGATTCCCAAAGTAACCGGTTCTAGAAAAGACAATTGAGTGATTCCCAAAGTAACCGGTTCTAGAACAGACAATTGGTTTCTAGAAAAGACAGTTGAGTGATTCCCAAAGTAACCGGTTCTAGAAAAGACAGTTGAGTGATTCTCAAAGTAACCGGTTCTAGAAAAGACAGTTGAGTGATTCTCAAAGTAACCGGTTCTAGAAAAGACAATTGAGTGATTCCCAAAGTAACCGGTTCTAGAACAGACACTTGAGTGATTCCCCAATTACAAGTTAAATAGGAAACCAACAAATAACATAGAAATGTGATATAATTACCAACTTTATTCTGAATTTAACTACGTTTACAAATCTCGACAAAGGAATTACAACGTACAAAATAAAGCAGCATTACAAATTCAAGGGCATAATAATATAAGAACAATGCTTCTAGTAATAAATGACAAAAATGTTATCATGACAAGCATCAACCAAGTCAGCTATCCTGACCACCCGATCCCGCTAGTCGTCTTACAAGCATAATATTATGTTGCTTAAGATTATATCAATTCTTAACCGGATCTGCACGGGTCGTATAAGGCAGTCGAAATTGCGACGAGAATAGACATGGATAGGCGTGCCAAAGTGATGCCTGTCGTCGTATCTTCATTGCTGCTAATGTCAATCACTGGAATGTTTGGTCTTTATTGAACATTTTGCCGTCAAACAACTATGAGAGTGCTGAGTGCACCCCATCCCCTCTCCCCTCACACACACCATAATATATCTATTAAATGCTTTAAATTGCAACTAAGAGAAACAATATAAAGGCCAACAAACAAACATCAAAACACATTCAGGGCCTAGCAACCATATCAACAATCTAAGCACCCAGGATAGCAACGCGTTCTTTAGTGTATCAAATGTATTAATTAATATATACTCTCCCAACATAAAGACGCATAACTGTATTTTCACGGATGTAATCTTCAAACTATAAAGTGTAATAACACATGTAAAACTGGATCAGTTGTAACCAAATTACACAGTTTAAAAGATCAAATATCTATTGATGCGATCGCTGCTTCCAATCACTTGAATGTCTGGTTTGCATTGAACACATCATAATGCCGTCAAATAAATACGAGAGTGCTGGGTGCACCCTATCACACATCACCCCCCCACCCCCCACCACCCATAATAAATATGTTAAATGCTTTAAAGCATTCTGTAAGTGTATCATATGTATTTAACATATACTCTCCCAAAAGGAAACATGTTGACATGTACCGCTATAAAAGGTTCAATAACCGAAGGCGTCCCTTCCCAGTTGGCCGTTGTCTTCAACATCTGTTGTGGTCAAAACTCGTCTGCATCGTCTCGGCATGGGCTGAATAAGTCCACTCCTCTTGCAATGCCTTCGACAGTTGATCTAACGTATGAGACGCCGGTTGACGTTCACATAAGTGTCGGCCGAGGTCAGCCTACGAATGTTCGATGGGGTTTAATGTCGGGCGATTTGGAAGGCCAAATAGTCGCATATGCTGTGTGAGGCCTGGCATTTTCTTTTTTAAGAGCAACTCCCTCTGGCGGTCAATGATCGGAACCATGTGAACCCTTAGGATTACGCCTCTGTACCGAACAGAGGTTAAATTGCCCTGAATTCGCACAAAGTTAGATTTCTGCGTGTAGGATATGGCTCCCCACATCCTGACACTTCCACCACCATGTTGTCGCCAGCTGTGTAGATTCCAGAATTGAACGTTATTGCACCACTTGATCCGTCGACGTCGATGTACTCGTTGCCAGCACAGGGCCAAACTAGCGTCTTCTGGCTTCTCGCAAACGGTTACGAATGGTTTGCGCCGACACGCTCCTCAAACCAGACACTGCACTTGCGGTTGCTGTAACGGTTCGGGACTCCGCAAATGAAGTACCCGGATGTACCTATGTCCCTGCTCACGATTACCCAGAACTGCACGAGCATATTGGTGACCACCTTTTCTCCATGACATTTTCATGGAAGTTGACACTTTCGGCGTGCATTAAAGTTTCCGAATTATCGTTTTTGCGCTGCGAATTCGTACACAAACCAGCATTATAATGGTGACATGGTAGCAATCATACATTAATTTTGAAAAATATTTGAAATTTCATCTTTCAATAACATCTATGCGTTCTATTTCTGGAGAGTATATTTCTGGTTATTTGTTTTGTTTCAACATAATTCCTACGCCTAAAGAGACAGAGTGTCAAAGGTAGTTGTCCGCTACCTCAGGAGGTTTAAAGCGTCGAAGTGAATATCGATATGCACTGGGGAAAGTATAAAGGCACGTCAGTCCAATCTACATATTTTACTTATGTATTATCGTGGCGTCGGCAGTAATGGCTTTACCCTTCTTGTTCCTTGTATGATGCTGTCTAATCTGAAACACGTGCTTGTCACAAGCAAATCCAAAGGGACAAGTTAATACCTGGTCATTCCTCTGTACAGAACACCTGTACATGTTTCAGCTGACTCTAAATCTCTCCGGTCATTCCTCACATCGTGCGTGGTGTAGTGGTTAGAGCGTCCGCCCGGAGAGCGGAAGGTCGCGGGTTCGATCCCCGACCGTGTCATACCAAAAGACGTTAAAATATGGTACTTGTTCGTCCCTGCCTGGCGCTGGGCATTAATGGGTACAACAAGGGACTGGTCGGCTCGGAGTCAGTATAATGTGTCTGAGTGGGGTATTCATGCTTCACTGCGGCATGGTATCTCAGTGGGTTAGCCCTATAAAACCAGCTTCAGTCTGGGCTAGTACAAGCAGCCGCACATACACATACACATGCATGCACGTCGTCATATGAGCGAAATATTCTCAAGCACGACGTAAAACCCAATTTCACCTCACCTCACCTCCTCACATCGTGGTATCTGGTGCATTACGGAATATCTCGAGTGCACAAAACGGAATCGGAAACGCCTCCTTTCCGTTTGTTTCCATCATAGTTTTCTTTAGAGTTGATGCATGTTCGACAACAACGACACATAGACAACTCTAAGCGATTGAAGAAAACTTGGGGAATGGTGTTCCATGTCTGAACCAACGCTTGTCACAATTCAGCTAACGCCGATGGCTGATTCTGGCCTTGATAGGGGACAGGTCCGGAGAACCAGCTGGTCAGGGAAGTACCGAAATGTTCTGCTGTCTCAGGAAATCTGTCACAACACGAATGAAGGGCTGCAGTAGTATACACAATGGTGGAACTGCGACAGATCCTCACCAAAGGCTTAATTTTTAAAAATTAAGCCTTTGGTAAGTCCCTATCGCAGTTCAACCATTGTGTATACTACTACTGAGTTGCATGCAAAATTTGACGAAAATCGGTTGAATAGTTTCAGAAATATATGACTTTACAGTGAGCATGGGGTCGGTCGGGAAAAATCAAGGCCTTTGATTCACACACACACACACACACACACACACACACACACACACACACACACACAGAGAGAGAGACACACACACACACACACACACACACACACAGACAGAGAGAGAGACAGAGACACAGAGAGACACACAGACACACACACACACACACACACACACACACACACACACACACACACACACACACACGCACATGACAATTATCATACAGTGGGCGATCGAAAAGGGACTGTGTCATGAGGTACGATCATCAACTCCTCTTTGACGAATGCTCTCGGCGGCCGGTCTTTCAAGTTGTACAAGTTCGGTTCGCTGTCCTTGATGTCGACCAGGTCGACGTTGTACGTTTTCATGGACCATATCGGATCGGTGGCGCGTTTTCTGCTGTCTCCCTCGTATTCGCCAGGCTCGTACAAGTATCTAACACTGACCCGGTCTGGTCATGTTTTATCGCGACGTGCTGCTGCCGATTTGGTGTTGTTAACAGATTTCATTTTGATGGCTTCGACGGGTCTCTTGCCCACGAGTCTGGGGATTTCATTGTTGATGGCATCCACCACTCGCCGTAAGCATACGACCCATTCCGTGTTTCTGTTTCCGGGATCCATTAAATCCTGCGAGTACTGATGTGAGAACAGGCGTTCGGCTAAGGTGCGATTGAACCTCTCCTCGATGGCTTGGCTACGGTGAGCTCCCGCTATACCTCGTCTCACTTGGACTTTGTGTTTGGCCAGCAGCTGCGACACGGCTCCAATGAACTCGCGTCCGGGATCGATTTGCAATACGGCAGGCCATGCGACTGCGTTTGTAGATGCGTTCTTAGGCTTTAATGACTTCGTTCGAATCTTTGGTCGTCAACGGTTCGGCTTCCTTGTAGCGACTGGCGACGTCGACGATTGTCAGGGCGTACTTGTAGGTTTTGCGTCTCACCCTGTCGTGAGGGAGAAACAGGAGGTCGGCTTGGTGCACGCGATTCGGCGTTAAAATGTCGAATTTTCTTCTCCGGATGTATTGAGGTGCTGGCAGGTAGACTTGCCAGATGGCTTGTTTTTTGAGCCAAGCTTTGGCTTTCTCTTCTGAAACTCGAGCTGCTTTGACGAGTTTCGGGATGGCGTCCGCGCCTTTCAAGTATCTGCGCGGGCTGTAATAAATTTTCTCCACCATGTATGTATTGCCTGCGTGTTACTTATTTAATATGTGCGTGTGCCCGTACGCGTAAGTGGTGACTTCGTCAATGGCGATCGTTTCGTGTCCATGGGAGACAGCGACGTATTGTTTATTCTCAGTCCGTATATCTTGTGTCCGTCGCTTCTCAGCATATTCATCTGGTGATTGAACGTTTTATTCTTGAACAGGGCTTACTTGAATATGACGTGCTTGATGTGTTTTTTAACGCATTTCGCTTTTCTGATTTCGGCGGCGGCGGCTTTCTTGATGGAATACATCTTGGGTCTCAAGCTGACGTACTCGGCGATCGGCGTGCCCGCGCATTCGTCCTTCATCTTGCCGAGTACTTTTTCGTTGACTTGGCTGTGCATAGGGTGATCTTTGGGGTAGTCGCTGGTGTCGTACAGGTGCATGTTGGTCTTCATGTCCTCGTACACATCCTCGAGGTGAATTTCAATCAGCAGGGAATCCGTGTCCATGTACAGCACTTCGCATCGATTGTCGCCGTACTGTTTCCTCAGCTCGTTGTAGTAGAAATCGCACATCAAGTGTTTGGATAATTCAAGGATGCACATCCCCACGTAAACGGGTCGGTTGAATCTGATGAAGGCTTTGTTCATGTGCAGCACTGCCAAGTCGTGCTTCGGTTGAACGCCGGGCTTGCTACGAGTTTCCTGAGTTTTCTTCCTCGCTGGATCTGACTAGCTTCACGTTCACGCGTGTTCTCAAATTTTCCATGGTTTTGCCAAACACCGAGTTGTTCATGAGCTTGTAGAGTCGCTGGTGGCTTTTTTTCTTAGCTCGGTGTTCAGACTGATGTATGGTTCCATCCAGGGACTTTGACGGAATCCGAGCACGCGATGGATTTTTTTCAATTTCACCCCCAACAAGTACAGCTGCAGGTTGCGATAGTGAAGGACGTATTTTGACTCGTTCATCAAGTCTTGTACGAGGTTTTCCACGTTAGCCGGTTTGTTGTCTCCCAGCAAGTTTTGTTGATATTCAGACATCCAGTCCGCGTTCACCGTCAAGCCTTCGGGAGCCAGTGGATAGCTGTTGTGCAATTCGTGTAATTCCGCTGGATATTCCAAGTCCACTTCGAATATGTATCCTAACTCGAAGTCTTCGGGGAGAGCTAAGATGGTCCTCGTGGTGAAATATTTTGCGTTCACCCATATGAACCTACTGGTGGGTAGATACTGACTCATGGCCCAGCCGTACAGGTTGTTGGCGTCGGGATAGAGGATGTGTTCGGTCGGTTTGCTCGAGTCGTAGCCTTTCACGTATTGGTTGTTGGCTTTCGTGTATCGTTTGGATTCCATCGAAATCCCGCCTCACAAGCCTTTCTCCACGAACAGGTGCATGTCGTAATCCGTTAACAATTCCAATTTAACTTTGGTCTTTTTCAACAAGGCATCCCAAGATAGAGCCGGGGAGGACAAATACCATGCGGGGTCCAGGCCGTACTGTTTCGAGCACGTTTTTCTGAATATCTCAAACACGTTGGCCAGCAGCAGCACGTCCGTTTTCAAGTACAGGTCGTGGTAATCGCTCAAATTCTTGCAGCCCAGTTAGTCCCACACGTTAATCGCGTGCTCGTAATCGTTTTGAGAGATACTGGAATCGGTCAAGTTGCTGTAAAAGCGGTTGATGGGAGGTAATCGCGTCTTGTGAACTTAGTCCAATCGTCCATGTGCTCATAGGGGTAGACACCGTTCGAGTCTCGGCAGGGGTCGAGTCTCGGCGTCGGTGTATCGATTGGTGATGTGGAAGTCGTCCAGGTTGTTGGCTTTGACCAAACTGTCTAGAGACGATGACAGGAACTGAAAACTGTCGATAAATCTCAGACCGTCTAATGAGAACGACATGTATTTTTCCATGTTGTTGGGGATGCACGTTATTTTACTTTCGAACTTTGCGATGGCCTGCATGATCAAGTGGGAATCGTAACCGTGAAGGTTGTGAATCACGACGGGGATCTTGATGGTTTTGGGATTGATCTTGAGTTTTAAGTTGCAGGTGTTGTGAGCGGCGCCTCGGTACTTGCCGGTGATGTGGAAATGATCTCGAACGTACGGCATCGTCTTCAAGGGCACACGTGGCAATATTCAGTATAACAGAAATGGCGCTTGTCCCGCCGCGTCAAGCGCATGCGAGCAGGGTTCGACAAAGCTTCTCTGATGATTTTTTCTTCGTCTTGCAAGCACGTGAGAAATCGTTCGGCTGCGTCAGGACCTCGGTAGATCATGGAAGCATTCGTTTTCCCATTGCATCGAACGACCACGTACCCGAATCCGCAGGATTCGTGTCCTTGCGTTTTGTGCGTGAAACTTTTGTCTGGGGATGGAGTGACGGTGTCGACAGTTTGAACAAGCGCCTCGAAGTCGGCGTATATGACGTAGGGCACCGGCATTTGGTGCTTGTGATTGATGAATTTTAGTTTTTCATTATGTCGGGCATGTCGATTCGGACGGCCGTCTGTCCTAAGCCTCGACAATCCTCCTGGTGCTATTCCAGCAGGTCGGCTTGCGTGAAGCTGTGAAGACACCGTTCGCAAAAGTGTTTTTTTCCACCGTGTTTCGTTTGATCGTACAACAGTCGGTTCAGATTTCTGACCGCCATGTAGTGATAATGTTTAATGCCCTCTTTTCTGGTCAGAAATATATTGAGTCTGGGCACATCGTCGGGCATGGAGCTGATTCGGTGCACGATGGTTTTATTTCTGCCTTCGTGGTCGAAAACGTTGACGGCAAAATTGTTGAATTTTTCGAATCCCGCCCAGTAGGAGAGGGGTGTTAAGCGTTCCACGCCCGTGAAGTCGAACTCGGATTCCTTGGAAAATTTGAGGCTTCCCAGATCGTTCAGTTCCTCGTTGACTTTGTTGGCGATCAAGGGTTTGATGTCTTCGACGTCCATGTTTTTGTCGACGTCCATCCTCCAGCCTCTCAGATACTTACCAACGACGTGCTTCGTCCGCACGAATTCCAGTTCCAATGGTTTGTTTCGCTATGTTCAGATGCGAAGTCAAATATCTAATAGGGTTTTTTGTTTTTTTTATGTTCCGATGTGAAGTCAAATCTCTAATAGATTTTTCGTTATAGTCAGGTGTGAAGTCAAATCTCTAATAGGTTGTTCGCTAACTGTCACATTTTTATCCCGAGCAGGCAGTTGAGTTTGTTGAGGTAGTCTCTTTTCGTTAAGTAGATTAGATGACCTCGTACCACGTCCGCTCTGTGGGCTTTGCAACGACGATAATGGCCTTTCACGCCCGTGCCTCAAATTTCGCACGTGTAATTCCCGAAACCCTTTCGTATCATGTGTATGCCGCAATATTCAGTGGTGCATTTCTTGCCGCAGGTTTCGGTTTTTCCTAGCAGCACGTACTTGAAGTTATACGGTGCAGGCCTTCCCATCTTTATGTATATACACATAAATATATTTTAGTCTAATTGTTTTGCAATCAACACGGTCGCCGCTAGACCCAGCGCCACGGAAATCAGTTCCCGGTCTTTCTGTTTCGGGGAAGGCGTGTAAAACTGCGAGAGGGTAGGTGGTTCATCGCCGAGAAGTTCGAATCGTTTGCCTGTGAGCAGGTAGTATTCTCGCATGGCGTCATCGACGTTCTTGGACGTTTGAACGGTGTGGTTTTCGCGCCAGAGTTGGTCGTTGATGAACTGTATTCTCTGCACGCGCTTTTGGTGTACTCGGCTTGAGCGGCTTGCAGTTTCTCCAAGGCCAAATCGTGACGCTTTTTTAACCATCTCCTTGTTGGCGCTGCAGTCGTCCAAGATGAACAGTGTTGATTCTCCTTTCAGTTTGTCGTGGTTAGCGTGCAACCAGTCCCGGATCGTTTTTTTGCACGTCCTGGTCCATCCTCACCCACGGTCTCTCCGTGTACGTCTTGTTCACCCGTAAAGTCGGGCAGAGAATGACGATGTGGTCGAACACGTCGCGATAGTATCCTTCCAGCATGTCCAGCATGAATGCCGTCTTGCCACGCCCCGTCTGAACGGACACGATGCCGCAGCAGGGATTGCGAGGTTAATCAATAAATGGCTTGCACGAATCTTAATTGTCTATATTGAGTTGCGCGTCCATAATCACGTAGAAATATAATTTAACTTGCCGGCCGGATTTTGAGCTTTTTTGGTGATTTGGATGATCCCCTCGCTGCCGTTCTCGACGCGACATCCGCTGCCGTGTAGTCTGTCCTCGTCCGTGGATCTCATGTCCAGCCACAGCGCGTAATACTTAAACAGGTTTTTATGGAGCTTCACGTAGGACAAACCCAGGTCTTTGACAATGTTGATGACTTCCGGCGAGTGTCATTTGATAGCCGGTAGTTTTTTTTATCTCGTCCCACTGCTGGTAAGCTCGCATGCCTTGACTGAACAGCTGGTTGGGAACGCCCTCGACGGTCATTTCCACTTTCGTGATCTCGGGATTCCAAGTGAGTTCGCTGTCTCTTGGAAACGGATCGTATTCCGCCATGATTCCGGGAATGATCAATATGCCTTTTATCGATCGAGCCGGCACGTTTAGGTTGATGTTCCACAATGTGCATGTCGCTCTTGTCCTTGACGAACGTCCGGTGTCGCATCATGCGGTCGTACAGGATGGACAGCTTTCCCGAGTACTAGGTGCAAATCTGCCGGGCCAGTTCCATGCTGGTGACCATGTCGAACTCCAGCGAGATGTTGTCGACGACGTAGCTGGCCTCGGTGTCGTCCGGCGTTAAGATAAGTTTGCCGTAGTCATTGAACGTGAGTTCGTATTCCAGCCTGTCGTCCAGCGCGGCCTGGTAAAATGGCATATGGCCCTCGAGCAGCTCGAAGTTGAGCTGTATGCAAAACCGATTCCCGTACGCCTTGGCAGCGGCTTTTCCCCCTTTCGTTATTTGGCCGAACTGGTCTGGTGTGTAAACTTTTCCCACACGTAGGTCGTTCGTCGTTATTCCGTCTAATTCCTTGATACACCATGTCATCGCGTTCTTCCGAGGTTCTCCAGAGGTCCGCGTAACAGTAAAACACGTCGCTGTTGTCGATGCTCAGTACCTCGTTCCCACTGATGTTGATGGTGGTTTTCTTGACAATGGCATGACCCAGGTTGTTCACGATCGTGCGTTTGTCGTGATGTGAAAAGCCAGTCGATACGTGCCGGAGATGATAACGTCGTTTGCCCCTTGGTTGGGGAATCGAACCAGCAGCTTTTGGTTTTGATTGATCGTGCTCGGATTGTTGGTGATGGTCATCGACTGACGCACGGCTTTGACACGGAGCGGCTTTCTCGATTTTCGGAAAGGATCTAGCTTTTGTCCGTAATGCGACATTGAATTATGTATATTATAAGTTTAACATAAAAAATTAAAAAATGGCTGACTATATTCCCAGCTGAACGACGACGATGCAAACATTGACACCTCGTTCATGGGGGACACCGTAGGCAACGAGCTTTTAAAGCAGGCCGTGGACGAATATTAGATGCTTAAAAACGCGATAAAAATTATGTTGAACCATTGGGTCGCCAGTATCCAAATATCAAACTTGACAACGAAGGGACTCTGCGATTGAAAGCTCATCCGTAGGTCGATCTCATGAACAAACACACGAGAAAATCACTCGCACTGTCGATGCTAGCCAGTCGCCGTGGTGGTAGTCAACTGATGCACGATGAACTAAACCTGCAAGATTACGGCGGCGCACGACCCAAACAACTTCCATCGAAGGTCGACCAAGATCTGCAAAACGTAAGGACCGAACTCGGTGGTGGTGCCGATCCGCCCAAGCGCCAAAGACGCGTTGCACGAAAAATATTGGTCACGTACTCAAACGAACCCTTGCCCGGTTTCGAATTTCCTCTTAGGGAACTTTGTGGTGTAGATGAAGCCTTGAAAAAAGTGCGCGGAGAACTCATGAACAAGAAAACTCAGGATCGTGGACGAAAGTTACCTACACACTTCAATTGCCCAATAAACTACTCTATAATTGGCCTTTGCCTTCATTTTGGGTAAATAAGTGTACATAGACTCAATTTTGTGTAAATAATGAATAATTTTTTCAGATATCGTGCTCACAAAAACGACAGATCAGAATGTTTATGTGCAATACATAGAAATATAAATTCAAATGAATATCAGTTCATGTCACCTCCTAACCTGGTGAGAAAAGTAAGGTAGTTTGGATCCATGAATCATAGATCCACGTCCATGATGTCTACAGCCTGCAGTGGGAAAGTACAAGCTCAACTCTAAACTTTATTGTTTAGACAAACTTACTTGTTTACGGACATGTAGGCTTTATACTTGAAGCGCTGCAAACATTATCAACATCATGCTAGTGAACATGCTAGTGAACGTTGTCAGAAAACATGTTATAATATAAGCCTTAGAGCGGGAACAAAAGTTAATAAAACAATTACCAGAGTTGGAAATTACAATGCATTTGTTTTGAGTCTACTTTTGTGAAGAAAAATGGTGCGTTGTTCGATATTGGTTGTGATAACATGGCACAATATAACATTTTGCACAGCCTGGTCAAATCTTATATTAACACCCTGAAGCAAATATATCCGAAAAATCCTCTGCAAGTATTTGATAATAATGAATCTCAAATGCGGATTTAACGTTTGTGTCTACCCGACAATGCTTACACCTTTTCGTGTTGATTCTACTTTTCAGTTCAGTGATAGCATTTCTCAATGAAAATCCATCTTATGTAAGGGTTCTTAAACATCAAGCAAGTATAAATATTTATTGAAAGATGAACACTATTTTTATCTCTCAGTGTATCTTTCCATTTTTATCACCTCAGGTAAGCCCGTCTAATTCTGTTTGTTGTTTTACGCCGCACCCAGCGACATTCCAGCTATATGGCGGTCAAATTACCCACTACACTGCTAATATGTGAATTTCGTCGTCTGATATGAATCCATTGTGATCTAGTCTCTTTGATGTATTTGAACGAGCCGCCAAGTCAACATTGGGCTTGAAACATGACTATGATCCTAATTTGCCATGCGTGTTTCGCGTAGTGCAGGAAGAGAACTAGTTACAACATTTGCAACTACTCGCCTCTTTCCGTCACCGTCCGGCTTGCTGGAATGACACAAGTAAGATCTACCATTTGTAACTACTGTACTCATCAGAAGAGTATTCTTTCGGGTTACGGAAAGGGACGAGTAGTTACGAATGCGAATGAAGTAGCAAAGGGAGCCGGAAACCAGCTTACGAAAGACAGACACAGTGTTAACACCACGTGATGCTATGACAGTCTCGCGAGATGTACGACGTCGCCTTGACGACAGGAACTGTTCACTGTTGATACCACCATATTGCTGTGACTATAAAGTTACTATCACATTGCCACTTTGATTCAGCTGTTTTTCCTTTGTGTTTTGCTCATCCCCACTTACTAAAACAATGAATTCGTACACCCAAGGTATTTCTTCATTTCTAAATTAGTGATTTTGGCCTTTATCTTTATTTTCGGACTAAACGACTTTATAAAATGTGTGAAGTGAGTCGTGTTCTAGATCTACCGAAAATAAGCCTTTCTACAACCATTCGCCATTTATATCAGATTAGAACCCGGAATAGCTGTTTCAGTTATCGATAGTCATACCATCCAAATGATATACTGTCATATATCAGATTGATGTTTTCGTATTTAAAGACCTCCCTTTCTTCAAATTTCTTGACTTACTCTGAACACATAACAGGGGCGGATACAGCTTTTTTAGAAAGGGGGGATGCATACTATTGAGAAAAGGGAGGGTTCACATGTCATTTTCATCCAAGTTTCAATGGTCATTTAATAAACTTTCAGGACAAAAGGGGGGGGGGGGTGCACGCACCCCTGCACCCCCCTTCTGGATCCGCCTATGCATAAGCGCCTGTGTTTTTTTCGCAAAAATGTCAAAAAGAGGAAACTTCTAGAACATAAGCCAGCTGCTTTCAGATATGAGTCATATTTGTGTCGATCCTGGTTATGATCGAACTGAACTGAGGCCCTACCCGTCATTTAGCTTTTTTAATTCATATATTTTCATATTAATATGCTTTCTTTTACCGTCTTGTGCGGAGTTTACATTCAGTGTCAATTATCGCAAGGAGGAAGCCCCTGGTGTGTTCTTACAGTTACTCACTTGAGAACACAACAGATAATCTTTTACAATCTCTTAACGTAAAATGAGTCCATTTCAGCCTTTTAAAACCACATTAGTCTTCAAACGTTTCGCCGACTACCGGGATCGGGTTGTCAGGCTTGCTGCCTTGGTTGACACATGTCATCGGTTCGCAGATCGATGCTCATGCTGTTGATCACTGGACTGTCTTGTCCAGACTCGATTATTTACAGATAACCGTCATATAGCTGGAATATTGTTGAGTGCGGCGTAAAACTAACCTCACTCACTCACTCAAACGTTTCATTTGTAATATTTCCAACATTAAAATCTATCTGTCTTTCTATCTGGTCTAAATTACAAATCTAAAGCGTTTCGTGACACATACCTGGTACAAAATACCATAACAGAAGCTCCAGCAGGTCTTTGATTAAAGGTTTATTAAAGATTGATTTAAAAAGAAGACTTGCTTGCCCCAGTTGGTCCTTTCCTTTGACATTTTCCCGCTGTGTCAATTATCAGCAGTGCCTTTTATTGCTGTTAGGAGATTAAACAAAATCGACCAAAAACTTTATTACAAGACAATCAATTATGTACTTAATCAATTGCAAAATTATTCAGTCAGATAGGTATATATAGAACCTCTGACTCATTTTACAAAAAAATATTTATGTGGACTTCCAATCACAGATTCTCTCTAAAACAAGAAGTGTATATGTGCGTTTCGAACAAGTTCTACTAAGTAAATATAAAATATGATGGAAATATGATGATATGATGGTAAATATGATGATATGATGGTAAATATGATGATATGATGGTAAATATGACACTACATTTCACCCTAACTGAAATACTGTTCAGGTATTTAGGAGAAACTTTATTAAGAAAAAAGACTTCGGTTGCTTTATATGTACATAACATATTTAATGTCGGCTGTAATAGCCGTCTAGTGTGATTGTAAAACATCACAGTTTTCTTCATACAGAAGGCTCAGAAATAGTGAAATACCACATAGTGTTATCCTCAGTGTATCATAAATGTTAGGTAACACCCTGATGCCCTTAAGTGAACATTACGATGCCTTTTCTGACATCTTGAATTTTGATATTAATCTTCCATATTTAACAACTGTTATACAAAACGTTTGTTTAGGGACCGTTCATAATTTATGGCTGGTGTTTGTGTTTGTGTGCATTATTTGTGTGATGATTTTAAGAAGGGGTGGGAGGTGGGGCTCATATTTTGATCTGGGGCAGCAGGGGGTGATCGATTTTGTGCACACGTACTAGAGAGGGTGCAGCAATATTTCACACGTGCAGTGTGTGGGGAAGGGGGGGGGTCACTTGCTTTGTACATAATTTTTAGGGAGAGGGATCACTTACATTGTACATGCTCCCCCATATTAATCATCATCATCACCTCCCTATCAATAAAGTGTGAACGGTACCTTATGCGGATTTATATGTTAAATGTAGGACATGAGTCCTTTTCTCTGTTTAACTGGAATGCCAATCTTGCTGTACGATCCATATTTTCTTTCGTTACACTAACAACCTAAAATTTAGTTCCTTCATTAAATATCCGAGAAATTTCAAAATCATAGAAAAATAGGACATTTCTAAAATGAGTGGCCTAAACTGGATTCAGTCTAGCACACCAACTTTTTAACATCAAGAAACAGTGATCGGGACATCTATAAACTGGCTTTATGATATGCTGCAGCCTGTGTGTAATAGTGAGTGGGTGAGTGAGTTGGGTTTGACTTTTAACATTATTCCAGCAATATCACGGCGGGCTGTATTTAATATACCACAGAAGATAAACAAACCTGACTTGGTATGTTCCACATTCACCCATTGCTATGTGCAGCATCGAGCAGTCTGTATGAACTTTGAGGGACAAACCTGCAGAACACTGAAAACACTCCACCATTACTATTTGCATGAACCCCAAAATTTCAGTTGGTTAAAATTAAAACATTTTTCATCATAAATCAAAGGACAGGAAAATCGTATATGTTTATTCCATTCGAGGTTAGTACTAATCGTTTAGCCCACTGATCTGAATATCAAAAGAAGAGAGTGGACATAAACCAAATTATCCTTGCCTCTTTATAATGGCATCATAGTTTGTGTGTGTGTTTCACGTAGCCACCAAATTCTGAACATGGGTCGGTCGGGACAAAAAACAAACAAAAACACAAACAACAAAACCAAAAAACAACAAAAACAAACAAACAAAAAACAAACAAAAACAACTTAATAAAGACAAAACAATCTGAATAATGTTCTTGATTCTCATTTATTGTAATTCTTATTACAATTTCTCGCGTTCTTTGGACTTGGGACAGCGACTGATTGAAAGATAAACATTTAAATGACGAGGCGGTACGTCTTAGGTTCGAGTCAGTTTTTTTTGGAGGTTGGCAGAAAATAAAAATGCTGCCCTAACACATGTGTTCACCCCTGCTGTAACGCCACGTCACCTATTCATAATGTCAACATGGAAAGTGCATAAAAGTCTCTCACTGAGAAAGTAAGCGTGTATGCAATGGACTTCTGGAAACCTGCGTCGTCTACTGCGTTAAATATTGATTGCACGCAGCTATTGCGTATGGCTTGGAATATTTAGACTCGTGCATCTCTAAACGGATCTTTCGGACGTTTGCAAGTTGGAGTTCTGCAAGTCACCTAAAACGACAGTTTAAGCAGACGTTTTGTTTAAGAAAAAGATTTACTAATAAAAGTCCCATGGGAGTTCATTATTTTCAGTACCCAAAAGAACTATCACTGCCAACATGCGACTAAGGGTGCCCTGTGCTTTTCTGAATCTATTGTGAAGTTTGTTATACTGGCTAATCAATATTAAAATCTAGAACGTAATGATAATATGTTGTACTAAGACTGGGGTGAAACAACAACGTGACTCCAACCATGTTACAAAATGTAAAGTCGTGCTGAAATATAAGCAAATGCATTGATTTTCAAACACAATAGGCCCAATACATGTATATTCATCAGGTTTATATAATCGATTTTATAATTTATTGAAGTTGTAATTCATATTTCTGAAAATATAGTGAGTGAGTTTAGTTTTACACCGCACTCAGCCTTATTCCAGCTATATGGCGGCGGTCTTGAAAATATACTCTCCCAAAAAAGAAACGCATCATGGAAATAGCAATTTCATGTAGCAATGAATTAAAACGTGATTCATTTTACAAAAGGGTTACCTCTGTTTATGAGTCCTATGGTGTTAATGTTTTGAAACATCACAACAAAGCGCACCATCCGTAAAATACCCGTATTTAACAGCATGATATTCAAGTTCGGCGTGTAGTGTCACAGAATACACAATTCACATGCAATGCACGTGAAAGTTGGGGATCAGATAGTCTCAATGATGGGTATAAAAGGTTGATCGCTGTCTGTCGATTATTCACTGTATTTGGAATATTGTTGACGAACGCAAAATGCCACGTCTAAGTGAAGCCAACCGTCATATCGCCATTGGTTTGCTTGAAGCTGGCCAGTCTCAACGTGCAGTTGCCCGACGCATGAATGTTCAACAAAACACCATTTCACGGCTCTGGGAGAGATATCGCCGGCAGAATGCGGTAGCAGATGCCCCTCGTAGTGGGCGACCTCGAGCGACCATTGCGGCGCAGGATCGCTACATCCGGGTACATCACCTGCGTCATCGAACAGCTACGGCGACCAGTACCGCTCGACAAATACCCGGATTGAGGAGGCTTTCTGCACAGACCGTCAGGAACAGGTTGAGAGAGGCTGGTTTACATGCCAGAAGACCTTATTTTGGCCCTGTGCTTCGACAACAACATCGTCGACATCGAGTTCAATGGTGCACCAACGTTCAGGCCTGGAGCCTACCGAATTGACGTAGAATCTGGTTCAGTGATGAATCGCGATTTCTATTGGAACGACGCGATGAAAAAATGCGGGTGTACAGACGTCGACGTGAACGTTTCGCCGACGCTTGCGTTCCCCAGGTGGACAGATTCGGCCGGGGAAGTGTTATGATGTGGGGAGCGATCACCTGCCGTAGGAGAAGTGATTTGGTGATGATCCAGGGCAACCTGACAGCTCAACGGTACTGTGACGAAATCCTACGCCCACACCCCCTTCCAATCATTGATCGCCAGAGGGAGTTGTTTCAACAGGACAATGCCAGGCCCCACACAGCACGTCACATTAGAGACTTCCTCCCGAACCACAACATCAATGTGCTCCCCTGGCCCTCAAGATCATCGGACTTATAAAACCCGATCGAACATCTGTGGGATGACCTGGACAGACGGGTGCGACGCCGTAACCCTCAGCCCCAGACACTTCAGCAACTCGCACAGGCACTACAGGCAGAGTGGGCTGCGATTGGGCAACACGAGATTCCGAGACTTATTCGTTCGATGCCGAGGCGATGCCGTACAGTTCTTGGTCACACGAGGTATTGACTTCAGCGCCACCACACGTCTCCATGTGACACTCAAACTGACTTTCCTCGAGTTGGTGCCAAAGACGGATAAGTCTGCATTCCCAGTGTGCAATTTCGCTATATTTCATTGACCCATAAAGCCTACAAGATGTTTCAAATTAAACATAAAAATACAGTTGAAATTCCTATATGCGTTTCTTTTTTTGGAGAGTATATTAACAGATGGGTGAATTATGTGATTGCTGAGTAAGCGCCCGTGAAGTTATTTTTCATATGATATAGCTTTCTCAAAATAAGTCAATCATATGGTAAAACCAACCGAGAGGTATAGTTTCTTTTGCTCATCACTGTATTTATAGGATGGTTGCATTACCCTTCATAAGTAAGTGTGTGTGTGTGTGTGTGTGTGTGTGTGTGTAAAATATGACGAAGTAACTCGGGACAAAGGTACCTCTTTATACTTGTCTAAACCTAGTTTATATACTTTCTGCTACCTGCTTGCGGGTCGGTGGGGTAGCCCAGTGGTTAAAACATTCGCTCGTCACGCCGAATACCCGGGGGTTCGATTCCCCACAATCATGGGTACATTATGGTAAGCCCATTTCTGTGTCCCCCGCTGTGATATTGCTGGAATAATGTTAAAACCGACGTAAAACCCAAGTCACTCACTATCTGCTTGGTGTGTATTTATTTAACCCTCATTCAATTCTTTGCCTGACAGCTCTTGACCACGTGATTCCCTTTGAACATTGACATCTGGGCCCTCCTCGCCAAGTAAGGTGAGGTGAGGTGAAATTAGGTTTTACGTCGTGCTTGAGAATATTTCGCTCATATGACGACGTGCATGCGTATGTGTGGCTGCTTGTACTAGCCCCGACTTAAGCTGGTTTTATAGTGCTAGCCCACTGAGATACCATGCCGCAGTGAAGCATGAATACCCCACTCAGACACATTATACTGACTCCGAGCCGACCAGTCCTTGTTGTACCCATTAATACCGAGCGCCAGGCAGGGACCAACAAGTACCATATTATAACGTCTTTTGGTATGACGCGGTCGGGGATCGAACCCGCGACCTTTCGCTCTCCGGGCGGACGCTCTAACCACTACACCAGTCTCCTCGCCAAGTGTGTGTCTTAGGGAATATCAGTGTACGTGGACTTCAGTGGCTAAATCAATGGTATCATTTGTGTGTTAGTAAATTATTAAATGGTTTTCATAATCATTAACATTCCTCTAACATCATAATTATCACCTAAATTTCCTAATTTCCCAACAACTGTCCTCTCCTTTCATACACTTTCATCTTCTGTCATTCTCTTCATGTCCTTCTCTCCTTCCCTGTCAGCGTCCTACAGGGAGGTACATTACCATCCCTGAGCCCCTGTCAGAACTGCCCGCCCCTCCCACCTCCCTCCCCGACCCTGCTCCTCTCCCTACCTCCGTCCTCGGTGATGCCCCTCACTTCGTCGATATCGACCTCGATGATGACGACACCCCGACCCAGTCCCCAGTTCGAGTCTTCCTGTCACGCGTGTCTGGATTCTTGAGAGTGTTCCGTGTCAAGATGGACGCTTAGAGTGACATCTTGCTACGTCTTGGATTGTTGAGGAGTGTGTTCTGTGTGAAGATGGACGCTTAGAGTGACATCTTGCTACGTCTTGGATTGTTGAGGAGTGTGTTCTGTGTGAAGATGGACGCTTAGAGTGACATCTTGCTACGTCTTGGATTGTTGAGGAGTGTGTTTGTGTGAAGATGAACGCTTAGAGTGACATCTTGCTACGTTTGGATTCTTGAGGAGTGTGTTTGTGTGAAGATGGACGCTTAGAGTGACATCTTGCTATCGTTTGGATTCTTGAGGGAGTGTGTTTGTGTCAAGATGAACGCTTAGAGTGACATCTTGCTATCGTTTGGATTCTTGAGGAGTGTGTTTGTGTCAAGATGAACGCTTAGAGTGACATCTTGCTATCGTTTGGATTCTTGAGGAGTGTGTTTGTGTCAAGATGGACGCTTAGAGTGACATCTTGCTATCGTTTGATTCTTGAGGAGTGTGTTTGTGTCAAGATGGACGCTTAGAGTGACATCTTGCTATCGTTTGATTCTTGAGGAGTGTGTTTGTGTCAAGATGGACGCTTAGAGTGACATCTTGCTATCGTTTGGATTCTTGAGGAGTGTGTTTGTGTCAAGATGAACGCTTAGAGTGACATCTTGCTATCGTTTGATTCTTGAGGAGTGTGTTTGTGTCAAGATGGACGCTTAGAGTGACATCTTGCTATCGTTTGATTCTTGAGGAGTGTGTTTGTGTCAAGATGGACGCTTAGAGTGACATCTTGCTATCGTTTGATTCTTGAGGAGTGTGTTTGTGTCAAGATGAACGCTTAGAGTGACATCTTGCTATCGTTTGGATTCTTGAGGAGTGTGTTTGTGTCAAGATGGACGCTTAGAGTGACATCTTGCTATCGTTTGATTCTTGAGGAGTGTGTTTGTGTCAAGATGGACGCTTAGAGTGACATCTTGCAAACGTCGTTTGATTCTTGAGGAGTGTGTTTGTGTCAAGATGGACGCTTAGAGTGACATCTTGCTATCGTTTGGATTCTTGAGGAGTGTTTTGTGTGAAGATGGACGCTTAGAGTGACATCTTGCTATCGTTTGATTCTTGAGGAGGTTTTTGTGTCAAGATGGACGCTTAGAGTGACATCTTGCTATCGTTTTGGATTCTTGAGGAGTGTGTTTGTGTCAAGATGGACGCTTAGAGTGACATCTTGCTATCGTTTGATTCTTGAGGAGTGTGTTTGTGTCAAGATGGACGCTTAGAGTGACATCTTGCTATCGTTTGATTCTTGAGGAGTGTGTTTGTGTCAAGATGGACGCTTAGAGTGACATCTTGCTATCGTTTGATTCTTGAGGAGTGTGTTTGTGTCAAGATGGACGCTTAGAGTGACATCTTGCTATCGTTTGATTCTTGAGGAGTGTGTTTCTGTGTGAAGATGAACGCTTAGAGTGACATCTTGCTATCGTTTGATTCTTGAGGAGTGTGTTTGTGTCAAGATGGACGCTTAGAGTGACATCTTGCTATCGTCTTGGATTCTTGAGGAGTGTGTTTGTGTCAAGATGAACGCTTAGAGTGACATCTTGCTATCGTTGATTCTTGAGGAGTGTGTTTGTGTCAAGATGAACGCTTAGAGTGACATCTTGCTAAGTCGTTTTAGTTCTTGAGGAGTGTGTTCTGTGTGTCAAGATGAACGCTTAGAGTGACATCTTGCTATCGTCTTGATTGTTGAGGAGTGTGTTTGTGTGAAGATGGACGCTTAGAGTGACATCTTGCTATCGTCTTGGATTCTTGAGGAGTGTGTTTGTGTGAAGATGGACGCTTAGAGTGACATCTTGCTATCGTCTTGGATTCTTGAGGAGTGTGTTTGTGTGAAGATGAACGCTTAGAGTGACATCTTGCTATCGTCTTGGATTCTTGAGGAGTGTGTTTGTGTGAAGATGGACGCTTAGAGTGACATCTTGCTATCGTTTGGATTCTTGAGGAGTGTGTTTGTGTGAAGATGGACGCTTAGAGTGACATCTTGCTATCGTCTTGATTCTTGAGGAGTGTGTTCTGTGTGAAGATGAACGCTTAGAGTGACATCTTGCTACGTCTTGATTCTTGAGGAGTGTGTTTGTGTGTGAAGATGGACGCTTAGAGTGACATCTTGCTATCGTCTTGGATTGTTGAGGAGTGTGTTTGTGTGAAGATGAACGCTTAGAGTGACATCTTGCTACGTCTTGGATTCTTGAGGAGTGTGTTTCTGTGTGAAGATGAACGCTTAGAGTGACATCTTGCTACGTCTTGGATTGTTGAGGAGTGTGTTTGTGTGAAGATGAACGCTTAGAGTGACATCTTGCTACGTCTTGGATTGTTGAGGAGTGTGTTTCGTGTGAAGATGAACGCTTAGAGTGACATCTTGCTACGTCTTGGATTGTTGAGGAGTGTGTTTGTGTGAAGATGGACGCTTAGAGTGACATCTTGGATTGTTGAGGAGTGTGTTTGTGTGAAGATGAACGCTTAGAGTGACATCTTGCTACGTCTTGGATTGTTGAGGAGTGTGTTTGTGTGAAGATGGACGCTTAGAGTGACATCTTGGATTGTTGAGGAGTGTGTTTGTGTGAAGATGAACGCTTAGAGTGACATCTTGCTACGTCTTGGATTGTTGAGGAGTGTGTTTGTGTGAAGATGGACGCTTAGAGTGACATCTTGCTACGTCTTGGATTGTTGAGGAGTGTGTTTCGATGTGTGAAGATGGACGCTTAGAGTGACATTTGCTAAGTCTTGGATTGTTGAGGAGTGTGTTTCTGTGTCAAGATGGACGCTTAGAGTGACATCTTGCTACGTCTTGGATTGTTGAGGAGTGTTCTGTGTGAAGATGGACGCTTAGAGTGACATCTTTGCTACGTCTTGGATTGTTGAGGAGTGTGTTTCGTGTGAAGATGGACGCTTAGAGTGACATCTTAGAACGTCTTGGATTGTTCCGTGTCAAGATGTACGCTTAGAGTGACATCTTGTTACGTCTTGGATTGTTGAGGAGTTTGTTTTGTGTCAAGATTTTGTGTTAAATCTGTACAACGGCACCCTGGGGTACTGTTGTACAAAACAACCTTTAGTAAGGTTTAACTTAGTGACGAAGGTCAACCTTAACACAAGGTTACGCCCGT
Organism: Haliotis rubra; assembly: GCF_003918875.1. Taxonomy (NCBI): domain Eukaryota; kingdom Metazoa; phylum Mollusca; class Gastropoda; order Lepetellida; family Haliotidae; genus Haliotis; species Haliotis rubra. The sequence goes on from NW_025767512.1 coordinate 440,308, forward strand.
TGCACAAAGCTACCTTTAATTAACCTTACGTTGGAAGGATACGTAGTGGCAACCTTAAATCCCTGGATGCTGTAATTTTCGTTCTGAGTCGCATCTTCATAAGGCCCGAAACGTGTACGTTCTGCGAGAATTGCGCACACCTGAATCTACCTACGGATATTAAATGACAATGTAGACTATTAAAGTTCCTATCTATTGATTTAAGTGCAAATAATGAGGTAGTTTGACAAATAGACACTGCTAAATGTTGACCAAAATTATGTTATTGCGTTAAAAACACATAAAATAAATTTCACCGTTTTTTATCGTACACCGAAATGAGAGCGAACAAAATACTGCCTGATATCTGAACGACATAAGTGTATAAAAAATGGATATGTGGGCTTAGCTGTGTGTAACGGTATAGATTCAATATAAAAAATGGCGAAAATTGATTTTCATCCACGACGTCAGAGAGGTCACACGCGGATAAAGCCGAGGGAGCATGATTCCACTATGCTTTACACAGGGTCATTGTAACTCAGGTCCACCGGGGTTTGAATCACTGTTTGGACAATAATTATAAAAAATAAAAATCTAGATTTTTGCAACCGTACATTGTTTTATATATTATGAGTAACTTATACTTCAAATTTAAATGAAATAGGTGAAGAAATGGATGTTTTAGAAAATTCGCACGCTTCACTCATTACATGAAAACAGTGTATTTTATGTAATGAGTGTAGCAGGAGAATATGGCCTTATTATTGTCCGAACAGTGATTCGAACCCCTGTGCTCAGGTCACTTGGAGAGAATTTGCTGTGAATACGGACACAAAATTGATGCTTCGTTCAAGATGAACCAAACTATCCCAATACATAGATCAACGCTGCAATCAGATGCGTTTTGGTAATATCACATATTACAAGAAATGTTGACATCATACGACATGAAAAATCACTTAATAGCATATGAGCTGAAATATTGTTTGATGAGGTGGTATAATATCTCTATTATAATTTTATAAGAGCATCTTAGATTTATCATGTGACAACACTGGAATGTGCCTGTAATGTGAAACCAGCAACAACACACTTGTAACGCATTACTGTAATATTGGCCATGGCGCCTTGAATACACGGATGAAACTTTCTGTCTGTCTTAATAGCCAAATTAGTTGTGTGTAGATGTATTTTGACTAATTTTGTATCTTTATAAACAAAGTACTAGCCATATCTTCATATGGAATAAAGGAACAAAACTACACAATTTTAGATGACGTCATGGCTTGTTTAATGTATTTTGCAACGTCGGAGAAAAGCGACACTTGTTTGTGTGTGGTGTGTGGTGGCGCGTGGTCCTGTGCTTAAAGCTCAGGTCACAAATCGGTGAAGATAAGCAGCGTCGAGCTCGGAGAGTCCTTGGATGGGTGACCGTGTTTGACAGCTTGACTCCTGAGAGTTTCTAGGACTTGAGTCCTGCCCCACAACGAAGCACATGTGGTCTCACCTTAGGCAAGTGAGTTTGTTCAAAATTGCCTCTGTTCACCCAGCAGGAAAATGGGTACCCGGTGGAAAAAAGTCATATGACTATAACCTTCTAGCGCCTAACAGGCAGCTTGGGTTATCCGGGGTAATAATGGCCTTGATTGTTAACGCTATGAGCATACCTAGTGTGGGGTTTGGCGCTATATAAATAGACACATTATTATTATTATTATTATGGTATACAGTTTTCCCAGAAATTATTGAGAAAATCTTTATTTATTCATACTGATAATAGAATTTGAAATTATGTGTTACATTACATGTAGTAAGTGTACTCAATATGGGAGGCAACTCTTGTAAGCTTAAGAATGAACCTTACTATATCAAGAGTTATCTCCCCTGGTGTATCAGACGGCTGCCTTTGGTGACATGGCAGATTTGTCAGAAGAAGAGAAATGAAAGCTGGTTCAAGATGATTTTGAAAGGGGTGTGACTAATGCAAAAGGATTAGCTGGTAGACATGACATTCCTCTGTCTACAGTATACAGAACTTGGAAGAATATTTAGTCAGGAGTTGGGATTGAGCATAAGACAGGGACAGGGGGCAGGGGCGGATACAGCTTTTTGAGAAAAGTGTGTGTGTGTGTGTGTGTGTGAAGAAGGGAAAATTGAAAAGCGTTGAGAATATCAGAAATAAGATGATTAATAGAGGAAGTCCTCAGGTATGTTATGAAACCTTTAGACAAGAATTACAAAGACTTATCTGGGTGAAAAAGCGCGGAATCCCTCACCATTGATGAAAGATGCATGGAAGACGTTTAGACTGGTGTTGTTAAACCTGTATTTTTTCTCGCGATCATTGGATGTCAATCTCAACGGCACATTTTTTTAGCAATCTCAACTCCCTGCATTCTCTTCCCACAGAGGTTACTTGTCATATCTTCCTACGAACCTCTGTTCTAATACGGCCATATTTCCCGGTTCTCGTAAAATCCCTAGCCAACGGCACATTTTTTTAGCAATCTCAACTCCCTGCATTCTCTTCCCACAGAGGTTACTTGTCATATCTTCCTACGAACCTCTGTTCTAATACGGCCATATTTCCCGGTTCTCGTAAAATCCCCTAGCCAACGGCACATTTTTTTAGCAATCTCAACTCCCTGCATTCTCTTCCCACAGAGGTTACTTGTCATATCTTCCTACGAACCTCTGTTCTAATACGGCCATATTTCCCGGTTCTCGTAAAATCCCCTAGCGGCAAAAGATCGCAACACGAATTATCTCCCTTCTTTCTATCCAATCAGAACACGTGTTACATCGACTTAGATTCAACTTGACTAACACAAGCAAATGTGGGGCCACAAATATCCCCCATCTGCCGGGGACTTATACACAAGACGTTTAATGGCTAGCTTGTCCGTTGTCAACAAGGGCGATGGAGGCGCCACTGATCCGCCATAACATGACTGAGTTTTGTCTAGAAGAAACGTTTGCGCATCGCGCAGGGGAAGAGGTTTAGTTTTCTCGAAGCATACTAAAATTACCGAGGCCTTGCGAGTGATCACTTTTGAAACAACGTCGCTGATTGCACAACTAAATCTGATTGCCTCCAATCACGAGTCTTGAAGGCTCACACCATGAAAGGGCCGTATTAGAACAGAGGTTACGTAGGAAGATATGACAGGAGTAACCTCTGTGGGAAGAGAATGAACTCCCTGGGGATCATACAACTCCTGCTGCCACTAGGCGCACCGAGTTATCGCGGCTTTCCCATCCTTACGTGGTACCCATTCACAGCTGGGTGGACTGGGACACATAGTCAGTACTTTGTCCAGGTTTTACTGCACGTTGCTGTACACGCAACTAGGTGTTTGAACGTATTCATGGGGCCACCATCTGGTCATATACCAACGGATTCGTGGGTTCTTTGAAGTGCACAGGGTTGTGTACTGTACACTAGGGGTTGTGACAACACTGAAAGAGTCTGCACACAAAGTTGACTCCAAGGTGATTACTTGGAAACCGTGAACCTATCTACCAACGCCCAAAACATAGCCCGAAATTTCACATGTGGGGTGGGATATAATCACGTGGAGTGACGCCATTGTGTACTTTCACTCGAAATTTGGCCAAGCTACAGCCCAGATCTTAACCCTATTGAGAATGTGTGGGTACTAATGAAGGACAGAATAAACCTAAAAGGACTTAGAAATATTGAGGATATGCAGAAAGAAGTGGTCGAATATTGGGATACGCTGTCAAACGATTTCATACAAACTTTGATAGGTAGTGTACCTTGGCGCTTTCAGTCGTGTATTGCAGGGCAAGGAGGTCTCACAAAGTACTGAAAAGACATTTAGACTGTAAAAGAATCATATCTCAACATATTCATTAAGTAAAACTTCCATAGTTCATATACATGTATTAGATACTAGTATTTGCCGAAACGGCTGTCTAAATAATTTCTGGGAATACTATACATCTCACCTAATATATCCGTTCAAAGTATAAACAATCTCGGTACATCAGTCAGAATTTGACGCTCTTTTGACAGAACATGAAATGACTGATTTATCACATGAATTTTGTTTTGAATAGATAAACAATTAGATAGTTTGACCGTAAATATTAATGTGGACAACACTTGCTCCTGTTTGGCATGAGTCTGACGTAAATCATAAAGATTATTTCAAAACACATGAATATTTTGTCAGGATGAAACTTTTAACATTATCATGTGGCTATTTCTCTTCATAATTATGCAATGAAAGGGGAAAAAATAGCTAGCTCCTTTAGTATGAACCCATTAGAAAAATACTGTCCGGGATGACCAAAGAAGAACAATGCATGGCCTATAGTTTGTGTAGAATTCTTGTAGAAATAAAATCAGCAGTTTAATATTCTGTTATCACAATATACTAATTTTTGTAAATATTAATAAATTATATTAAGAAAAGAAGTAAAGTAAATCATTAAGCGTTTGTGACAAACGCACACCTGGAAAACCATTAGACATAAGTTTTCAGTCCATAAAACGATATAAATATTAAATAATATCTTAAGTAATATAGCTTTACTTGCATGATTAAATGAGTCGCTTTTCACTAACCTGTTTATATGAAATTACAACATTGAACCAGACAATCCAGTGATCAACAGCATGAGCATCAATCTACGCAACTGGGATACGATGACATGTGTCAACCAAGTCCGCGAGTCTGACCACCCGATCCCGTTAGTCACTTAGCAATATACCAAATACAAATGCAGACTAAACTGTAGTGCAACCATGGTCACACTTGTACTTCAAAGTTTCAACCCGTGAAGGTCCGGGTTAGAATATATTAGAATATTGATATTCAGTAACCCATGCTTGTCGTAAGAGACGACTAACGGGATCGGGTGGCCATGCTTGCTGACTTGGTTGACACATGTCATCGGTTCCCCATTGCGCAGATCGATACTAATGCTGGATCACTGGATTGTCTGGTCCAGACTTGATTATTTACAGACCGCTGCCATAAAGCTGGAATATTGCTGAGTGCAGCGTAAAACTAAACTCACTCAAAATTTCACGAATGCTACATGATGATTCCCTAATTATTTCTGTCATCTGTGTCTATCTGTGTTGGAAGTCACCTTTTCTGTCTGTTAGGTACCGTTGTTCTATTGAGGTAAGCACGTTTAGCATAGTACGTATACTACTCTCCCAGAGTGGGCATTGCACCGTGCACCGTGTGGCATGAAGCCATTGTGACCAAATTGAACGTGGCGCCAACTCAACATTTGACTTGCAACATGACTGGGATCCGGATTAGCCGCACGTCTTCCGAGTAGCGCAGGAAGAGAACCGGTCAAAGTATCATGTCACATGATGCTATGACAGTCTCGTGAGATTTATGACGTCGCCTTGACGACACTTTCACTATTGACGCCGCCATATTGCTGAGACTATCTTACCATACCATATCGCCTATCATCTGCTGTTGTTTGCCTTGTGTTTTGCTCATCTCCGAATCTGAACACGATGAACTCTTACACCCAAGGTATTTCTATTTTAGGGCTATTTTAAAATGATAATTTTCTTTGACTTTTAGCTAGATCTAATTTTCTTAAAACTTGAAATAAAATGAGCCGAGACCTACAAGGCTACATCTGTCGGAAAGCAAAAAGACATCAATCATTATTATCATTCACCATTTGTATAAAATTGCCACCTTTTCGGATGTTGATAGCTAAACGTTAACATCTCATTCTGTCATAGGGACAGTATATTTATATAGACACTGAATAGATATCAGAGGAGTTTGATTCGATGCCAGTTACATTTATTTCAACTCATGGACAGTGACAGTGTGTCATTTTAACTATCTTTGGTACGTAAAATGAGGACCTTTTGACCTTTTAATCTGATAATAAACAATAGATAAGCTTTTAGTCTTTTAGCCATATAATTGTCTTTCCAATATCGATATAACTGTAGTTTCTATCTGACCTAAATTCATGCTCAAATTTGTTCGGGGACAATGAAACTACATAGTACACAGTACCGCGGTCTTTGATTATACCGCGGTCTTTGATTATTTTCTATTTTTGGGGGAGTCGGGCTTGCCATTGACGGTCCTATACTTTAGCATTTAGATCTACCGGAACTAAATCAGTTTCAAACGGTACGAAACTGTGCACATACGGTTTATGCAGTTTGCATTTGACCCATTTTAGAGATTGATATTTGTGCGCATCAAATCACAGATTATCTCTTAAAGAACACACGCATTTGGGCTTCTAACAACTTAAATTACAGTACATGTAATAGTGTGATGTAATTGTCACTCGATTCACAAATATTATCCTCGTATACTGATAATGAAAAGGACTTCAACAAAATATAATTGAACAAAGACATAATATTCCAGTGTTATATTATGTGTATAAATGTATACAAACATAGCTATTTTCTGCATGCTTGAGATACTGAAATATCACTTGATGCTCATCTGCCAGTGTCTTAAAATGTTACATAACGCCCTAATGTCATTCAAGGATCATTTGCCCTGTCCAACATATTGTGTACCAAATAAATTATCACTGCTCCTAAATTTTAACAGTGTTTTCCTATATTCATATACATGTATATCAGAAGTTTTTAAATTCAGATTTTGTAAAACAGAGTTTCTAGGAGACCCTGTCTGGTGTGTTTCTATTCAATTCTCAATCCTTCTTTGACCACGTGATCAAGTTATAGTTTTTGCGATTTATAAAAAAAAAACAAAAAAAATTAAATCAAATTCAATTTTAAAAACAAACCCTGAGGAAGTATTCTTTGAATTCATTTTGAGGATTTTAACATATTGCTAGTTTGATAAAACAAATGCGAGGTCCTATATTTTTATTACTCAGATTTTTTAAGGGGTATTAAGATTTGAATTCATAAGTGGATGAACACCCTTCACAATTGTGTATGAAGTGACTCCGATGATAGTCTCTGTAAACTTTTCTAAAACTAGTTTCTTCACTGTCTTGTCTTAAATCCTTTCCCATTTCTTTTCGCCTGACAGCTCTTGACCTCGTGATCAGGTTCCCTTTGAACTTTGACATCTGGGCCCCTCCTCGCCAAGTGGGTGTTTTAGGGAACCAGCAGTTTTCTGTTATTGTAAAACTGTAGTTATGTAATTCATGTATCGATTTCACATAACCATTTAATCATTATCTAACACATGCAAACATGTACAGTGTATTGTGCACTAGTGAAATGGACACTGATATCCATATAATCACTAACTTTCTCCTAACGTTATGGTAATTGTCACCGAAATGATCTATTTCCCCAAAACTGTCCTCTCCTTTCATATGCTTTCATCTTCTGTCATTCTCTTCATGTCCTTCTCTCCCTCCCTGTCAGCGTCCTACTGGGAGGTACATGACCATCCCTGAGCCCCTGTCAGAACTGCCCGCCCCTCCCACCACCATCCCCGACCCTGCTCCTCTCCCTGACCCCGTCCTACGTGATGCCCCTCACTTCGTCGATATCGACCTCGATGACGACGACACCCCGACCCAGTCCACAGTTCGAGTCTTCCTGTCACGTGTGTCTGGATTCTTGAGGAGAGTGTTCCGTGTCAAGATGGAGGCTTAGAGTGACATCTTGGAGTGTTTAGGAGTGTGTTTCGTGTCTGGACGCTTAGAGTGACATCTTGCAACAGTTTGGGTTCTTGAGGAGTGTGTTTCGTGTGAAGATGGACGCTTAGAGTGACATCTTGCAACTTTTTTTATTCTTGAGGAGTGTGTTTCGTGTGAAGATGGATACTTCGAGTGACATCTTGCAACTGTTTGGGTTCTTGAGGAGTGTGTTTCGTGTGAAGATGGACGCTTAGAGTGACATCATGCAACTGTTTGGGTTCTTGAGGAGTGTGTTTCGTGTGAAGATGGACGCTTTAGAGTGACATCTTGCAACTGTTTGGGTTCTTGAGGAGTGTGTTTCGTGTGAAGATGGACGCTTAGAGTGACATCATGCAACTGTTTGGGTTCTTGAGGAGTGTGTTTCGTGTGAAGATGGACGCTTAGAGTGACATCTTGCAACTGTTTGGGTTCTTGAGGAGTGTGTTTTCGTGTGAAGATGGACGCTTAGAGTGACATCTTGCAACTGTTTGGGTTCTTGAGGAGTGTGTTTTGTGTGAAGATGGACGCTTAGAGTGACATCTTGCTACCTCTTGGATTCTGTGTTAAAAATTACCTTGGACCTTTAGAATAGTTTTAAAAAAAAAGAAGATATTTTGCTCTTTACATTTTGGACTGTTTAATTTTTCGGACATTTTGATATTTCGGACCGTTTTGGTATTTTTTAACCTTGGAATAATACGAAACGTTAAGTGTTTGGGACTTTCACAGACCTGGGAAATTTTACAATTTTGGCACTTTCGGACTCCTTTGGTTACAAAGTTTCAAGTTTGGACTTAATTATATCATTAGCAATCAATGCTTGTTTTGTTTTTTCCATGGAGTCGTTTTCTTTGTGGTCACGCTGTTACATACCACCTCCTTTGGTTTGCCATCCCGGTATAGCCTCACAAAAAGTTTCACCAATGTGGTAAACGTCTACTGGTAAACGAACAAGATCTCCAGACCTGCGTTAGCATAACAAACATGTCACACAAGAAGTTATTTCAAATGCAGTGGGGCAGGTATATCCTTCCAAATCCACCAAACATGGTCAGAGTTTGTGGGCAACTGTTTCATGTTCAGCAGTGTTTCAGTTACTGATACACCATTGACTGCTGTCAAGATATGACCACGTCATGGCATGTCCACCCAATCCATGTATGTTCCAGGAAACCAATATAAAATCCGACTCTCCACATTGTCACCTCGATTATACATGATAAAGAACAAGTATTTCTAAAGAACATACGATTTGTTCACATATTTTTGTAACTCTCTAAATTCCGAAAAAAATGTTTTGTGTTGCTGTTTCACCAAGTGAGTGAGTGAGTGAGTTTAGTTTTCGCCGCACTCAGAAATATTCCAGCCATATAGCTATATAGGTCTGTAAATACTCGAGTCTGGAGCAGACAATCAAGTGATCTACAGCATGAGTACCCCTCTACGCAATTTAAGATGACATGTGTCAACTATGTCAGCAAGCATGACCACCCGATCCCTGAAGAATGTAAAATGGACTTCTGTTCATTGGAAAGAAATAATACCACAAAACACAAAGGATTTGAGAAGATATATTTAAGGTAGTTCTACGAAATATGATATTGTATGAGGTGATTCATGGAAAATATCACAGACATTATGGACGGGTTGCACAAATTGTATGGATGTAAATGGGAACAGAACAATCCATACCCACAGAGATTCCTATCCAAACCTTTCTGGCAGTTTAGTACCCAAATGCTGGACAACTGGTACCCACTCGTACCTACACTCTTCCCCAAAATGGCGAATCTGTACCTAATGAAATTACAAATGACTTGAAATAATGTTAAAACATTTCACGTTGAGACATTGCTGTCATTAACTGTTTTATGTAACAACACATAGTAATTAGCGTGTTTGCATTTTAAGGTTCTCAGCTAGCCTTCAACACGAAAATGAACAAAAATGTATAAAATATATTTTCTTATGAACAAAACATGGGTCAAACAAGAGAGGTAGAAATGCTCTAAAATAGGTATGAATCTGAAGAGAATGTTAGCCCTTTTCCGTTAGTTACGAATTTCTATGGGTATGGATCCGCCTAGATATATATGCAAGTTATTTATAACATAAATGTCTCTTACTTCACAGGAAAATTTTAGAAAGATCGTACAGATCTACTTACACAGTAAAGATGCTGGATGAATTTTCCACATGTAAAGCACTGATAGGATGTACAAAAGTTAGCAGATTTGTTTGGTAACTTTAAAGGAGTACATTTCCTGATGAAAACATACCAGATTAATTTAAAAACATCACTTTGTTCAACTTCAAATTGAAGCTGCATGAGGCATTATTACAATTCAGATGTTTGACTCAGGTTGATCCCGCTGGACCACAATTTTGCACTTGTTGTTAGTGCAACTTTGTCAGATCTTTGAAATGACTGGGTGTACATATCCACTATGTACTATGGGAATCGATATTCTAAGATCTAATCTGGTCTTTATATTTAAAGTCTTTGAATGGCAAGTGATACAGATCAAAGGTGAGAATTTATGGATGTCAACTCCCATATTAAGAGGAACACAACGTTTCAGAGTATATTCATACTTATGATGAAAGATTAAGAATATCCTCTGCTACGTTGTGTTGACATCCATAAATTTTCACCTCTCTTTACATTTGTTTTTTAATCCTGTAACAAAGTATTCAGCTCTGAATGCTTTGCTCACTTGTACTAAGTATTTACATCCTGCTAAAAAACTAATTCGAAAATGTCAGATGTTAAAGATTGTGTAACATTACTACAGTACTCATATTAGCAGATGATGGTTTGAACTGTATATATATACTCTGCATTCAACTCATAAATTGGAATGTCATGATTGGTATCTATTGTCACAATAATTTTCAAAACTTCTTCCAGAAAATGTAACAAATGTATAATGTGGCCTGATGTTAGACAATCTAGATACCCCTAACACTTTTACCATGATAACACTATACAGCTCCTAGTCAGCTGAAGTGCTTATCAGATTACTGAGCTGATCATTCTCTCTTGGTAGTTGTGTTGTCAGTTCATCCCCCAATTTCCAGATCTTGATGTAGCCAAGTCCATCGCCAGTTGCCAGGAGATGGCGCCTGTTGTAAACCAAACATACCATTATGTACAGTAAAAACTTTATTAGTTCTATTCTATAACACACAAAACTCAACAGTTGACACATAATGTCATATGACTGAATATGAAATGCCAATATGTCAGTCAATACTAATTTGAAAACTCTGATTCAAAACAACACAAATAATTCAGATGAAAAAGGTATACATACAAAAGGAGTGAGTGAGTAAGATTTTATGCTGTGTTAGCAATATTCCAGCAATATCACAACAGGGGACACCAGAAATGGGCTTCACACATTTAATTTATGGGGAATCGTAGCATGACAAGCTACCCTACCGCCCCCACACAAAAAGGAAGGGTATTACTTTCATTAATATCGACTTCACTTTGAAATCATTTCAGTCTTTACAGGTATTCGTATTAATCCAAATGCTGTGAGCTTGGACAATGTTATCGATAAATTTGCAAAAATTTGATTAGAATTTCGAATTTTCGCATAAGGCTGGTTGCATTTGGTGTTTTACAATTCAACTTCCGCCAACAGTAACTGTTGTTTAGCTGCAAAAACAAACAAATGGATTTCAGTATTGGACTGTGGACAAGTACTTACTGGTGAGCATTAAACTGTAAGCTGTACACAGAGGCCTTCTTCATCCCTGCCTCCAGTTTCTGCAGCGGAGCAAGATTACCCTCGCGCAGGTCATACACCAGCAGGCTGCCATTCTCACTCACAGTGGCCAGCACTGTTGGCCGGACAGGTGACCACTTGGCCCCATACAGGTACCCATCACCTGGCTCAATTGTCAGAATTGGTTGGTCCTGAAACAATACAAATTTGGAAATATGTATATTTTTTAGAGTCAGTGTGTTCACCTGAGATGAAGAAAATATATATCTGAACCTACTTTCACATTGTTCAGTGTTCATTGCAAAGCAATTTCAAAAGGTGACGACTGAAAGTAAATTAATTATAATAAGGGCGTTTGTAATGGGCTGAATTCCACAGCACGGAGGGGCACTCAAAAGTGCTACAATCTGATTATTATTACCCTGGATAACCCAAGCTGCTGCACTAGAAAGTTAATAGTCATGACTTATCCCATGGGGTACCCATTTTCTGCTGGGTGAACAGAAGCAAGTTTGAACAAACTCACTTGCCTAAGGTGAGACCACATGTATCATATGTGCTCCATTGTGCATCCTCGATAATCTCCAGGGTATACATTACGATCACTCTCCACTATACCCTGGATGCATCCAGGGCTTGGCCTGATGATTATATTACCTCCCTTGGCTGGCTTTTTATCCAATCAGGTGTCTAAGCTGGGAAGTTGAGCGAACCAATCACAACTCGATTTCGCTTCTTAAATTATATAACCCTTTAAACTTGGCAACACAATTGATGCAGAGGGTACTCTGAAAGATGTGGAAGGAGTTCTTTTATATATTTTTTGAAAGTTTCAGATCTGTCAAATTCTCTGTATTATTTCTCCAAAATCTGAGTGATACTGCGGACAAACCTTTGCGACTGCGACCGCTATCTTTGTTGACAATGGCAAGGTCGGATGTAACGGCGGCTTAGCTGATTGGCTACTGTCAGATTGCGGAGCCAGCCAATGGAGGTAATAAAATCATCGGGTCAAGCCGTGGATGCATCCAGGATATAGTGGAGAGTGATCGTAACGTATACCCTGGAGATTATCGAGGATGTCCATTGTGGGGCAGGACTTAAGTCCAAGAAACTCTCAGGAGTCAATCTGCCAAACACTGTCACCCATCCAAGGACTCTCCACTCCCAACGTTGCATAACTTCAACTGATTTGTGACCTCAGCTCTAGGATACATTTGGAACAGTACTGGGTGGATAAATAAAATAGCTTTCTGTTGACCAAGTAATAGAATACAGCATGCTGTATTCAACCTGTACAAGTGTCTGCCATTAAATCTTATACATTTCAGACCACAGAGCTGAAGCTATGAGGATTTGCAAAAGGTCCAGTGATGAGCAGAATGCAAGCTGACGATGAACCTGATAACACATCTATCTAGCATTGAGCTGTCTGATTTTCATTTTCAAATGAATGTATAATCCAAAATAAAACTTGTCAACCTTATTTTTGTTATAATTATTCCTTCATTTACAAAACTTTGAGGCATACCTTTGAAGGAAAACCTTGTAATAATCAGGGGTGGAAATAACCCATTGCCCGATGCCCGAGTCCAGTGTTTTTTTCTGTCGGGCAAGCAAATTTGTATATCACACTGTGCCGGTGTCCAGTTGATATTCCAATATTAATTATGTTGTTTATTTAAAAAATCAACCAGAAAATGGCCGGTATAGTGGGAAAATTATCAGGGCAAGTGATTTTACATGTGCCACTGTACCGGAGTACACTAGCAATTTTAAAGTTATTTCCACCCCTGATAATAATAATAATAATAGTAATTCATTTATATAGCGCCTAGTATCCATCTGACCAGTTGCTCACTGGATGCTGTAATCAGAATCTGATTATTATTACCCTGGATAACCCAAGCTGCCTCACATGAGTTTATCCAACCGGGTACCCATTTTCTGCTGGGTGAACAGAGGCAATTTTGAACAAACTCAAAATAATAGGTAACAGGTTTTCCTGTGTATTGAAGAACATAACTGAACAATGGCAAACAATCATCACAGTGTTTGAAATAAGTGCCAGTCCATAGGCCAGTGGCAAGCAGATCTCACGTCAAACTCACAGTTTTAAATGTGTTTGTACCCCTATAGCCTGCAGATATTATAAATGTTGATCGATTGGTCACAATAAGCTGCATAATTTTTACAAACTCGTGAAGTCCTTATAACAATTTGTTCATTTCACATGCTGATCTGTGATAGGCAGGGCTCCAGATAATGTTTCAACATCAGGAGTACCTACTCCTTATTTTCTCAATATAGGAGTACTGGAAAACCGTAAGAGTACATTTAGAGTACTGAATGAAATTTAATGGAGTATCAGTAATCTTGTGGTTCGTTTCATATATGCACCACAACATTGCTACTCTTGTGTGAACTGGTAAAATAACCCAATAAAACAATACTTTTTTCAGATAAATACATCTGTAAATGATTCTAAGACCATGCACCATTGCTGCGGTGCGTATCTGCTACGTTTTCTAAATTATTTCCTACCGTATTGTGCATATGTTTTAGCCGTACATATGCCGATACGGCCCTTATCTGGAGCCCTGATAGTTTTATACTTTGTCTCCAAGCATAGGGAGTGTTGCATTGTCGTATATCCTCAGTTTCACCAATGTGGTAAACGTCTACTGGTAAACAAACCAGATCTCCAGACCTGCGTTAGCATAACGAACATGTCACACAAGTAGTTATTTCATCAGTGACCTTTCTGACAATGTATTGTATCACGATGATAAGTGTAGCATTACATCCCTACTGTGTACCTGGAGCATATTGTAGAGGCGGAGACACTGGTCCATGCCAGAGCTGAGGAAGGCGTGTCTGTGATATGGGGAACACTCCACCGAGTACACAGGGCCATGATGAGGGTTGAAGGTGAAGGTGACTGGGGATCGCAGAGGCACAGAGGAGATCACGTGACCTGCCGAAAAATTTAACATTCAGTATATTCGATACAAAATGTTCAAATTAACAAAATTACTATACATCAAGTATACACATAATGTCTACATCAAGTGATTTTCAAGAAACACTGAAAATGTTGATAACTATTCAAACAGATATTGTTAAATAAAGAATATGAACATGAATAATGAACAAGTTTAGGTTGGTGAAACTGTGATGTTTTAACAGGATGGATAAATAACAAATTTAATACAAGTATAATTTTGCTATCTTTAACTCTTACCAATATAAAACATAAGGAAATCATAGTCCTTACAATCAGGAAACTAAGTCTTGGGCTTTATGAGTAAAAACAAATACATTACCTTTTCTTTAGCAACCTATATCCTGTCAACCTTACTACTTACTGACACTAAGATTTTAATGATTTAAATTGCCTGACTATTTTTGTATATGATGAAAATTAGATATATGCTCTTTGTATCCTATGACCAAATTAGAACAATAAGTTTAAGAGTTTGTCATCCCAAATGAAAGATTTTTCCTTCATTGCAGCAGATGATTGAATGATTGTCAGCACTGACAGAATGACAAATATGTTAGGTCAACGGATGCAAATAGCATCTATCATGAACATACTCCAGAGAAATAAACTGTGAATAGATTGATGAGTGAGTGAGTGAGTATGGTTTTACGCCACTTCTAGCAATATTCCAGCAATATCACGGTGGGAGACACCAGAAATGGGCTTCACACATTGTACCAATGTAGGGAATCAAATGTCTTTGGCGTGACGAGCAAATGCTTTAACCACTAGGCTACACCTGCGCCCTGAATAGGTTGATGGACTATATGACAATCATACTGCTGTCATCACAGTTACCATTCATTACCTTTTCATTATATGATGAAGCAGTGTTTGAAGTTAAGCATGAAATTCAAGGGGTCCTCGCCATTACCCAAATGTTGAAAGTTCACGATTTATGGGTCCCACTATTTATGATGACTGAAGTACCCTAGAAACCCTCAGTTTCTAACACTGCATAGTATTACGTCAGAAAATATCTCACTTCCAGCAGGGTTTCCTTGTGCATGCATGGAACACTTGAACACACAACCACTCTCAGAACCAATGATGAACATGTCCTTGTCTTCTGTGTTATATGACAGACACGTCACACCAATCTCCTTGTCAGCTCTCACTGACCGGGTCTTCATACTCCGAGGCAAGCTCTGAGCCATCAACACAAACCTGTTGCATAAAAACATGAAAATAATGGGAAATCTTCCGGCTCCAACTAAAACTGACATACTAATCATGGCCTCTGAATTAAGTGCAGACACCATTCGTCACAACCAACTAGTATGCCGCTCATTTCAGACAAATGGTTTATGTGAAGTAACAATTTCTTTTTGAAAATCCTCCAGTCCGTCTAGTATTTCTTTTGTTTCAGACAAACTGATAGAGGCCATGTCTATCCCTTAAATATCCTTCAATGAAAAATCGGTAGAAATCTAGTTATCATATTAATGTTCTACCATCATGATTCAATCTGATTGTGCATATGTGCATATGTTCTGTTGGTATCCGAAGGCAATTACAAACATTTTTAAACCAATAAATATATACTGAATTCCAAAAGAAACGCAAATGATACAAATGTTTAAACTTGCATGAAATAAGGCATAAATCAAAATATTGATCGAAGTGGTGTGTGTTCCATGCTCAGACACTTTAACGTGTTTCCTTTGCACATTGTCATAAGCAAACATCAATCACTATATTCACTACTGCATAACAGTTTTACTTGATTTGCACTTCTTTTTGGAACTGATAATAGAACAGAATATGTGAGGGTCATTATTGCATGTAGTCAACTCACCCATCAACAAGTTTCAATTTCTGTTTCTTTGAACTCATCGCCCAAATCAGAATCTTTCCATCACCACTGGCACTGATTATCTGTGAAGTGTAAACATCAAAATGACACATCAATGTAGCATACAAGCTATTAGATCCAGGTACATCACTGAATTTGTGCTGCTTTAGGAGTAACATCACCTTGTCACTATAGAACATCTTGTAATGCTTGGAGCTTAGATCAACGAGCTGGGGGTGGTGATGATGATTTTTATGGAGAAGCATGTACAAGGTGAATGATCCCCCCCCTAAACTTTATGTACAAAATCAATGACACCACCAACTTCCCATAATTTTTAAGCATAATGTTTTAATATTTCTAAGTATACAAAATCATCATCAATCCCCCAAGCCATACATTATGAACAGTCCCTAAGGGAATACTATGAAAACAAACGTAACAAGGTGTGATATCATTGAAGGTAGTGATACATTATTAGAATCACATTTTAGTTTGATCAATTTGAGACAAACAAGTTGATGATACATCTGACAAATTGATGTTTCATAAATTATCTGTGACATATTTCATCTTTAAAATAATATCCAACCTGATGCCTCCTACTCTTGGATCCAGGATCAGGGATCCACTTGACTTTGGTGACCGTTCCCTGTGGGCATCGTCTCCAATACTAGATGTTGCTATTAGAAGGTCATCTTCCTTGCTGAGATCCCAGACCATAACCTCACCTTCAAAAACAAATTACACATCAAGAGGGGTCTCCTGATTGCTACTACACACTGCTTTATCAAGGAAGAGATTAAGTAGAAAACTGAGACAAGCTGTGCCATTTCTTCAGCATGAATACTTGGGCTGTAACGATGCATCGAACTATTGATGGATTGTAATTGTTGAGTCTCCGATAGCAATTAATCGATGGATGAAAAGAAAAACTATCGATGCACCGATATTATGTCTTATCGATAGTTTAGTAATTGACTTCCCGATGATAAATGCACAGCGCAAAATACAGGAAATACCAGATTCGTTCACTTTGATTTAGAGTTATCCACCCCTAAAACAAACTTGACCTGAGTTTCAAGTTTCTTGTCAGTTATTAAAAGAGACTGAAACTATACTTGAGCTTGTTTTTATTCCATATTAACTATACATTCATTTGGGAAATGACTACAAATGAGATAATTCAAGGAGAAAAAAGACTAGTATTACAATAGTGGGGCGCAATAGTATGCAGCAATAGACTATCGCTATCGCAATAGTTGTTTCCCCCGCAATAGTCACCCCTAATGTATACATGGTCAGTTAGTATGGAATACTGGGAACACCAGTTGGAACTAGTCCCAAGTTGTTTCATGAATGTACTACACCACTGCCATGAGGCATCAATAGGTAACCTACAATATTCAACATGACATGATATCATTTTGAAATGATTTCATCAATGACAACGTTTGACAATTGGGTTAATTTAGAATCACCCATCACTACCTTAGGCCTTGACACCTCTTATCGTCTCAAGATCAGCAGTATTATTATGATTAGGGTTGTAATTCTTAAATACAAAGTCAATCCTCTAAGTTTTACATCATTTGTCAACATGCTTAGTATAGCAAAAACTGTATCAATGGAAGAAAACATGCCACGGATCTGACAAGTCTAGACGTTATCTTCATGAGTATTACATGTACATTCTAATTCCTCATCTGTTAAAGTTTCTATCCCCTACAAGTGATTGAGTATGGTTTTATACTGCTTTTAGCAATATTCCAGCAATATCACGGCAGGGGACACCAGAAATGGGCTTCACACATTGTACCCATGTGGGGAATCAAACCCGGGACTTCGCGTGAGTCAACGTTTTAACCACTAGGCTACCCACTGCCCCTCTTCCCCTAAAAACACTGAGATAATGTCAATACAATCCAGACTGTGAGGATACCGTTGTTTGTCTCACCATTAAAGTTTCCCCCAGCTATCCACGCTGGGTTTTCTGGATGGAATTCAAGACACATGATACAGCAGGAAGAATCAATGACAGTGTCTGGTTTGTTGACGTTGAGAGATCGTTTGTCCAGGTTCCATGTGGCCACTGCAGCTTTGTGTGTACACCAGTCTTCATGGTCGTATCTCCCGTAAGTAGCAAGGTCAAGGACGTAACAGTATCAGCTTCACCTCATCAATATTCATATATCAATAACCAAAATATATGTACATTAGAAGACATTGCTTCCCTGTTAGTTTCGCTAGTGTAATGGCTATTTTCGTTTTTGTCAATGTACTTAAATGAAAATACAAGTATCAGTCTGCAAGAAAAGCAAATTTTCAAAATCTGAGACTAGTGAATTGTCTTTTGGGCAAGGTTATGACAGCCTACATGAGTAAATGTGCTGAAACTTCTAATGACATGTTGAACAGTACCTTCAAGAGTTTACCACATGAACAGAATATAGTATTACTAATCTGTACCTTTCAATGTATATTCAGTGCACACTTCCATTTCAAACAAAAGACACATACACACATATCAAATTATGAACGAGAATATCAGCTTTATCAGGAACGAACATAAATACATTATAAAAGGATATGTTCCTGCTATCACTGAACCTGTACAATTCCAGGACAATCCTGTGACTTGGAACTGTAAGAAAACACAAGACATTATTGCATACAATCATATGACTATTTGAAATTATGAATACATTCTGTGAAAGAATGTTGTTCAAAATAAACCAGTAGCATACAAAAAGGAAACATCTACCTGAAAAAATGAGTGAGAGAATTTTTACCCTTATACCTGTGTGAAATGCTTTTCGGTAAAATAGGCTGAATTTGGCAAAATAGTGACTAGCATCAGAACTGGAATTAGTAGTCTCTGATGCCGCTATCACAAACATGAAGCCAGAGGTGACTCCAGAAATGGATTTCATAATGCGGGGAATGTGCAGGGGTGGAAATAACTTTAAGATTGCTAGTGTACTCTGGTACAGTGGCACATGTAAAATCACTTGCCCTGATAATTTTTCCACTGTACCGGACGTTTTCTTGTTGATTTTTTAAATAAACAACATAATTAACACTTGAAAGTCAACTGGACACCGGTACAGTGTGATATACAAATTTGCTTGCCCGACAGTAAAAAAACACTGGACTCGGACGTCAGGCAATGGGTTATTTCCACCCCTGAATGTGTCCACAACATGTCTAGCAATTGCTTCAAGCACTAGGCTACTTCATTGCTATGACACAAAATCAACTAAGTCTGTGAACCTAACCACCCAATCAATTCTGTTGCCCACCAAAGACATAGGTAGCTGAGATACAAAACAAACTAAACAAATCTGAACCCATTTAAAGTACCTCTTCACTGAGAGCTGTATGGCCAAGTGTATGGACACAGGTGACTGAGGCTCCTTCATTTTCACTACTTGTCAAGAGATCTGAAACACGAATCAATACCCTTGTAAATGTGAAAATATACATCTGTTTTTAAAAACAGGCAGATGATATAAGATACCAAACTCATACAAATCTTATCTCAGAGTGATGCTCAAACCAAGAGACATCATATCAGAGCAAAAGGTAGGTTTTCAATGAGAGTACATAACAAACTTCCTAACAATCAGTGCTTGTATTACGAATGTAAGTAAGGGTATAAATGCAAATGTGATACAAATAATCAAATTGGCAAATAATATGGAGAAATAGTAACGTTGCTGATATTTATTTGTTGTACCCTTATAAAGAGCAGATGACTATTCCTAAAATGTCAGTCATTAACCTACTATCAAAGGCATGACTTTTGAGGTTCTTGGACAATGCTGTGATTATTAGAGGTTCAACTCTTTGGAGGAACTGATTCAGTCTCTGTGAATCTGTCTCAGCGAGTCGAAGTGCTCTGTCACGTCCATCATCGGTCTGTGTCTAATGAAAACAGAAACCAAAATTACTTTCTGTGCATCAATGTTTTAAACTGCAAACACAATAATAAAAATCAAATATAAAACTCAAATTAATAATTTACCAACGGTTGAAAGTAAGTGGGGTCCTAAGGGTCCAAGTAAAATACTTAAAGGACACTTCAATCAGACGCTAATTTCAAACACTAAAAAAGCACATCAAACTTTGAGATCAAAATACCAACCAAGCCAAATGGTTCTTTGATTGAGCATGTTTTTAAAAAATGCAACTACTACCTCAAGATATTGTTATTTAATGTACAGTCAGTAAGTCTAAAGAGAGGGACATCATATATTATTGTATTTAAAAGACAGTACCCCTTCATCATTTCTTTCTATGGACTGACATCCAACCTCTTCAATGAGTAAGTCACTTGTTTGGCAGCTGTTGTCAGATACATGTCTGTAAAAACATCAAATACAGTTAATTTCAATAGTCATTAGTCAAGTTGTAAAAGACAGGCAAAAATAAAATGTTTTGTTCTTCATCTTACACCACGTAAGTATCCTAAACTGGCATCTAGATTAAAAACATTTGCATGAACAGGATTTTAGTTCTGTATTAGTGTTGGGAATTTGATAATTTGATAAAATCTCATAATTTATGATTGGTTCATTACAACCGATCAATCATCGAAAATAATTGGTCAGCATCATTTATCAAATTTTTCTGGTTATGTTTGTTACTGCACAAAAAAGCAAAGAAAAAACATGTAGTTCTTATGAGTCTTTTTGCAAATTCCACAAAATGCATGTGCAAATTTAACATCTTTCAAGGATGACTACCGGTAGTATGTTAGGAACATAACTTTCCTGGAGTCTTTAAGATAAATTCAATCCTGACTTGGAACGAGCTTGTAATGTTTATGAAATGTAACAGACAAAACCAACCTTGTGAAAAATATTGTTAATGCAAACAAGTGTTCCAGAATTGTTTGTGTTCGATTATGAGAAAACATGATCGATTGCTTGGTCGTTTAGTCATTGCGACCAATCTTCGATTATTTCAATTAATGGGACCACCACTATTCTGTATATATACAATGTACATAAAGAATATTATCAGTTCAATTAGTTTCAATGAGATGAATTCAACTAGATATGGATTTTGAATAAATGCAGCAGTGGTTGCAAATACTAACATGTAAGTGTCATCAGTACTAGTTTAGGCACTATATCTTAACTAGTTGATCCAGTATCCTAAGTGTTGATTATGACTATTAATGTTTTTCATTCAGTAATACCTAAGGCATCATAAATAGGAATACAAAGTTTGTTTGTTGCATAATGCACCACTCAGCAATATTTCAGCTACAGTAAACTATGTTTATAATAAACACGCTCATAATGAACTTGGTTCCTGGCCATTTGTTGTACATTTTTGTCAAAATGCAGCTAACAAACTATGGTTGTACTGAACAAAAATTAGTGGTCCCTTCAGTGTGCGAAATAGTCTCCAATTTTTGCTAGCCAGTCGGGCTAGCTGTGCCTGAAAGTTACTAGCCCACAAAATAATTCACCATCCCCAAATTTAAATGTAGACACAGGTTTCTGCTAATATGATGAACACTTGTATCAGGCCGTAATCTTGCATGATTTAAAAGAATATTATAACTGAACAAGTCGGAGAGGGTGATATATTTACAAAATGACCCCATGAAATTCACTTGCCATTCGGGCTAGTGACTGTGGAGATTTACTGGCCCAACCGAATTTTTACAAGCCACGGGTTAGCGGACCAGTGGTTATTTCACACACTGGGTCCTTTTGATTAATCTACTGTATATGAATGCAGTCTGCAAATACTTGAGTCTTATGACTAGCACAGACACCTCTCACAACAAGCATGGGTAGCTGAATAATGGCCTACACGAAAAAGATAAACTGATCAGCTGCTAGGATATGTCATAATGTTTATCTGTCAAAATGCCAAAGGATGTTATAATTTGGTAATGACAGGAACATGAATATAATAAGTTATATAAAGCGAAATGCGACCAGTTGTCTCTTGCAGAATCCCTGGCTGCAGCTAAGCGGGGATACAATTTAAGTCTTTTATAGTTTAGTTGTTATTTTCCATTTGATACCCTCAGTCCAATTGAAACTTTGAACGCTCACCTCTTTTCTTCATGAAACTTGTAACTAACGCCTATATAACAACACAATCAGCACAACCCATATTAGACATACCAGTCACTTTAATGACTAATAATGACTTAGTCAATCAAAAACAAATACCTTTCTTTTTTCCACGATGATTTGAATTCAACTGGATCTAGATTTTCGTCAGTAAACATGCTGATACAAACAATGTTTTCTTGACATGAGCGACGCACAGACAGACAAATATGCGTCGTCTGCTTGACATATCCGCACTTTACTTCCTGTTTAGCTGCATAAAATATTTACACATATTTGCCTCAGGACAATACGTTTTCTTAGTACATTAAAATTTACTTGTGCTTATGGTTAATAAAAACGATTTATGTATTCTTAATTAAAAGGATTTCATACAATTTGTTGCCAAAATAATCCAATGAAACCGGTATTACTATTTCCTCCGTTGCCCTTAGCATCAAACAAAATGGAGGACATCCAAGCACGTGTGCAGAAAGCCGTTCATGAATCTGTTGTAAAAATCGACAAAGAATGTCTGCGGAAAATGCAGGTACGTAGCCGTCTGTCTCAAAGGCATGGTTAAATGTCAGGTGACATGCAAACCAAAAACGTCAACTATGTGCTTTGAATGAAGCGAAAGTGTAAGTGAAGTGGGCGTATTTTCGGTTTCCCGTTGCAATTTCCAGCTGGATTTCATGTATGCACCTACGTTGCAACTGTGAATCACAGTTCTCAAACCTATGCTCATGATGATGCCAGACAATAGAATATAAATATGAAAAGAAGAAATGTACAAAAATGTCGATTACATTTCATTCTAGACACTGCTTTGGCCCAACAAGATAGTCATCCGTGAAACTGACATTGAACGAACTGAAGTCATTGAAGTATGATGAAATCTTATACTTCCCTGTCTGACGGTATTTTGATAGCTAAAAAATCTAGCTATGGGAAAAAATAACATTGCATTTTGTGAAACTTTTGGCCTTGGATAGTACTGTGTTTACCAGTGAGTGAAACCGCGACAGACGAAAGAAACGACTGAAGGAGTAGTGCCCTTTACCATGTTTACTGGGCACAGTTTTAGGAATATCAGTTAGTGTCATGTAGAGGATCGAATTTGCATTGTCAGCTTTAAGCTTAGCCGGGCTAGTGACTTAATCTAATTTGTCAAAGCTATACTACAGGGCCAATGGATCTGTCAAAAAAATAATTAAATGTGCAAGTAGTACAGGGGCATTTTTCTTTGTAAAAACTTATTAAAAGAATATATGCTGTTTCCTCATGTTACTTTTAATGTATTCCATATGAAAGATACCCATACCCTGCCTCACAACTAACCCTTCTGGAGTGTTTGAGCGGCAAGTGTTTTCAAGTCCTAAGCATCATGAAAGGGTGTTTGATCAGAAAGGGGTGTTTAACCCAAATGTTCGTAAAGTGGTGCATGAATTGGAAAGGGGATATGGTTAAGGATAGAGTTGGGTGGTAACGTATACCAACCCTAACACAAAGGATCATAAAAGGCATGGAAGATCTGTGAAGTAGATAGGTAATACCAAATGTCAAATTTAGCAAGCTTTTTTGCTTCTCAAATATACTGCTAATGTTACTATGGGAATTATATATTTTAAACACAGCCTATGGTTTGAAAAATATATACTTAACATGTGCTCCCTACAAAGCATCAAAAATAGCAAATATTATGGTGGATTATTGATTCATACACTTTTCATGATTGAATATGTTATCTTTTACAGGCAGACATGCATCGGTGCAGCGTAAAATGTTGTGAAAATACCAAAGCAGGACTTGAAGAAACACAGAATTGTCTTGAACAGTGTGCCATTCCTGTGAATAAAGCTCAGAGCTATCTCCATAAAGAACTCCAAATGTTTCAGGTGAGGATTACCATTATGTCAGAGAATCATGGCTGAACAAATAAGCTGAGAATTTATAAGACGGAAAAGTTTTTCCTGTTATCGTCAGCACCATAGTGACTAGACCAGGGGAGAAGCCGTGTGTTTGAAAATATGCTGTAGCTTGCAATTTTCAAATAGAATACATTTCAACATATTACAAAAAAACCTGATGAAAGTGCAAGACATTAATTTTACATCACACTTCAAAGTACACACAAGTCTTCCACTTCTCATATATGAACTCTGGTTGCCTAACGAGTAAGTTTAGTATTCACAGAGATGTGACACCAGAACCAGGGTATTCATAATCTTTAATGCATGCTGCAGTGGCTTTCCCTAGTGACTGTTTGTACTAAAAAAGGAGGGTATTTCAGCTGGATAATTCCTGCCACCTCTTTTTGGTGGACAGGGTTAGGGTTGGTATTAGAAACCCCTAACCTTCCTGACTTAATTCATAGCTAACTTATTGCTTTTATATGTAGCATATGTTTTTACAGAGTAAAAATAACATGATTTTATTCATTTAAGTGGCTGGGACAGTCGAAGGTCTTAGCCATTTAAGGGCCACACTAACTGTTTACTAAGATCATCAAATAGCACTAACATACAATCTTATGAAAATGGTAGACCAAAGTGACACATTTGGGGTAGAAGGTTCACATGGGTTTGGGCATAATTTGCTTGAACTGTTTCATTGTGTATAAAAACAACTTAACCAGGCAGCAGAATAACCAATGATTGTATTGAGAAGGTATATACTTCGAAATGCTGTGTTCCATATAATAAAGATGTTGACATCCATAAATTCCCTCCCTTTTGAGCACAAACTTCTCTATGCCATTCAAGGCAGATCTATGCTCATGCTGTTGATGACTGGATTGTCTGGTCCAGACTCAATTATTTACAGACCACCGCCATATAGCTGGAATATTGCTCAGTGTGGCGTAAAACTGCACTCACTCACTCCTCACTCTATGCCATTCAAAGACTTATTGTTCAGTGACTCGCAACACCTCTAATGTTGTTAATCCCTTTCATGCATCATGATACCCATGAAGGTCTGGGTTAGAATATTGATCTTCAGTAACCCATGCTTGTCGTAAGAGGCGACTAAACGGATCGGGTGGTCAGGCTCGCTAACTTGGTTGACACAAGTCATCGGTTCCCAATTGCGCAGATCGATGCTGATGCTGTTGATCACTAAGTTGTGTGGTCCAGACTCGATTATCTACAGACCGCTGCCATATAGCTGGAATATTGCTGAGTGCGGCGTAAAACTAAACTCACTCACTCATGCATCATGTGCATACCATCATAAGGTCTTCGTTAATCCCCGTTACATGTATGCAAGTTTGTTGTGTGCTATAGTACTTCAATCTTGCTTTACGAAGATAGAAGACTCTTTCCCGAAACATCGCATCAAAATATAACACAAAAGTTGTCGCCCATAAATCATGTTACCTTTCCTGATTGTGTGACTGTACAATAATGGCATTGGCTGTAAAAGTTGTTTTCAAATTCTGGACAAATGCTGACTTCAGTTCAGGATAAAATGAACCGACTGTTTCAGGACCGGCTCCAGCGGTGTGCGATGGACTGCCAGGACAAAGTCCGAGACAAAGTAACGGCCAACACAACAGAGGCAGAAGCCAACAAGTACCGATCAGAGCTGGAGGCATGTGTAGTGAAATGTGGCAATGTCCATGCTGACATGCTGCCGGGCATGATGAAGAAAATACAGGGTGTTTTGAACAAAGGACAGTATTGATGTTTATATACCTTAGCAACATATCATTTAATGTGTAAATATAGTTAGAATTGTGTGATGAATGAGTGACAGTTAATCAGATGGTAGTATAACAATGAAGTTTTATGATAAGTTCTGTGAAAGGTGAATGTTTGAATGCCAAGTAGGATGAAGGATGTAGAGACTTTGAGCTTGCCCAAGATGGATTAATTCAAGGATTAATCTGTGTGTACAAGATAATTTTTGATTTTAAGGATCTGATATACTTGTAACTAACTTGGGAAATTTATACACAATTTCAGTCTTAAGACGTAGCCTGTATACTACTGAATTGTGTTATATTTCAAGTTATGTTATTGGTAAAAACATTTTGAAGCAGAAGGATAATGATTGTCTTAACAGAGTCATTATTTAGGTTGTGGGTTGGGATTCAGTGTGTTCCAAGCTCTGAAATAAGTGTTATGATTGTGAAGGTTGTGGAATGATCTTCTATTGAGACCAGTCAGGATGTGAATTCCCAATTGGATAGGGAGAGTAATATATCTACTTATGACAAAAAGTCAAATACCTTTGTTATATTGAAATACCCTAGTACCTCTTTGATCTGCTCCTGGTATCTGACCATTCATAAGGTTGTTTGTCATCTTGAGTAACCATGGTAACATACAGTGAATGAAGTCAACAAGGTTTGTGAGTACCTGCTAAGATACTAAGAGTAAAGACTTAAAGCATACTTTATACTCAAGGTGAAGTGGATATTTAAGTGGAGAAGTAACATAAATAACATTGTAATCATCTCAGCATTTCATGTTATTGTTTATCCATCGTCATTATTGTGTATTTTTTTTGTTCTGTCAACAAATAACATTAAGCAATTACTTCAGTGTTCATCTTGCATATTGAATATTGCTCTTGGATTAGTTCATTATACACATTCGGTGTTTGAAATAATAAAAGATGTCAGGATGCCATTGGGACCCTCAGGCATTAGAGGCTGCAGGTCCTGGTTAAACTCTTCAGTCCAGCAGTTAGAAAACAGGGTGCTGTTATACAAAGCAAACTTGGCTCTAGGGTGATAGTGACTCCCATACCTTAACATACAATTACAATAGTCGTAGCCCTAAGGCTGTTCTGTACAATGGCACAGTGTTATTTATTGTGACAAATTCATTGACATCTACATTTATGACAGGGTAAATTTGAAACTATGGGCCCAATATGATATGAATCCATCATGGGCCTATGGACAGGCTCCTGTTTTCAATACTGTACTCTCTGATTGTATTCACCTTGGAGATTTGATGCTAACATATTTGGCCATATCATGAGGAAAGGATACACATGTATATTACTGAGTCTTGCTGAGTTCATTTAATGTTAAAATATTAATGTTATAAATATTACCGAAATTGAGGCCAGTATTGTAAGTCCTTATCTGACTGGTGGGAACAGATTTGTCTATTCACAGTCTCCCCACCTGCCATTGTTCAAGCTGTATGTACTACAGACAGTGTTCTTTTCATGGTGTCTGGTTTTGCATTTGTTTTCATATATATATCACTGCCAGTTACGTATTTGAAGGAAGTGAGGAGAATGTACAAAAGAATTTTTATTTTTTGTATTTATAATCAAAGAAAATGTGTTATTAAATTTTGAAATAGAGAAGAAAACACGTCTTGTTACTGTTTTAATGTTTAGTGTTTACATCAGATTCAGGACCGCTCCAAGACATTTGAGTCAGATGGAATGCTGGCTGTCTAACATGTTAGGAGGGGTTGGTATGATTTGAGCAGGTATATGCAGTCATAGCTCCAGTCTGTATATTGACAAAAAGAAAGAGGGGAACCAAAGTAACTGAGGGGTGTATCACCAGTAACTACCTGGTGCCTGAAAGCACGCTTATTCACATGGCTTTGGCAACAGGACTGTATCTACTTACTCGATGATGATGGTGATGATGAGAGTCCATTGGCTGAATACAACTGCCTTAGGATGTTCCAAACATACTTCCTGGGCAGATCTGTCAGTCCACAGGTGTCTTATTGTTCTCAGGGAGAATGTTACGCACTATGGGTGCTATATGGTCTGGTATCTTTGAAGTAAGGACCAACCTTTACCAGAGAAACAAAAACAAGGGTGACGGTCTATATCCCTATGTGCATCCGTTATGAAACTTTTCTGTTATTACAAGATTGGTTCCATATCATGAATGGCACTGTAATCACCAGGCTTCCACACTCACAATCACATGTTGCACAGTGGTACAGTCAGGCCACCTCTATTGTGTTGTTCCTGTGTTGATCCTCTTTACATTGGTAAGAGGCGACTAACGGGATTGGATGAGACTTCATCATATCGCAATTGCGTAGATCGATGCTCATGCTGTTGATCACTGGATTGTTTGGTCTAGGCTCGATTATTTCCAGACCGCCGTCATACAGCTGGAATATTGCTGCGGCGTAAAACTTGAAACAGGTTATAGCAGTGTATGAAATAAGCCATAAACCAAGCCAGACATCTGGGCTGGTAACTTCAAAATGTTACCAGCCCAAAATGGATTTAACCAGTCCAAAGAAAATTACTCAGGTGTATGGCACATGTTATTTAAATTTTGTACCAGACCATCCGGCTGGCTACCTGTAAATTTAGACCGTCCGTCAGAAATCTAGCCCGTCTGGTTATAGTGAATTCATACACTCTCGTCTTCAAGACAGTGGCAGGAGTCGTTGATTTTTGCAGATGAGATGTAAATGTGTAAGTCACTGATCAGTCCAAGTTGTTAAAATCAATATAAATATAATTTACAATAGGACTGGAATATGTCCATGTGTCTGGTGTTTATGCAACAACGTATTATGATGACAGGCAATTATGGTAATTGACATAAAGGGAAGTAACTCCACCAGACCTAATTGAGATCGTCCTATACATGAATGTGTTAATTGCTCTGTAAACGAACATTTTCATCATTGACTTGCTAACTATCAAATACATAAAATACTTATTGCTTACCAAAAATCTTATTAAGAGAGGGAATTCAATAGGTGAGTCATTGTTTGACTGACATTCTAGGTGGTACAGAGATGAGAAGACTTTATGATCAACTTCTTTATTTTGACAATGGCTAAATTGTCAAAATATAGAAGTTGATCATCCATAAAGTTTTGTCATCTCAATAAGTGAATCGTTTCACAGTCGGCAACATCTAACTAGCGCTCATCAACGGGATCCCCACATGGGGACGATGTGTGAAGCCCATTTCTGGTGTCCCCCGCCGTGATGTTGCTGGAATATTGCTAAAAGCGGCGTAAAACCAAATTCAGTCAGTCAGTCATCAACGGGTGGCTGTGTGGAGGTACCCGTGAAGATACGGGGTTAAAATTGGTCTTCAGCAACCCATGCGTGTCGTAAGAGGCGAATGGTTGACACAATCATGTCATCGATATCCCAATTGTTTACGTCGATGCTCATGATGTAGATCAATGTATTATTTAAAGACCGCAGCCATATAGGTGGAATGTTACTGAGTGCGGCGTTGAAGAACAAACCAACCAACCAATCAGTAATTATTGGTTTGTTCTTTTTCACATTAACCACTATCAAACATACAGGGCAGTTTACATTCTTGGGCCCCATGTGTGTGGCTTCAGTATTTCGGAGTGAGTGAGTGAGTGTTTTACGCCGCACTCAGCAATATTCCAGCCGTATGGCGGCGGTCTGTAAATAATCGAGTCTGGACCACACAACTTAGTGATCAACAGCATGATCATCGATCTGCGCAATTTGGAACCGATGACATGTGGCAACCAAGCCAGCGAGCCTGACCACCCGATCCCGTTCGTCGCCTCTTACGACAAGCATGGGTTACCCGGACTTTCACGGGTTCAGTAATTCGGATAGATAAAAGGCAACCACTTACTGTAACTTACAACTGTGATACAAGACACGGAGGCGTGGGGTCATAGTAGTTAAAACGCTCGCCGTTCTCACAGAAGTATGTGTTCGATTTCCCACATGGGTGAAATGTGTGCTGTTCATTTATGACGACCTCCGACCGCGATATTGTGTAAGAATATTGCCAAAAGCGGAGTAAAATATCTCTGGCTCGCTCGCTAACTCACTCACTCACTATCCTCACTATCTCCTTTTTTACACTCACTCACCAATGCAGATAATAGGTTCAATCGAACTAACGCCAAGTGTGGGAAACCCAACGCAGCAATGCGCCCCTCTTTATATGAACAAATTGCACTATTATCAACAGCATGGCATCCACACAGCTTCATTGACAGCACCCACTCCGCCGGAACCGGTTAATACTCCCGCATCAATGTCTCGGCAGTTTCCGCTGTCGGACAGTCAGTTAAAATTCATCTCCGATAATTTACGAGTTTGAACCGTTAAAAAAGAATAACTACTTTCCCATTAAGTGACGGTAATAGGATGCCAGACTGAAACTAGTCTCTGATTAAAGATATATTGCCGACATATTCTGTCTAAAATGAGAGTTATTATTTTCCTTGGCACTTGTGTGTTTCGAGTTCATTATATAATTAACTATTATCACTTTTGAATCACAACATCAACGTCTATATTTAGGCAGTTTCGTTAAATTCAGACATTTATTTAAATTTTTATCCTCAAATAGAGGCCGATTAAGTCTTAATGTTTCGCTTTAAAACATGACAGGGTCGACTGACAGCTGATGCGACCAGCTACGACATAATAGGAAGTTGTATTTTATTCAAACTCCAAAATTAAATTATCTTAGATGAATGGAACAGGTTGGTTTAATGATATTTTTCAATTTTATCTGAAATTATCTCCTTTTGTAAACACATAATGTGATCTCGTTATTTATACAGACATTCTTTCATGTATTAAACATTTCACAAGGAGGCTGCTTTTAGATAATATGTCAGGCAATTTATGTGAGATAAAAGCTATCTATCGCTTATACAACACGTACATATCATTATAAATGTGATTACAAACCTAAAGAATATATCTATGTGTAGCAGTTGATGTCACATATATACAAATACATATCCCAATGTTATGTGAAATTATGCAACACAATACATGCATGGTGAACACGTTCAGTGATCGGAATGTAGATTTATGGCTTGTTTGCTAGTCAACTTAAATATGTGGATGTCGATCTACTATCTAAACTAAGGCTTAGTCTCTTAATATATATTAATTTTGATAGAAACAAACAATGCCTTTTAGAATGAAAAGGAGTCCCGGCGATATGGGAGATTCAGAACCTGAGGAAATCATTTAGGGTTTTAGCATTGCAGAAGGGGCAAAGCAGAAGGGGAAAATAATGTGGTTCAAGGACTGTGAAACTAATCTACTATCCTGTATTGTGGGGTGCTGTCAAAGTAACGTGTATGGCAACTGATGTCACAACAACCATTTCTTGGACTTTTGACTGCATCTTTGAAATAACTCTGGCGAGGGAAAACCAAGTTCTATGGATAGTCAGCTTCTTTATTGCAATGGGTGCGAGATACTTGCTTGAAAACGGTGTTAGTACCTACACCGAAACGTGCTTGATAACGGTGTTAGTACCTACACTGAAACGTCGCTTGATAACGGTGTTAGTACCTACACTGAAACGTCGCATCCATTGCAGTAAAGAAGTTGACTATCCATAGAACTCGGTTTCCCATCATCTATACAACTTCTAAAATGCCCCTCAAAGAACTCTGGCGAATGTAACATTGACAACATTATTGTATCAATGTATGTACCAGCATCAGTTTTCGTGTACTCCCACTTCAATGCACATTTACCTAAAATGGTAATTATTGCTAGAAACATCAAATGTAATCTTGTTCTATTTAGCCATGCCTGACAAATGCACGGAATTTGTCATTACCTGTTAAAAGGGGATTGTGCATAAAGACACTGTGATGTACTTTAACAGTCATTACATAAATTAAAAACCAGACAGGCCAGAGCATAAAAAGAGCTTTGTAAGAGATTCTTAAATACCTAACCTGAGAGGTATTCTGCCTTGGGCTGAAGACAAATGCTAATTTTACTCATTCATTTATCAAGATGCCATAAATGACACGGGTAAAAGCGCGCTCTCTGTTGAACGCCTATCTGATTTTCCGCCCCCGCGCTGTCGTAGGAAGCTGAGAGTGTGGTCCGCTGTTGCTAACAAAAGAACTATCAAGTACATTCCAACACACAGGAGGAGTTCATTCATGTTCAGTTTTCAACCTGTTATGTTCTGCAACGAGGAATGAATGAAAATATGCAAGATCAGACAGGATTTGGATTGGAATGCGAAGTCCATTCATGTGCTGTAGGCGTGATATGTGTGGGGCGCGGTTGTTACATTACTTATCTCTCTGTTTACGTGAAGTTATGGTTTATTATTTCCGTCACCAGCATCGACTTACATCAACATGAAGTGAGAGATTCAATTTTGTTCTACGCCGTTTAAACAGTAATACAGTTACATTAGCTTCAAGGAAAACCTGAAGTGGGTGTACCACCCCGGTTAAACCCACGAGCACTGATAGGCGCGTCCACGTGGCCCAACTCCTGGGAGACTATGTCATCCAAGTTTTGTTTGTTTACATCGATTTTTTAAACGAAACGAAACAAATGAGTGGGTGAGTGAGGTCAGAGGTTTTCCAGATCATATGATATTATGAGTGTATAACATATAACAGACAGAAAATAGCAACATGCCTTTTGACACATCCAGTCATCATCATTATCATCATCATCTATCGTGATCACGGTCTGACAAGTGGCATTTCCACGAATATTTCTCGTGCTCGTACATTTCTGAGACCTGAGACAATTTTCAAAACGCAGTTAGATACCAATCATTCAGCAATAGTGAACCATCTAGGCATAGCAGAAACTGAATTAAACTGAAGTACAAAAAAAGTACACACTTGGTTCTTTAGTACGATTTAAAAAACAACGTAATATTTTGAAAAGTGTTTTGATTGTTACTCGCATGTCACAAACATTGTATATGTTGTTTTTTTTAAAAATATTCCCTGAAATCCAGGTGAGTGCTTTCTTTTGTACGCCAGTTCACATTGCCTTTAAAACAACTGGTGTTTAATACCTTGTTCTTTTGTGTTCCCAGCAGCTGACTATATCTTAACAACCATCTGCACCTTCATTAAAGCCACACTAAACATCAGTTAGATGAACTTTATATTCCCACAGGGCGGCGGGGTAGCCTAGTGGTTAAAGCGTTCGCTCGTCACGCCTAAGACCCGGGTTCGATTGCCCACATGGGTACAATGTGTGAAGCTCATTTCTTGTGTTCCCCGCCGCGATATTATAAGGGTAATGCTATTTTTGAGGGCATTATCATTTGCAGAAGCCCGAGGTCTACCATTAACTGCCCGACGAAGGAGTGCAGTTGAAAATGACCGTGGGCTTCTGCAAATGATAATGCCCTCAAAAATAGCATTACCGTTATTATTGCTATAATACATGGAATTTGTGTTGAAAAGAAAAAGGAAACAATGAAGGAATTTGACTGTAGGTTTACCCAAATCAACTTCTGACGGGGTTCACTGCCCGAATGCAATTACGTCATCGAACAATTCAAGTGACGTCACAACAGGAAGTGACGATATTTGACCTTGGCCTTTGACAAGACCATAGCCTACAACATGTCAAACTATGTCAGTGTTCGGTTTTGGTCCATCAACAGCCTTAAAAGTGCAATTGTTAAGGTTAGCACCAACGAGAAAGCCAATATTACCGCTATTTAAAGCGGGAATTCGGGTTGCTTTGACTTGTTTGACCCAGAATATCTGCCAGTCGAAAGCCAATTAATGTCGAATGAACCGTAAGCCCACGCACCCACTATGACGTCACTTGACAACAGAACTGATAGTGGCCCGTCGTTAAGGTTGAGCGGTCCAATATCATTTGCAGCGGCCCGCAAATTTCTGATAATGGGAGGGCCGTTTCATGATAATTCCATGTATTTTAGCTATAATGCTGGAATAGTGCTAAATGCGGCGTAAACCTAAACTCAACTCATATTCCGATATCTAGCATACCAAGCGAATATTGTGTTACAGGTCCAGATGTACAGGGTTGTGGCATACTCCTGTGAATGCCACATGGAACTCCAGTTGGTATCTGTTACTTAATGCAGGTACACTGCTCGACACAATTACCCCGTGGCATATAACGGTATTCCCGTTTCATGGAGGCTTAATGTCAAACTCCTCCACAGCGCCTGTACCACCAAATATGTAGCAAGGGGTTGTGAATGAACCTTGTGAGGATTAGAATGAATATGAGACACATGTTCTAATCGTACATCGTGTATCCCTAGAAACCACGACCACAAATGGTGATGTCATCGCTAAGAAAATACCTTACACGGGTTAAGAAAAGATAAGAAAATACCATACAGGATACACGTGTATAAACATCACACACACACTCTTTCTCCACAAATGATTATTCTTTTTAATACAAGTTTATACTGTTTTTATCTATATCTCAGAAAAACAGCTTGCATTAAACGCGACCAATCTTGACTTGGATCTTTCTGAATCTTTTACTACTGTTTCACTGTTTATTTTTATATTTTTGTGACTGATGAAAACTTGATCATTCATCATCGTTTAAATCGAATCATTCGTAAATCGGTTAAAAGGAAATTAATATTCAGCATTGCTACCAGTTTTACCCACCATATAAATATACCCCATAATGGAAGACTGACTGACTGACTGATTCCTAGCAATATTCCAGCAACATCACGGTGGGGGACACCAGAAATGGGCTTCACACAATGTACCCATGTGGGGATTCGAACCCGGGTTTCGGCGTGACGAGCCAACGCTTTAACCACTAGGCTACCCCACCGCCCCCCATAATGGAAGAACCACGGTGTAGTGAGCGACTGAATGTTGTCTAACGCTGTAATCAACAATATTCAAGCGGCTGACTGTACATAAATTTGTGCTCACTCACTTCACTTGTTTTAGCATATAGGACATACAGACTATTTTATAGCCACCTGCGATTTGAACAAAAGATACCTATTACAGCAAGATTAACGGCATCGGGTGGTCAGGCTTGCTACCTTGGTTGACACATATCATCGTATCCCATTTGCTCATGCTGTTAATCAGTGGATTGTCTTGTCTAGAACTGATTACTTACAGACCGTCGCCATATAGCTGCAATATTGCTGAGTGCGGCGTAAAACTAAATTCACTCACTCACTACAGCAAGACTACATTTCCTGCCTGAGATACTCCACTGTGACAGCGCAAAGGTACATTTAGTGGATGAACGGAATGGTCACTAAGTTGGATACTGACAGGTCCTAACTTTAAGTGCCTAGCTTCTCAAGTTCAATATGCTTAAAGAAGCTACAATAAGATTATAGTTAAACATGAGTCGCTCACCATTCCTGAAAACACGGACCGCCTCCGTGGTGTAGCGGTTAGAGCGTCCGCCCGGAGAGCGGAAGGTCGCGGGTTCGATCCCCGACCGCGTCATACCAAAAGACGTTAAAATATGGTACTTGTTGGTCCCTGCCTGGCGCTCGGCATTAATGGGTACAACAAGGACTGGTCGGATCGGAGTCAGTATAATGTGTCTGAGTGGGGTATTCATGATTCACTGCGGCATGGTATCTCAGTGGGCTAGCACTATAAAACCAGCTTCAGTCTGGGCTAGTACAAGCAGCCGCACATACACATACACACGCATGCACGTCGTCATATGAGCGAAATATTCTCAAGCACGACGTTAAACCCAATTTCACCTCACCTCACCTCCTGAAAACACATTGCTCAAAGGTACCTTAATCATGGCTCCAATCGATAGGTCGTTTCTCTCGGGTTCATGTCTTTGTTGGTACCGAGTTCATTGCTAGAATGCAGATCGCATTCGTTCACTTGGGATTAATTGTTCCATTGCTTGGATCTTCACAGGACTCGTGGCTACTGAGTGGGGTTCGAGAATATAGACCGTGTTTGTACTCGGCGTTTTAATGGAACAGAGATAGGCGTTAATCCTCCGGAGCTTAAACGACATTATAAATGGGGTAGACTTCACACGCCGATAGGCAACAAAGCACAAATGTCCTCTACACAGCTGAATATGGCAATAACATGATTGTCAGCTCACAGATGGAGGTATATGACCCTCGAGCATGTCGGCATAACTCGCTACCCCCACCCCTTTATATCCCACCCACGCCGTGTCAGTCCCACCTTGCGTCCTCAACAGGTGCACACTCACGGTGATCTGTGGGGTTGATTCTGCCCTGTGATATTTGAAGACGTGGTTTCACTTTTACCTTGTGATATGGTGGGTGGCGGGTTCCTGGTGGGCGGGTTATCGAGTGAGTGAGTGAGTGAGTGAGTGAGTGAGTGAGTGGGTGAGTGTGTGAGTGAGTGAGTGAGTGGTGTCCTCCCATAAGAACTACATCCCATAAGAACTACAGCTTAAAACAACACGTTATGGTCCGGTGCACAGATTAATTACATGCTGTTACCTGCGTCTGCTTAATGGATTTGCCCAACAGAAAACAAATAAAACATATATGAAATTTTTGCTGCGGCAGTTCATGTTGGTTTTGAAAGTAAATAGTTTGTCTTCACAAAATGTAAATTTGCAGTCTTCAGTGAACAAGTTCCTCATCGAGGTGTTTGACATTTTGTTACACTGACTGATAAACCTTTTTTCATAGTATCACTTTTATACAAAATTGGAAGATTTGCTTTTATAATGGGCATAATTCTACAGTTATTAGGATTGTAGGTACAAACAAATGGAAGAATGCCCATCTATGTATTTGTTTCTTTTTCATAAGTGTCTCTCTTGGGACTTTTACTGCTTTATGAACAGCATTTTCAACTACCTAAGAAGATATGTCTTATATATCTATTACATATTACCTATTGTCATTAACTGTAGCGTCATACACATGATGACGACATAGCTACTACCCTTTTGCGTCGCCTGTGATGACACTTAATTTTCATTGTGCACATGAAAAGCCGTTGAACGGCGACAGATCTTGTGCAGATAAAGTCTGGAGTTTTATATGTAGATGTACAGATAGTTAATCTATAGATAGGCTTATATATTTAGTGTGATAATTTAGTGTCACTTTCATCCTCAGTGTTCAATCTGATCCATGTAGAACTAGTTTAGCCCAGCTTCAATAAGTAGCCATTTGCATCGTGGTACTGGATTGCAGTCTATAAACAATACTATTTTAACTTAAAACCTCTTTCGTTTATATTTCACCTTTACTCCAATATACTAAGCTTGGCTTGTTTTTCCCCTATCATATGAATACAAGAACATTCACTACCTACAGCACACCCTTCTCTCTTGTCCTTTACTTTCTGGTTACTACCTTCACAGCAACATAATTACTGGTCCATATGATGTTAACTTATAAGCATGTAGTTCTTCTGGGTGAGCTGATGGACTGTGCTCATTACATGCCATGGGGGTGCCCCTACTCAGATAATTAATCCCTAATTAATCCCTGTAGTTAATTTGGGATGTAGTTCAAATGGGATGCAGTTCTTATGGGAGTAAACCGCGTGAGAGGGCGGGCGAGCGAGCGAGCGAGCGAGCGAGTGAGTTAATGAGTGA
Source organism: Haliotis rubra (assembly GCF_003918875.1). Lineage (NCBI taxonomy): Eukaryota > Metazoa > Mollusca > Gastropoda > Lepetellida > Haliotidae > Haliotis > Haliotis rubra. Next base: position 477,898 of record NW_025767512.1, read on the forward strand.
GTGAGTGAGGAGTTTTTGGTAGCTGTGAAATTGAGTGAGTGAGGGAATGGGTGTGTGTGAGTGAGTAAATGAGTGGGGTGGTTGGCGGCATGGAGGTAATCGATATTGAGAGCAGTAATTAAGTTGATCAACGCCCCAATCAACGGTCTGCCAGCTTTAAGAAAAAGTCACCAAAACATGTTGCATGTCTTAGACCACTCTGATGAAAACGGAAAGCTCATGACACAAATCAGGGTGAGTAGGGATTCGAACTCACCATCATTGGTGTCCTCCACGCCCGTGGCGCGGAACTATCAGATGACGGTACCATCATATAAGTATAAATATATATAAATAAAAGTAATATTTTTTTAAACCAAAGATTGGGTTTGTTAAATATATGCTTAACACATACAGTGAGTGAGTGAGTATTTAACACTGCAACACGAACAAGGTGGGTGTCTCAAGGGTAAGATGGAACTCACCATCTATTTGGGTGCACGCACATGCTTGAAATGAGAATGATTCTTAACGTACACGTTTGAAATCCCGTCACTGTACTGTTGTATTGCTTATGGAAAAGTTCTGGTACAAGTACTGATGATGCTGTAGCGTAAGCTTTGGTAATGCTTATCGTAATATTGGATGGTTGTTGGTGAAAGTATCACCCACCTTTTTGTCTGTTCTCGATTACTAGCAGACGACATTGTTTTTCATAAAGGACACCGGTTCTATTCTTCATGCTTTGTATACTATTCAAAAAAAGAAACGCGTAACCCAGAAATCTGTTGCAAAAATGTATTTTCAAACATGTATAACTCATCCACAAATAGACTTTAGGAAATGAATTTTTGCATCAGTTTAGAACAAGGAAATGTCTATATAACCAATTGCAAGTGGATAATTTTAGATAACGGAGACCGGAGCGCCATGGTGACGACGTAGAACGGGCTTGCCGTCGGATCTCCTGGTTCTCAATCCAGTCTCTTTCAACCTGTTCTGTACAGTTTGACCGGATATCCTCCAAAGTCTGTGCTCGCACCCGTGGCAATACGATCACGCAATTGCAGTACCCGGATGTACCGATCTTTGGCCACAGTGGTGACTCCAGGTCAGCCTGTACGGGGACGGTCATTTGTTATGTCTGTTTGGCTGTAACGAGCTGCACGCCGTGATATCGTGCTCAGACTAACATTCAGACGCCTGGTAACAGAAGATTGATTGGTAATCTCCAGCATGCATTCTTTCAATGGCGATGTTCCGTGTCGCAGCGTCAAGACGTGGCGTAGTAATTTGACCTTGAAACTCCTTCAAAACGAATGCCGATTTCAGAAAGTAATCTGGATTTTTATAGCCAGACAGTGCATGCTGCAATTTCAACTGGAAGGTGATTTCTGTTGCGTTGTGGTGATGCCTTTTATAACCTTGTAAGAAATCTCATCAAAATCAACATTTTCAGGTAAAGTCATTTTTTACTTGTGCAATTGTGTAAACTCATGTTATCAACACGTTTGTCGCATATTTTGACGATTGTTTCAACACAATAGGTAATTAATAGATTTTTCTGCCTATGCGTTTCTTTTCAGGATAGAATATTTTCAGAATGACTTTACCTGTTTACATTAACCGCCTAACCAAATTCTTGCAGTCATCTATCTTGTTTGTATAACGCAGACCCCAATTATATAGACGTAGCAACGTTGTACCTGGTAAATATCATGTGCTATTTTATTAGTCCCGTTATATTGGGGGAAAATACATCTGATGTATTTATTATACACAGAATGACAATATGTAAAATCACAGGAATATTACACCGAAATGGAATGCCTTTAGTTTTCGTAGAATGAGGTTTATTCCCCTAAATCTAGCACCGCCTCTTTGGTCAAGTCGATTGTGCGCCTGCCTTTGGGGCGGTGGGTGAGTGGCACCACAGTCGCACCACACCAAAATACTTTAAATAATGATGCTTATGGTTACCGGGGGTGGAAGTGGCACCACAGTCGCACCATACCAAAATACTTTAAATGATTATGCTTATTCTTACCTTGCCACGTGCTTGGCATGAAGAACTGCAAGAACTTTGGCTTAGGTAAAACACACGCACGCACGCACACGCGCGCACGCACACACGTGATATGCAACGAGACGTTTATCCCATCCCATCCCGCCTTACCTATATTAAATTCAGCTGTGGTGAATACAAGTCTATGCCGTGATCGAGTCACCCAGTTTGAAAGCTGTCTACATTTAGCAACATCGGTACAATTTCTAACAGGTGATTCGTGTGCTCAACCGTGCATTATAATTTCATTTAATAACCATCAACGGGCATTTTTATTCATTCAAGCAGTAACACTATCATTTACGTCAAGACGAGCACATACGTTTATCATAACCTTTAATTTGTCCTAGAAATGACTACATCAATAGACATAATATGCTTAGTATACACGCATTTTTCTCGTCAGTGTTAAGTAAAAACTGTGTATGTTCGCTCGGCTGCTCGGTAAATACCGAAATACGGCTTTGTTAGCTCGTGACCCCGATACCTTACGATCACGTGACTAAGCAGACGATACAAGCACCCAGACGACACAACACCTCGAGACTGTGGGAAATATAACTCGCGAGTATTGGACGCTACTTACAGACGATAAATTATGACTAAAATAAACCAGTTGGTGTTTTTCGTGAGTGTCTTCATCCTCGTGGTGTGTCTATTGGAGTTTATCGAAGGCAGAGGGATATTACGTCGAAAACACGAGAAAAAACAAGCACGGAGATCGGATGATTCTGTTGAGATATATTTTAAAAGAAAGTCGCCGGAAAACACTGATGTCGTTTGCCACGGTTCAGGTAGGATAATTAAGAATATCATATGTACAATTTATCACAGTTTACCAGTTTCTGTTCAACTTTTACCATCTATGTTCAGAGACTCTCAAATTTATCAGTAATCAAGGACGAGTTTCATCAGAACATGTATTATCTCGCGATATGGAACGACATTAAATCAACCCACGACATGATGTCGTGATCCAGTGACAGGGTAGCGGATATTAGACAGATGATATATTCTCCCGTCACCAGTATTCGCCATATCGACAACGTCGTTTCATATCCCATTTATTTCGTGCCCTACACCTAGGTCTCGGTGACTAGGTAGAAAAGCATGTTTAACTTCAATGGATACACCTGAAAGTTTTTAGGTCAGGTTAGTGAAATGTTCAAGGCTTGTTTGTGGCGATACAAACACATATTTACCCAATACAAACATCCATTACATCTTGGATACCTACATATTTCTAGTCACGTGTTTACTGTATTTTAATTAATGGCATTGAAGTATTATCAATTTGATTCCATTGTTATCATGATTGACATTCAACCAGTATTTAGTTAAATTAACAATGGTATAATTAACCTAGTTATAATAAAACCATAATTCAAGGATTTTAAATTGCGTATGACTTTCAATAATTGAAAATTTCTTGATAGGTAATCGTGATCATAGTTATTTTCCACCTTTTGTGGTAATGGGGTAATGTCGGTATTTGAGATAGGGTATAATGCGTCGAGTACTAGTATCTGCTTGAGAGGAATATCCGGTTATAACAAATGATAACGACGGCCGACCAGGATAGTGTTGATCTATTTCCTTCACAGTAAAAATACATTCATCATGCACTGAATGTTAACTATAGAAATACCACGAGACAACTTTCAGCCAAGTCCTTTTACATAGGATCTTCCCACCCTTAGTGTCTCGTGCTGTTGCATCATATAGACAGTTGTACTCACAGTGCGGGAAGGCGTAGGCAAGTTTGATCGCATTCTGTTGCCCTTTACTGAATGGGTTACCACGTGCATGGTGCTTCAGCACCTACATAGCATCTCAGTGTCTGTAACTAAGTATAATATTCCGCATCCGTGATGAGCATTATTATATTTTCATAATCATTATTTTTATTTTCTGTGTATTGAGACGTTACCGGGCTAAATATACTATCATGTCCTCGCCTGCAAGAACGACGATCTCCAATACATGCGACAAACATACAACGCAGTTACGTTGTGTTTGACATATATGGGTCGGTAGATAGGTTACGAATTATTGCAGTTTTTATGACAGAGTGAAACGTGATTAGAAACGGTGTCAGTTAGGATAATGGCTATGTCAGAATACCAGAAACAAGAATTTGTTCCACGATTCCTGGCGTCATCCACTGTAGACACATTGGACGTTCTGTGTAGCATGGCCATGTTGACAACTGTTGACAAAATGCATGTTTTTGATTCAGTCTCTAGCAGTAAAAATAAATATAGGTTTTGAAATGAATGTCAACTCAAGTAGTATTACAATACACTGGTGGTTGTATACCAGAGGTTTCATTATTACGCTTTACTGCTTTGATGATCAAAGTAAAAATGATAAAACGCGGAGAGCTTAGCATGCATTGTCCATGGGAAACCAATGTTAAAGTGCAGAGGTACTGACGGAACCTAGTTTATGTGGGGTGCATGGTGTTGGAAAGACGGAGACGCTGTTTATTGTCGGGGAACAAATGTTTTCAAATACTTTTGAGCTCTAGCTACACTTTGAATCACACAAACGCCGTTTTACGTGCGTAGGCTTTTTGTCAATTTACGTCCCGCTCAGTAGTACAGACGCATGAATGAAGCTCCCAGATCTATTATGGTGTGGCTGATCGGCAGTTGCGTATTGGTCGAAAGAGAACATGCGACTTCTGAGTGTCAGATGATGGCGACTTGTCATGTGAACAGGTATGCGGAGGGAGGGGGACTCCGAGGGGGAGTATTTAACCAGGACCAGCAGCGGAGCAACTCTCTGTTTACAAAGTTCCTTGACAATCTTGCAGTCAGGGCAGACTGAGCGAAAACACGTAGAAGGGAATTCCTTCCCCCTCGACACTGACAAACCCGACCCACCTGAGTCTGGGCAGATCACGTGACCAGATCACCCCATCTCGTCAACTGAATGTTGTTAAAACCTGTACACGGCAGGTTCACGGAAATTTTCACGCCGACTTTCACTTAAGCCCCTTTTTATAAAGGTTAAACATATAATACCGTCACGTTTCCTTTGTTTTTAATGCCTTCCGTGTTTTATTTGTTAGACACATGGGGTTTTGTTGTGGCTGGTTAACAACTGACTCTGATATATCAAACTTCGTGTTTGCTGGAATGGTGATGGTGCAGCGCTGATTGTTGTCGTCACCTCATGACAGTCAGTCAATCAAAGTCTGCATTGTGAACACGAACCGCTGTTTTGAATATGTTTATATCAACAATGGTCGAGAGAGGTCACTGTTTAGATTTCATCCAGTGCGATGGGTTTTCGATGTTCGGTGTGTTTTCGATGTATGACGTTCAAAAAGGTGAGGGATATCTGAGTTCAAACTGTGAAGGGAACCTGTACAATATGAGTCATATCACATCTCGAAAAGAGACGAGATTTAGGGTACTCACTTCAAATATGGCACAGCAATTAATAAACAAGTGTAGTAAGTGTACAGACTAGACAAATTGACAACACCCCTTTTAAATAAATACAATGCAATCGGGACAAAACTTTAAAGCTTCCATGTGTTTTATGAGAAAAATCGTATTTTGTCACACGCTCTTAAAAATCGGTAAAACATTTTATGCGTTGTCTATTGTGGACATCACAAAACCAGGGTAATCCTTTTAGTATGATATTCCCAGCGAACACCCGCGTGAATCATGTTCAAAGGGTATCGGGTACATCGTCACGTCGTGATTCATCTAATGACCCATTTAATGCATATCTGGAGTAAGATGGGCCCCCTGTGCGATGTCGGGTGTAGGCTTGAAGGTGCAACCTTGTGAAACGACGTGAGGCTAATTACGCCGGAAGCAGATTTTGTTTTGTTATGCTGTTGATGACAAACATTATCATGAACCAGAGTGTTCTACTTTGTACCGAGGAGCCACGGTGGTCTGCTGTTATAAGTCGTAGTTTTCGTTAGTGTGGAGTTGCGTCCCTTAGTTTGTGCAAGGATCGGCTGGTCACGGGTTTGAATCCTTATATTCCTAAGATCCAGCCTTTTGTATTGGTTTGTCAAGAGCTAACCTGTGTTCCTGGTTTTCCACCAAATTAGTCAACTTACTTTGTTCGAGGGCGGTGGGGTAGCTTAGTGGTTAAAGCGTTAACCCGTCACGCTAAGACTTAGTTCGATTTCCCACATGGGTTAATGTGAAGTCCATTTCTGGTGTCTCCCGCAGTGATATTGCTGGAATATTGCTAACAGCGGCGTAAAGCTAAACTGACTTACTCTTGTGCGGACTTATCACGAAACTCATTCACTAGTTTGTATTTTATTAACGCCACAGGTAGCAGTGTTCCAGGTATATGACGGTGGTATGTAAGCAAGGATCAGCCATGCTGGTCCAAGCAACCCATTGGTTAATGCCATTAGCAGGGCTCCACGCCGCCGGTTCCACTCTCACAATCAACCATGTCTTTCAGCAATTTGATCAGTAATTGAACTAGAGCTGTAACGATGCATCTAACTATCGATGGATTGCAGTTGTTGAGTGTCCAATAGCAATTAATCGATGGCAGAAACGAAAACCTATCGATGCATCGATAGTATGTGTGACTGTCGATAGTTTAGTAATTGACTTTCGTTGATAAATGCGCAGCGCAAAATACAGGAAGTACCAGCTTGCTTGGTGCAGACTTGCAGCTTCACATTCGTAACTACTCGTGTCATTCCGGCAAGGTCACGGAAAGAGGCGAGTAGTTACGAATGGCAGCTTCATTGAGTTTATGTTTTAACTGTTTACTTGATCTAGGTTTCAAGTTTCTTGTCAGTTATTAAAAGAGACTGAAACTACGCCAGCTTGTTTTTATTTCATATAAACTATACATTCATTTGGGAAATGACTTCAAATGACATAATTCAAGGAGAAAAATACTATTACAGTATAGTTGATCGCAATAGTGTGTTGCAATAGACTATCGCTATCGCAATAGTTGTTTCCCCCTCAATAGTCACCCCTAAATTGAACAGCAGTATCTCGGCGTTCTGATTTTGAATTTCTGATGGAACTATTTCTACACCCTATAATGATAATGTGTTCATATAATGTCAGATATTGACGAGGAAACGTGATAATGCTAAACATTCGGCCGCTGGGGCTCAAAATATATCTTGACATTTACATTAATCACCAAATTTTCGTTAAAATGGATTTATTATGAACGATTTAACAAAACACAACTGTTAAATACGTTTTATAAGAAATCAAAATTGTAATATTGCTGGTTAGCTGGTCTCTAGCTTGATTAACCGGACCCTATTCAGAAATATACCCTGATATTCCATGAGGCTGTGTTCATGCAGTTCGGTAGCCTTGTGGTTGAAGTGTTCGCTTGTCACACGGGAGTTCTGTTCCAAAACTGAAACAGTCTGTGAAGCTCATTTGTAGCATCTCTTCAATGTTCCATACAACCTGCAGCGGTGTGTCTCACTCTGGACGTGTGGGCACAATATGTGAAGTCCATTTCTGGTGTCCCCTGTCGTGGTATTGCTGGAATATTGCTAAAAGCGGCGTAAAACCAAACTCAGTCAGTCAGTCAGTCAGTGTTCCATACGACCTGCAGCGGTGTAACTCTCACTCTGGACTTGTGGGCACAATATGTGAAGTCCATTTCTGGTGTCCTGCCGTGGTATTGCAGGAATATTGCTAAAAGCGGCGTGAAACTAAACTCACTCACTCACATTGACTGAATTATCCCAATTGTGTAGATCGGTGCTCATGCTGTTGATTATTGGCTTGTCTGGTCCAGACTCGAATATTTACAGACTGCCCCCATATAACTGGACTGCAGCGTAAAACTAAACTAACTAACTATAACTCTCTCTCTCTCTCTCTCTCTCTCTCTCTCTCTCTCTCTCTCTCTCTCTCTCTCTCTCTCTCTCTCTCTCTCTCTCTCTCTCTCTCTCTCTCTCTCTCTCTCTCTCTCTCTCTCTCTCTCTCTCTCTCTCTCTCTCTCTCTCTCTCTCTCTCTCTCTCTCTCTCTCTCTCTCTCTCTCTCTCTCTCTCTCTCTCTCTCTCTCTCTGGACTTGGTAAAGGGACCTGGCTGTTGATGGAGACTTCATTAACTAACACCCCAGGCTCCGGGTTCGAATCCTGTCGTCACTACCATATGTTCAACCCGATTTGGTGCTAGCCCGCCAAGATTATGCTACAAAAAAAGGAGAGAAATCTTGTTTTATGTTACTATTTGCACATTTACTTTCGGACGTGCACACCACACACCAACTTGGGGAAGAAACATGATTTTATCATTGTTCCTGAAGAGTTACCATATGCAGGTATTTCAGTTGCGCTGGCCACGTGTTATTGGCTGGACTCTCCCAGGGAATCAGGTACCGGACTGCAAATACCAAAGTGTCTTTTCTTAAACATTACCTTCACCAAATTCCACCTCCACAGCGCTCTGCACTGAGTAAATAGTGTTGTTTTGCTTCATAACAAGAATATTGTGTTTAAACAATATCACAAAACAAAGGTAGGGTTCCCCTTTGTAGCTGGGTATGGTAGGGATTACAGTTCTTCATACCATTATTATAATGGCTGACACATTATGGGAATATTGGCATCCCATAAATAAGCTGGTTGTGATTTGTAAAGCTATTAGTCAGCTAAAGTTCCAAGGCAGATGCAACTGATGAAGACAAGATGTCCGCATTCTCTTTGCTTTGAACCTTCAATTCGAAATTATCCAGAGCGGCTGTGTGCGGAATTGGAAATACCTGCGCTGTACCCATTATTGCGTCACATACCGCAAGACGACTACTACTACCACCACCAGGTCCACCATCACCACCTCTACTACTTCTACGACGACCCACCATCACTAGGCTACTACTGCTGCTGCTGCTACTACTACTACTATTACGTCTACTATTACTACTACTACTACCACTACAACAACTAGCTACTCCTACTACTACCACCACCACCATCACCACAACAACTTCTACTACTACGACGACGACCACTACCACCACTACCTGAGCCCAATCCAAAAAGGTGAGGGTGGGAGGTGAAGATCCCAACTGTCACTCGGGGAACACAATCCCATAAACGAAATCAAAACACAGGTTGACACCAACGAAATAGAAAGGAAGATACTTCTTCATGTAAAACATAAAATTTGCGCATTCGTCGAACTGAAGAGCAAGCAGCATTAGGTGGCTGAGTCCCACGGCGTATTCAGTGTGGGGAGTACACACGTGGTGACCTGGACTACACTCGCACCTCTCTCACCTTCCCCGTGTCCGCGCTTAGAGGGGCCTTGTTTGGGTTGGATATTGTCCCGAACTTAGCTGCTTCAATAGATCAAGCGAAGAATTTGCTCGATATTATAAAGGAAAAAAAATACAATTTTTGTACTATGAAACCGTGGAGTCTATAAATTAAAGCCAGGTTTTAATAACCCAACAACCCCCTAAAAACAACCATCATACGCACGCACGCACGCACGCACCACTCACTCACTCACTCACTCACTCACTCACTCACTCACTCACAGCAGCAGCAAACAACACCGCCGCCGCCACACAACAACGCGCCGCCGCCACCACCACTAAAACATATTATTAACAGAAATGCAGTCAGTATCACACGCCACCTACAATGAAGATTTAAAAATATATAAACATGGAATGGAATGAGGGAACACATGAAAGTACAAGTGTTCCTTTATTCTTTTCCAGGTTTCTTAACAAGGTATATATGTGTTGCGCTGTGGGTGAAATTCTGGAATAAATAAAGGAACACTTGCATTTTCATGTGTTCCTTCATTCGTTTCCATGAGTATATATTTAGGTTACAGACCTACTCGCTACCCTGAAGTTGGCCACTATTAATCCCTCAATTATCAGTGAGTATCGTATTCAGTTCTGTAGTGATAAATACGATAGGCCCAGTCGGTGTTACACGTATGATTAGAGTCCCATGAGAAGGAGGCATCGCTAATAAGCTGCCAATCAAATATAGCTGAGGTGCGAGACGGATGTTCAGGAAAGTTACTGATGACAGTTAAGGGGAAATGACAGTCAGTTCCCAGACACAGATCTGGAAGCGAATACATCCCTTCTTGGTGGTTATAACAGGAGAAATGAGGTACAATACACCTCGAGCATGTTCCTCATCTCGAAAGCCCAAATCAGAGGCCATATAACCTCAGTAACCCATGCTTGTAGTAACAGGCGACTAACGGGATCGGGTGGTCAGGCTCGCTGGCTTGGTTGACACATGTCATCGGTTCCCAATTGCGCAGATCGATGCTCATGCTGTTGATCACTGGATTTATTTACAGACCGCCGCCATATAGCTGGAATATTGCAGAGTGCGGCATAAAACTAAACTCACTCACTCACTCACTAAAGCAGGCATCAGCGGGGTAGTGTTCGGGTGTGTGCCGGGAGAGCGGAAATGACGTGTTGGATCCCCTAGCAGCGTCCTTCTGGTGAAAGATGGCGGCGGTGTGTGGTCCTGTGCTTAGAGCCCAGGTCACAAATCAGCTGAAATTAAGCAACGTTGGTAAGGGAGAGTCTTTGGTGGATGACCATGTTTGGCAGCTTGACTCCTGAGATTTTCTAGGAGGTCACTCCGTGATCTCACCTTATGCAAGTGAGTTTGTTCACAATTACCTCTGGTCATCCAGCAGAAAATGGGTACCCGGTGAGAGAAGCCATACGGCTATTAATCTTCTAGCGCCTCACAGGCAGTTAGGGTTATCGGGGGTAATAATGTCCATTGTGTTGTATGCCGTTAGAGCATGCCCGTGGAGTTCAGCGCTATACAAGTGGCCTTATGGTTATATATTATCACAAGATGGCACTTCCTATTGTTGCCTCTCCCTCGGCATTAAGGGATATTTCACCGGTTGGGACGAAGTCCGCGCAATGAGTGAGTGAGTGAGTATGGTTTTACGCCTCTTTTTGCAGCATTCCAGCAATATCACGACGGGGGTCACCAGAAATGGGCTGCACACTTTGTGGGGAATCGGACCCGGGTCTTCGCGCGACCAGCGGACGCTTTAACCACTAGGCTACCCCACCGCCCCTGCTTCCGTGTTTAACTGCTGCGTTGCATCTAAGGGTGCTAGCACTGTTTAGTTAGATGGACATTACTACATGAGTGAAATAACTTTGAACGCGACATTAGACCCCATCAGACCCACTCACGTACAAAAGCATGAACCTATTCATTTACTATAATGACTGTGTGGCAATTACAGACTGTAATAGGCTGTTCAAATGCCACTATTGTTATCAACAAAATATATATTTTGACACTAAGTGATCTATTAAAATGATATTTTGCTTTTAATGACACCATAAAAAGCTTTAACCTACGTATTGTATTGTTAGACCAGACAGTCGAACGCAATGTTCCACAACCCAAAATAGGCCCCTATTATTCAAACAAATGCTTCAAATCGCCTGATTTTCGATCGTCCGATTTTCATGAATGAACAGACAATGTGTTTACACTACCGCCCACTTGGGGGCGCTGTAATTATCCGGGTATTCACGCTCTTATTTCACATCCATTCACAGAGAGTTATGTCTCGTTCATTGAGGCCTGCTACCGCGTAGATCGTGAGCTGTCTTGGTATTTATTGAAAGGATTTCTTGAAGCTTTAAGTGAGCAAATATTATTTTTCAACAGCATTCAAGAATTATTGTTGAGCTATAGGGAACTCTGACTGTGTCTAGCACAGTCCCATTGGTCAATATTTTTCAAGACAGAGTTACAAGGTCACATGTCACAAATAACATACGACCTCTTTACACGACATGCACCTCAACGAGTGTTGTCATAAACTCGGCGTGTTCTTAAAATACAGTTCCTTAAGATATGCTTTTAAGAAAAAAATTGTAAAATAATTCGACAGGATTCTTTCCCGATTAAAACTGAGTTGTAAATGACATTTTCTCAACAGGCTTATTTTCCCATAACATAAACTCGGTGTGTTCTTTAAAAGAAAGTTCCTTCAAGATATATTTCTTTCCCGTATTAGACCCAATTTGTAAATGTCTTTTTTCGACAGGATTCTTTTCCGATAACAAAATGATAAATGCAGAAAAATGAAATAGAGGTTTCCGTAACTATCTTTCGTATTTTGCCTGTTGTCTAGACTGATGTGTTCTTTGAAACAAGTAAAATAGTTTTTGTAGGAATAGACATTGTTTGATATAGGTTTCAGCATCCATGGCCTTAGCAACATTTTCTAAACGTTTTATCGTACACATGTAGGGGACATTTTCACATTTGCCATATTGACAAACATTATTCTTACGTAATTCCCAATTTTGTTTTGCATCATAAGTTTCCGAGTTTACTCGTGATGAACACTTGACTTGCACTTGCATGTGTTTGTGACAGCTGCTGCTATTAGGAAAACCTTGTATCATCCCTACTTCATGGTGATCATAAACACATGCTTGTGATATAGTCCGGGACATAAACTGGATAATGCGTTTAGTCGAGATTTGTTTAGATTTTGTTGTTTTTGTCTTATATTTAATTGTTTGTAACATTCCAGACCAATATACTGAGAGACAAGTAAATATGACTACACTTAACAACTCAAAATCCTTCAACTCTGTAATGTGTACCCTTCAAACATTTGTTTTTCCAAACCAGCATTTGTGTGGGTTCCGATTCGGAATTGGTATCAACTGCTTGTCGTGTAAAGAGATCGGATTGTCAGGCACATTTGGCTGATATGTCATCGTGCCCTCGATGGCGTATACCAATCACTGCTTTGCCTATACAGAATCGATTATTCACTAAACACCATATTACCTTGGCTGTGTTAAACTGCGGTGGTACACTTCAGCATTCACTAACTAATTAAGCATGTCAATAAACATTTCAGAATTAACCGCAGAATATTTCTATGTAATAAAATTACCAGCTACTTGAACACACGCATTTTCTATAGCTTGCTGCAAGGGAATGTGTTTAATAGCGTTATTCACCGACACGGAAGGGTCATGGACAGGTACCTTCAATTCTACTGATTCTATTGGTCATTACCCTGATGACGTCATACAGCGTAAGCGGTCGGTTGAAGCGGGAAAATCTGCAGGGGCATTAAGCACCTCTACATTGTAGAATTCTTAAACGATCGTCCTTTAAGTCTATTATCCACAACAAATGTTTAATTTGGTGTTTACAGGTCCTCCGGTCTGACCTGATTCCTTCTTTGACGGACACGGGGGATTTGAATCTATCCCATTTCTGACCCCAATGGCATCTCGCTTATCCCATCCCCGCGTGTCAGAGATTTGTTGAGGAAAATAGAAAGTTTGAAAGGATGACAGGAAAATTAGCACAATCCACCGTGACGCTCAAGGTTAATTGGTAAAAACGATGGTTTAAGAATCGGAACGAGGTTTTATGAAGGGAAACTTGTGCAGATCTTAATACGGTAACATCTGCATACATGTCATCGTTCCTGTCACTGTTTTTCTGGGAGACCCGTGAAGATCCAGTGGTGGAAATAACTTTAAAATTGCTAGTGTACTCCGGTACAGGGGCACATGTAAAATCATTTGCCCTGATAATTTTTCCACTATACCGGCCATTTTCTTGTGGATTTTTAAATAAACAACATAATTAACATTGGAATATCAACTGGACACCGGTACAGTGTGATATACAAATTTGCTTGCCCGACAGAAAAAAACACTGGACTCGGGCGTCGGGCAATGGGTTATTTCCACCCCTGCAGATTCCGGCCAGAATTGTCTTCAGTAACCTATGCTTGTCGTGAGACATGGGGGTCGGGTGGTCAGGCCTGCTGACTTGGTTGACACATGTCATCATATCCCAATTACGTAGACCGATGCTCATGATGTTGATCACTCGATTATTTACAGACCGCTGCCATATACTGTAATACTGCTGAGTGCGGCGTTAGACAACAACCAACCAACATACCAAGTTTTTCTGGGCCTAAGGATATATATTCATACGTTCAGTGTATGTATGTTGTATGTTGTTATTGTTTTACACCGCTTTTAGCAATATGCCATCAATATCACTGCGGGGGATACCAGAAATTGTATACTTATTGTACCAATGTTTTGAATTGAACACAGGCGTCCAGCGTGATAAGCGAACGCTTTAACCCCTAGGCTACCTCATCACGTCACGTTTTGAACTACAGAAACTTTTTTAATTACTCTTTTCTCTTAAACGTGGGCTTGTGTTTCCATGTAGTCTCAATAGCCAGTCAGGTCGTAGTACATATGCCAATGCAGGGTAATTGTCGGTTTTCTTTTCATGGATGACTTGATTTCTTGACAGAGGCAATGCATTCCAAGATGTCTGAAAAATACAACGTAAATCACAAAAAACCGTGATTTAAGTACACCCAAATTCTTTCAGTTTTCTCACGAAACAAATAACATATATTAGCACATGCTATATTTGGTTACATAATTATCCACACAAACCGCGATTCACTATGAACAGTGCTGCCTTTATGCCCTGGTTGACGTGTGTGGTATTTTCCAGGTAAATGCACGTTCTTGAGCTCTTTGATCTTTTTAATGTGTGTTAGTGAAGGTCATAGCATGCGTCCAGGTAGACATCTCGCGGCCGATCTCCCTGTATGTGATTACATACCCGGCGACGACCATTTGATGATTGATATCCTTAATCGGGGCCAAATTAACTGAACATGGGGCCCACAGTGAGGTATCATTGTACCTTGGGTGGCTGCTAATACAGTTTATATTAGTTTGGGACCGGTAGGCATGAAGAAGAGCCCATTTCTGCTTTTAAATCAGTCAACATTTGAATCTCAAGCATGTTATATGTTAGGAAGGACTGAAAAAGAGAACTTTTCTATGGTCGAATATTAATATTATGAAAATATCCTAAAATGAAAAAAAAAAAGAAAACACAAAATGAAAAGGAAAATGAAGTCTGTAGGTGAAAGGCACATTATTGAATAGAAATAAATTGGGTATATACATGAATCTGTAGATGCAGTCCTTTGTCTACTCTTAAAATGCCCCCATGGAGTTTGAATGCCAGAATAGGCCACCAGTAAGATATACCTGAACTATAATTAATTCTATATGACAAACATCAGCGTTATCTCGGCGGTGCAGGACCCTTGACAATGTGTCATACGTTTATCTGATAGCTTCATTCCTCGCAGTACGACACTTGTTGTAATTCATGTACACGTGCTGTACATGACATGACGTTACAAGTATGATGCCGCCTTGTGCGATCCCAGAATGCAACATCATGTTTACCTCATGCGCCAACTGCAGGATATCGTCCATGAGCGGCAGCTTGTGTGATGTGAATGACAAATATCTGATTGCGCTATGCCCATTGTGCATCCGGTCTCAGTAGGTTTATGTGAGTATACGGGGCGTGGTGACCCTGGAAGAAGAATGTGTTATTCAGGACACGACGAACAATCTTTTTCCAGATCTTCAGTGAATAATGTTTAGTGAGTATGTATGTTGAAGTTATATTACATATACTGACGTTCAAAAGAAAGTACACACCTAGCGCTTTTGGATTGTTTTCCCAAAAAACTACGTAAATGTATTGTAAGGTGTTTTGATTGTGATTTCAGTTTAAACACGCTGTGTACATGTTCCCAATATCGTATTCTGAACGTAACTAAATATAAAAATTTATTCAAAATCCGGCAAAGGTAACACAATGACACCGCGACACAGAGTGTTGGTACAAGTCCAATGGCAGCACAAACACAATGTAATAGAATAGCAGGTAGTATAGCATTTGGGGCGGATACAGCTTTTTGAGAAAGGAGTGTGGGGTGCACACTATTCAGAAAGGGGGTCACACTCAATTTCACCCTAGTTTCAATGGTCATTTAATAAACTTGTAGGACAAACACACACAACCCCCCCACTCACACACACACACTCACACACTCACACACTGGATCCGCCTAAGAGCATAAAGGACAGTGGTGATAATGGTATCGTTGAGGCAAGAGCGGTCAAGCTTCCAAAATAGGCCTAGGCAGGGAATCCGGGGCTGGAAGTGACTGTTGGTCTTGATCTAAGGTGCGATGAGATATGTCTGTGCGTGCTCAACCTATATAGTCTAAATACCTCCTGGAAGGTGCTGTCACATGCTGGATTACTTTTAGATTCCATATTAGACTCCCAGTACTGATATAGCAGTTAGCACCGACTTATCTTTCTGGAGCCCCTCGGGCATCTGGACCACCACTAGGCAAAAACAGCGTGCACTGTACAATCCATTTATAAGAAATAGCGTCGTTTACAGATGTAAGATGTCCATTTTGCATTGCATCAATGACATTGGTTCATCCTACTCTGACCAAACTAAACCAAGAAACATGTAATCATGTATGTTGAATAAGAGAGCGACTGTTGCGTTACGCCACTGCGAGCACTTCTGGACATGTCAAGACGAAAAACAACATGAACTGGCTTCAGATATTTTGTCCAGGAAGGATCAAACCTTTTTTCGAAGCAAACACTTTAACCATGTGCCTCCATGGACACTGATGTCACATAGGATCAGGGCTGGCTGTACTTTGTATTTTAGTGCACATGGAAATAGTACAGGCGCAGTTAAAGTTTGTTCCTGCACATCTCGTGGCGCATCTGACTAACTGACTGAGTTTAGTTTTACGCCGCTTTTAGCAATATTCCAGCAATATCACGGCGGCGCATCTGGGCTTAACAAATGTGGGGAATCCCGGTCCCGCTGTCTTAGGATGTGGCGCATCTTGAACAAAATGCATCCCCATGTCTTAGGATGATGTTGTTTATTGTTGTTTATTCCGTAGGTAAAGTGGTAAAGTGATAAAAGTGTAATGGCCAGATTCAGCACATATCCTACTCGAGTTCTTCATATGCAGACCCATGAAGATACGGGTTAGAATTGGTCTTCAGCAACCCATGCTTGTAGTAAGAGGGGACTGGCGGGATCGGGTGGTCAGGCTCGCCGACTTGGTTGACACATGTCATCGTATCCCAATTGCGTAGATTGACACTCATGCTATTTCTCACTGGATTGTTTGGTCCAGACTCGATTATTTACAGACCGCCGCCATATAGCTGGGTAATTGCTGTGTGCGGCTTTCAACAGCAAACAATCAATTCATATATGCATCTGTTCATTTTTATTCCAAGGACATGGACGTAAATCATAGCAATAACACTAACGCTGTTGTTGTCTACACCGAGTCTGACAGTAAAGAAAACCACACACGAAGTAAAAGGTATGTAAGCCCCAACGTTCATTCAAAAACAGCAGGTGCCAAACATCAACATGCCTACATACGAGAATGTACATACGCATAGGTATACATGGAATCGGCAATGTTTTAATTCATCCTCTCGTACAACTCTGGGAAACCACAGGGCAGTTTAATGCCTCGTATTATGTATGTAAAGGGTTTAACGGTTGGGGCACCATGAAGTTATACACTCTGTGGTACAAAGGCAACGTTGTGGACTCCTGAAGGCAACACAGCCTAGTTGTACACACCAACACTAATGTATGCCTACTCACACCTGCCTGACTCAATGGAGCAGTCTTGTTTGTCGGGGTATTTACACGACATTTACATGTCATTATCTGCTTTCTGGACGTACATGGCGGCGTCATTTGAAAAAAGCTGCTATCTGTGGGGAGGATATACCGGGGTCATATGTTTTAGGCACAACTGTAGATAATGGACGCAGAAAAAAATCCAGAGGGTCGCGCAATATCTATTGTACCCACAACACATCTATGACTTTGTAAAGTGAGTGAGGGAGTTCAGTTTTACACCACTTTTAGCAATATCACGGCCTGGGACACCAGAAATGGGCTTCACACGTTGCACCCATGTGGAGAATCGAACCCAGGTCTTCAGCGTGACGAGCGAACGCTTTAACCACTAGGCTACCCCACCGCCCGGTCGGAATACAAATTGGCTATAATGAAAGTGCAGATGGGTGTCAAGATATACCCAGCAGCAGTGTTTGGTTGTTTGTTTCTGAGCAGTTAGTGCATTATACATCATTCCAAATGCTCAATGATTCATTCCAGGCTCTCAAGAAAAGGTACAGTTCTCTACACTGTTACTTCACAGGACCCTCGTTTTGCCCGAAGGGACCCATTAAAAATAATAATTAGGGGTCCCCCGGACCCCCATGTTTGTGAGTCGAGGTAAAACCCTGGTTTTAGGGAAACAAACCCACCTTTAAGAGTGTATATTGACAAGTCTATAATTGGATGACGTGCTTTATCATATCGATATACATTAGTATTATGTGTTCGAGGAGAGAAACAAACGTAATACTGGAATGTTTGTTGACAAGATTATATATTTTGGCGCAATGCATGTTTATGGACAGAAAGGCATCAATGACGTATGCGAACAATATCCCGCAGCGGGTGACGTATGTCACATTGTTGTATCACACAGGTTTGTGGAATATTAATTGTGTTTAACACGGCGCTATATGCTTTCGAATACTGTCTTTATCACCATGCAAAGAATGCAGACAGAGCTTCAATAGACGACCGTCATGGCGAACTATCCTTCATTACATGTTTCTGTGTGGACAAACAAGTAATTGTTTGAATCCACTGGCATGCAAATGGGCTTCTTGTGTGTTTCCTCCATATCATATAGTTTTGAAAATAGTCTACTTCGTGGCTGAAAACCCTGTGCGCTCATGAATGGAGTATTTTTCCTGGTTTCACAGGTTAGGTGAGACATTGCGCAAAGGTCTACATTGAACCAACAATATAGGGTTAGCGTACCGACGCTTATGCTATCAATCATTGGTTTGCTTGTTCCAGACTCGATCAATTACAAGTTGCTATGATATATCTAGAACAGTAGCGAATTGCCCAGGTGTGATCATTGTTTAAACTGTGATTACGTGTATATACTATCCCGGCAGGTGATAAGCCCGAACAGTTACACGCTGGTTTCGAATACGACAGCTTAACTGGAATACTGTTTAAAATGACCTCGAACTTAAAGGTCAAATGCAACCGAAAAATCATACATAATTAAAACACAATTATCACTTATTCATGGCATATAATATACATAGCTGATTATGAAAAAACATATAAGCAAAATTATAAGCGTACAATCGCAAATCAAAAGTGCAATATTGTGTACTTGGGTTTACTTCCCAAGAAACGAAGCAGCCGGGATACCGAACCCAGTCAGAGCGGTCGGGTGTGCACTCAAGTGTAACGGCTTGTTCATTTGCAGATGCCCTCACGGCTCATTGTGTGTGTATATATAGAGATGTTGGGTTTTGTAAATACATGCTCATTTTTTGTGTATAACATTTTGCAATCAACAGACATCATAACATGTCATGTGCTCAAGTATCACACCTGCCTGTCTGTGTAATTACATAATGTGACAGAGACCGAACTCGGGCCATAAATCTATGCGTTTTGTTTATGGAGTATAGCCTGATAGGTGTTAAGTTCAAATTGCATGTGGTCAGTGATCGCAGTTGTGTATTGAATATTGTCATTAGCAGACAGGCAGGCAGACACACAGGTGTCAATAAAACAAGACATTGAGTTTTGTCTGTGACAACGACATATCTATATCACAGTTAGAAATTCTGTCAACGCTAAATAATGACATTGCTTTTAAGTATCGAACTGAGAAAGTGACTCGGTAAGAAGAACGTGTGGTGAAATAGACAAATGAAATTATATAAACAGTTTATTTACTGTCATAACATATAAAAAGCTCGCGCCTGTGAGATATCAACAAAACATTAGGAAAATAGCTCACACCAAAGCCTTCACCGAGTATTCACCGGACAGCCCGCTTTCAAGTTGCACGAACCTATTTCACTGCGCACGTGCTATGAGCGCAGCCCAGCTGTTGAAACCCATTTTCCCCAGAAATGTCGGGGGAAAATTAGTGAATCGTTTGAACTCCGATTTCGCGCGGTTTTTTTCATCGCGTTATTTTTCAACTTTATAAGTTGAATTTGCATTTTGATGATTTGTTTCGGTAAGTCCACACCGAAAGGTATCAGAATCTGCAAAGTTGTGTTTTACGTTGCATGTGACCTTTAACCAACTCACTCACTTTCTGAACCCTGCCGTCATGTTATTTGAACAAACGTAAAACCCGCCTACTACCACTGAGTGAGTGAGTAAGGTTTTATGTCGCTTTTAGCAATATTCCAGCAATATCACGACTCGGGACATCCATGTGGGGAATCGAACCCGGGACTTCGGTGTGACGAGCGAGCGCTTTAACCACTAGGCTACCCCACCGCCCCCACTACCACTGCATTTGTCATATACGACACGCATGCGTTGCTGGGGACCTATCTTGCTGGAAAACCTTCATGACAGGTGAAAGTCACGAGCCCGGATACATTTCTGACAGACCATGATTCGAGAACTCTTACTGCGGATCCTTGCAGCTTAACGATGCCTTGAAACACCAGAGCCACTCGTGTTTCCAGATCGTGGCTTGGAGTTAGAATCTCGTGACGTGTAATGAATGCGTCATATCACCGTGAATCACCGTCGACAACCTTGTGCGTTATGCAGTGTCAAGGATAATCCCAATGTGACCCAATATCTGAGGTATCCTGTGAACACCGGATGTGATACCTGATATCAATACCAACCATTGCACGCTGATACGTCAATCTATTATAATACATACCCTGAAACAAATATATCCAAGAATCCCATGCAAGTCTAGAATATGTGACAAGTCTTACCAGTTTCTGAAAATGAAGAAAGTCTCTGGTCTCCTTTTCATTATATTTTGTGATTATTTTTTATGAACCGTATTTTCTGTAAAATATGTTCATTTCAGAGACTAAATGCTAATCTACTGAAGGGGAGTGAAAAAAGAACGTAGTTTTAAGGCAAGAAACATTCAAAAATATTTCTCGATGACATGTAAAATGAAAATGACGTAAAATATTGTGTTTTGAAATGGGAAACATGTCTATTCAATATCTCCAACCTGAAAACAGGTCTACAGATTTCGGCGGGAAAATACTCAGGGCGTTGATATTAAGTTGTGGCTTTAAACGCTTATCTACCATTGTGATTGACACATTTAGCGTCAGTACGCGGGGATCTCTTAATCTTAGCTCTCTGACCTTTGGCTTAACATCTGCCCGAGGTAAACGACAGATGATTAGTTTGTGTCCTCCATTGTTGTTCTATACATAATCTCTGTTCTATTCTACATGATCGCTAGGTCATCACAGTTCCCTCAAGCGACCAACAATCGTCCTCGGCATGTGTTTAAATGTACTTTTTGGCATTTATTCAAGTTGTGCATAGTGTATTTGAAACCTCCCTAATAGGTTTACGCTCCCAAAATTCTGCCAAGCGCAGACCGGCCTACCAGTGAAGATCCGGGTTAGAATTGGTCTTCAGCAACACAATCTTGTCGTAAGAGGGAACTAACGGGATCGGGTGGTCAGGATCGCTGATTTGTCATCGTATCCCAATTGCGTAGTTCGATGCTCATGCTGTTGATCAGTGGATTGTCAGGTCCAGGTTTGATTATTTACAGACCACCGCCATATAGCTGTCATATTGCTGAGTGCGGCGTAAAACAACAAACACAAACAGATCGGCAGGTGACACAATATGTCACCTCGGTTGTGTTAGCAAGTCATATTGTTTATCATGCAGTGTTAACAATTAGCATTATCCGTCGTTGTTGACATGTTGACGTACCATTTCGTATTGTTTTTTGAATGACAGGAGGTGAAGCGAGAGACCTTGACCTATATTAAGTAGGATAAACCTGCTCTACCGTCGTTGTTTACCGACTTGTTGTGCAGCCATACAGGTGGTTGAGAGATGTTTCACAATGCACCTGTCTTGTGTTCTGGTTACATGGGTACAATGCGTGAAGCTGATTTCTGGTGTCCCAGCCGTGATATTGCTGTAGTATTGCTAACAGCGGCGTAAAAGTAAACTCACTCACTCACTCTGGTTACCGATGCAGCATTTGTATACGAACGAGCAAGTGTGAGTGAGTGAGTATAATGTCCCGTTCCACTGACTTTCATTTACACTACGGCATGTCAGTGTTACTCGTCAAAGATCCACTTTGGTGAAACCCGCGGGAACGGGGGAGTGGGTTGGTGCGTTGCCGTATCCATCTCTACATATACGTGTACGGCAGCTATTAGCTAATGATAACTAATACATATTATAATATGAAACCTGCTCAGCCACTGACCATGGTGGTCACTTACACCCACGTGCAGATTGCTACTGCGATACATGAGATATATACTCATGGAAATTAATAAGGGAACACCTGAAAGTACAAGTGTTCCTTTATTCTTTTCCAGGATTCTTCACAAGCTTTTTTTGCACTGTGGGTGAAATTCTGGAAATAAATAAAGGAACATTTATACTTTAATGTGTTCCCTTATTTGTTGTAATGAGTATATCATACTTCCACGACTTTACCCACCGCGGAGTTGTTAACGAGTTTATTTTCCCCATAACCCCTGACGAGTGAACAGTCTATGCCCACAAACAGAGATGCCATACTGGAAGCGATGACAGACTGATCGTTTGTCTGAATGTTTGGTTTAGCGTGTCAAGCATGACACTTGAAAGGCTTGTTGATTATGTTGTGAAACATATATACAAGACTTAGTTTTTTCCGGCTGAACCTAAAGCGATTTTAGTGCTTCGACAATTTCATCTCGATTATCCACCGTGCTATTTTACCCCATGTGATTATGGTACAGTACAACCAGAAATTATTGAGAATTTAAAGATTGTAATTTTAAAAAAAAATTCACTCATTACTCAAGTATTAAATGTGAATATTAGCAGAACATAACTCCAGATTCAAAGACAGGGGAACAGTTAGTATTTTGTCAAAGAACCTAGAAAATCGTGGTCCATGCTGTCCCAATATCGGACCACCTCTTCTTTCACTTCAGCAATATTTGTCAGATTTTTCTTATTGACACTTTCCTTCATAAGTCCCCAAAGATTTTCTATTGGATTTAGGTCAGGGCTATAGCTTGGCCAATCTACTAAAGTCATATTTTGGGTCCGAAACCAGGCCTGTGAATGCTTTGAACGATGTTTTGGGTCGTTGTCCTGCCGGAAAATCCAAACATTTCCATAGAACACGTGAGCAGATGGAAGAAGATGGCCGTCGAGAATATCTGTGTACCCACTCACTGTTCATATTCCCTTCAAATACACAGAGGGGCGTTGCCCCTAACACAGATATGCCACCCCACACGTTAAATTTCGGACTGTACTTTGGGTGCTGATACAAAGGTTTTTCAGTTTGTTTGGTCCAGAATTTCGGTGTATTAGGAAACAGCCACACAGAACTTTCATCTGAGAAAATCACATTGTCCCAGTTATAATTTCTATGCTGTAAGCCCCAGTTCAACCTTCGCTCCTTTTGTTCAGGTTTCATGATCGGTGATGGAATTCCTCGACTTTTCTGCCAACCCATTGTATGCAGCTCAGTTCTAATTGTCTCCTTACAGAGAGCCACAGTTCCTCTATCAATCCTCTGTCATCGGTTCCCAATTGCGCAGATTGATGCTCATGCTGTTGATCACTGGATTGTCTGGTCCAGACTTGCTTATTTACAGACCGCCGCCATATAGCTTTAATATTGCTGAGTGCGGCGTAAGTTTAAACTCACTCACTTAGTTTCTCCTTTGAACTGCGGTCTATAGTCACGACACTAAAAATAGTTGTCCAATCGGCGTGCACCTTTGAGCGAGAGAAAGCCTGTGCGAAATTGATAGGAGAGACTGAGATAGTTTTTCTGACTATAGTACAGTCACGTGCAAAAGAAACGTCCCCAAGTATTTTTCAACTACCAAACAACACAAGCACAAACACGAATAGATATGAACGGTTAATATGCATAACGAAGGTGTATGTAAAGCATGTCTGACATAAAGAAAGAGAACGTGGTAAACCTAACAGAGGTACAGGGAATGTTGTCACATGTGGGTCGATTGTCCAGTATTCGACTGCAAGCCAAAACAAACAAATGACAAAACAGAGGTTGAAATGGGAAGGCAGATCGTCAATACCGCGCATGTCCATCCCTTACATCGGTGCACGTCAGAACACGTCGTCAGGCCGAGTGTGTAAATCTCCTGATCACGTGACTGAGGATCCGTCGCAATTCTGTCTGTAATGCCTGAGCCAGTGCATTTCTCGTCAATGGAGGGTGTGGAAGCTGTAGAATCCGACGTCCAAGATGGACCCACAAGTGCTCTGTCGGAGGCATGTCGGGGGATCTTCGTGGCCAAGGCTGGACGGGCACGTTGTTGACGTTGAGAAAGGCCGCTGTGACAAAGGAGGTGTGAGGTGTTCTATTGTCTTCTTGAACCAAGGTTCCTGGATAATGCTGGAGGAAAGGCAGGATATGGGGCCGCAGAACTTCATCAATATACCGACGGCCTGTCAGGCTGCCATGGATGATAACAAGGTCGGTCTTGGTGTTCCCACATGCCACCCCAAAACCGTCACACTCCCTCTACCATATGGTTCCGTTTCCTGAACGCAACAACGTTCCGTCCGTTCCCAACGCCAGTGGTAGACACGTCTTCGGTCATCAGTTCTGTTCAAATGGAACCTACTCTCGACGCTGAAAAGGTCCCGTTGCCGGTTCCGTTGCTGCCACTGACGAACATTCCGGCGATAACGGACTGCATTCTCCGATTTCCATGTTGACGTTGTCGTCTGGACACTGTCCACCTGCTGACGCGATGACCAAGGCTAAGCACTGATGATGACATCACGGCGAGGAATCTGTTGCTTAAATGAAGCGTCCGTATATAACGGTCCTCTTGTGGGGTAGTGACTTCCGGTCGACCGCTTCTCGGCCTGTCTGCTGTCCGGCCAGCTTTTCTGTAACGTGTGACCAATGTCCCAATCGTTCTTTTTGCACAACCCAGGATTCTTCCAACATGGTCGTGCGTCGCTCCAAGCTGCAGCTTGCCAATCGGTCTTTCTCTCTTAATTTCTGTTAATCGAGGCATGTTCTGCTGGTTTTCAGATGATTGTGATTGCAAAGAACAGTTTCCAACGTGTTTTATAACCGATCTCCATACGGGTGATTTACTGCACGTGCAGGAAATTTCACTGAATAAAGTCATTTTTCCCGCTGCTGGCATACAACACGTGCATTTCCTTGGGGTGTCATGCATTTGTGTGTTTGGGCAATGTGTTCCGAACTGTTTTTCATGTTTTTGGCCATATCCAGCAAATATAATATAATTTAAATTTTGGGGACGTTTCTTTTGCACGTGAGTGTACATCTTATTAAGGAGATTTTATACCCTGGATACTCGAGTATGCAATTAACTTCGACTCTTCATGTCATTCTCTGGGCCATTGCGAATTGAACTCCTCCTCGAATTCCACGACTAAATAACTCATATGCACATGGACGTAACACATCTATCAATCTCTCAATCTTTCTGGTATATCTGTTAAGGTATGGGAGTTAACTCCGATCTCTATGTTCAATATGAAAGAAACTTGAATCTTTGTCAAAGATATAATTTGTACGTTTGACATAAAATTCCTACAATTTACACATTTTTCACGATGTTAAACCCACTAACATCGTTCAAATTGGCATGTTTAATAGAATCCTAATGATTATATAAAGTGACCATCAATATCAGTTGTAGCCCAGCTTTATGACGGCGTGTAATCGAGTCGGTACCCGAGAAACCAGTGGACCCTTTAACAATCACTCGTGTTTGTGACCTATTCTACCACGGATCTCCACCATGTTTGTTTGTTTGTTTCTGGTATACGCCGTACAGCAATATTCCAGTCATATGGCGTCGGTCTGTAAATAATCGACCAGACAATCCAGTGGTTACTTTATCCCAAGGAGTTCCCATCTTCAGATCATCAGTTTACACCAGAGAATGCGGTTGAACATGTGGCTACGATGTTTACACACCTCTTGAATGCTGAATAATGCTGTAGTGCACCCTTAACATACACTGACCCACATCTCTAGATAGGAACCGGGTGTTACCAAAATATCACTCATGCAAATATGCCCGTCTTCATAGTCACGCTATGCAATTGGTTTTAAATCCTGCTTGTGATTGCGCTTCCATTGCCCACGTGATGCACATTTTCGTCGTAGTCCAATCCAGATACTCTCCGTAATTGTTTGGGAACATAATATAGTTCTGTTTGTTCGTGCCTATTGGAGAGGTCGTGATCCGCTGACCTTTCAGTCCTGTGCAGAAAATAACAGGCAGAGGGCCTAAGATCTGACCTGGTGTAAACTGCTGAATCTAGGCTACGGGATACATGGCCACGTGGAAGGTTAACAAATATAGACATAGCTGATTGATACTAGACCCGTGAAGATCCGGGTTAGAATTGGTCTTCAGCAACCCATGCATGCTTGTGGTAAGAGGCGACTAACGGAATCGGGTGGTCAGGCTCACTGACTTGGCTGACACATGTCATCGTATCCTAATTGTATAGATTGATGCTCATGGTGTTGATCACTGGATTACCTGGTCCAGTCTCGATTATTTACAAACCGCCGTCACATAGTTGGAATGTTGCTGAGTGCGGCGTTAAACAACATTAAACAAAGCAAGCTATGCAATGTCATTACTATGTACCCGTGGTAGCTGTATGCCCAGTTTGATATATCGGTTTATGTCACAGCGATTCAGCGTTCATATTTAGAAGTTTGGGCTCTGTCATGCGATTGACTGGTTTACTTATTGTATAACTAGTGCTGTATACGCAGCCTGTCTGTGCGGCTTGCTTAAAAGGTTGGTATGCCTATCGCAATGGAATGCACACCTGCGTGTTTCGCCTTCACGAACGAATCCGATGCTGCATGAAACGTTCTGTTTTCCCACCTTTCACACTGGGCGTCGAATGATACCACTCAATAGCTCTACATACGGCCATGCTGACTGCCCCGAAGGGACAAATATCTACAGAGGGCGCGGTGAGGGATGATGATGGATACGTCTGTGCATGTCGTTGACGTTGGCGGAGGGAGGAGCAAATAGCGCCCATGTTCTGCCCTCATTGACCAGAACACATCCAAGGATCACATCAGTCAAGTGCTACTTCAGGTAGTCTCTGTGTACTGTGGAATGGCTTCAGGCTAACTGTTGAGGGTTGGCTATTCCAGGGCAGATTGATTTCAATGAAACAAGAGGTCGGAAGTGAACTCCTTTGAATATCGTTAATGATCTTGTATACTATTTCTCACTTTTCAATAAACATCCTGGTTTCACACTACAGGGGTTCGAATCGGTGAAGAAATGGATTTTTTAGAAAATTCTTCCGCTACACTCATTACATAAAATGCTCCCGCTACACTCATTACATAAATTACAGTGTATTTTATGTAATGAGTGTAGCGGGAAAATGTTCTAAAAAATCCATTTCACCACCGCTTTCGTTCAAATTTGAAATATAAGTTACTCATAACATGTAAAAACAATATACGGTTGCAAAAATCTAGATTTTTATTTTTTAAAATTATTGTCCAAACAGTGATTCGAACCCCTGTGATTCATACCATCGGAAGCAGCCTCAACACGTCCCTCACTCAATCTCTACCTTAGCCGGCGGTGACGTAACCTGGTGGTTAAAGCGTTGCTCGTCACACCGAAGACCCGGGTTCGATTCCCCACATAGGCACAACGTGTACCCATTTTGGTGTCCCCGCCATGATATTGCTAAAGGTGGCGTAAAATAAAACTCACTCACTCTACCTTAACAAGTCTCTCGCTCACAGCGTGAACTGAAAACATGTTTAACGTCGCATTCAAGGTTATTGCTCCCAGAAAGAAGGTTCCGACATCACGCCTATCTACAACTGAGCATAGCATGGCCTGCGCTCATAAAGGAAACTGAAAAGGGCTTTAACGTCCTGTTAAAACTTATTACATGTATATAGTAACGCGAATACGTGCGTGCGTGCGTGCGTGCGTGCGTGCGTGCGTGTGTGATGAATAGCCCGGACTATTTCTCTTATAATGGTGCTGGCTGTACATCAGTTTAGTACATGAATACCACTTCTCAGACAAAGTATTCGGTTTCCGGCCCGATCCGTCCTCGTCAGGCAGGGTAACAAACAAGTACCGAATTTTAACGTCTTTTGGAATATACAACAAATAAACAAACAAAGCATTGCAAAACAATTGTACTACTCTTTTTGTGGCTAATGCCGTTTTTACCATTTTACCCAATAAGATTTGGAATTTGCTTGTCGTAAGAGGCGACTAATAGGATCGGATGGTCAGGCTCGTTGACTTGGTTGACACGTGTCATCGCATCTCAATTGCCTCGATCGATGCTCATGCTGTTGGTCACTGGATTGTCCGGTCCAGACTCGATTATTTACAGACTGCTGCCAAATAGCTGGAATATGCTGAGTGCAGCGTTAAACAACGAACAAAAAAATCTCACCATTTGACCCCTCCAGGTTACCTCCACCTCCAAGTTACCCCCGAAACTACCCCCTAACAACGCTTGCGTGTTGATCAGCAATACACTTGTAGCAGTTATCGCTGAGCCATGAATGAAATACCATCATATAGCGCTACAGGTGAACTGGTTACCTTCTTAGCGGTGTTCAGAATGAGATGTTATCGCTCAGCGTTCCTTACTACCCCAAATCGACTTTGATGTTAGCGAGTCAGCGACAAAGCAGATTTGTTCCCAGCTGACCCGACGTGACCCAGCGTCTCGTGTGTCTCGCTACTTGTCGCCACGGGTGTATGTGGGTCCCGGTCAATATACAATGTATTGTACAGCCGGTGTTTATAAAGGCCTTATCGTAATGTCACTTACCCCAGTCTGTGGGCTGTCTGAGACCATGTACTCCTTAACCCCTGGCTGAGTTATAAACCTTATGTACATACTACAGACATAGATACTTTATAGTATAGACTTGCGGGATGTATCGAAGCTCAAAGTGTTTTCAAAACTACAGATTGTATTATACACCAGATCCCAGTTTTATAAACATTATGTACACTTCAGATACCGGTATAGGTATATGGAAAGTGTCATTATGATTTAATGTTATCTGACTTAGTTGTTATTTGAACACTTTATCCTTATGTTATCCGTCCTCTAAGCTCTCTTTACTTTATCCGGGAAGATACGGGTTAGAATTGGGCTTCAGCAGCCCATCCTTGTCGGGATCGGGTGGACAGGCTCACTGACTTGTCATCGTATCCAAATTGTGTAGATCTATGCTCATGCTGTTGATCGCTGGATTGCTTCACAATGGGCAACTACGTATTGATAGGGTCGAAACCATTTCAGTAGTGAATTCAGTGTTCAAGTTGATGATGATGATAGGATATTTATATAGGGCACATATCCACGCAACTAGTACATGCCGAAGTTATACGACATGCGTGAGAATAAAATGCTCAGAATACCATATATTATTATGAATAGTATTTTGACGTATCATCTCAAACCCAGAAAATATTTACATGTAACCGAATCGGATCTATAGTAACGCACAGAAAAAACAAAACAAAATTCATATAATTTAAAAAAAATATGCATATAAACCGAAAAACGTAAATATACCAAGCTTGTTTCAACCTTTTAACCTTTCAACTCAATAAGACTCTTTGATTAAAATCTATATAGTTTTTGTTATAAACGAGTGTGGTCTAAGGTTGGCTCCATAAGGAAGCGGTGTTGCTTTGACATACAGCATCGTGTATGATCCTGACATTAACACGCCTTATGCTTTTAACCAGGATGCAAACGTACGGAAGAGCATCGCCGCCGACATCACCATGGAAAACCGAAAAATATGAAGAAAAAGAAACATGGAAAGAACAAGAAGAAGAGAAGAAAGAATCGACAACGCAAGGAGAAATCCAAGATGGCCGCCGTATCACTGGAGGACATGTTCCAGTCAGAGGACGTACTGGCCGATCACCACGAACGAGCCTCATACGACCAGTACTATGCCGGGTTTGGGAGGGGATTCGACCGTCTACAAAGGCCACCTGAAGCTGACAGACTGGTTAGTGTTTTCAGATGTTCAGCTTCATATTATGTATTTAGGGTGTAGCAGATTTCAAGTTTGGAAAGGTCACGGGTCTTGTTCCACAAAACGATTTAGCTGTACGATGATCGGAAGATCTCGAACTCTTTAACTCTGACTTAAAAGGGGTCGTTACGCTAAGATTGGTTTGTTGAACCGGATCCGATACACGCAGCTGTCGTCCCGTTTGATGAAGACATAATTGCTTTTCCGTCTTTCTAGATTTTTATTAAGAAAGCGCTTTTCGACTCAAGACAGTTTTAATCGTTGGTGGCGACTTTGAAACGTGTCAATATTATTTGATGAATAAATAGTCCAGTTTGCACATGGATACTGGACACCTTATGAAATAAGAAAAGGGTTTTGACAAAACAAGCAATGAAAGGGTAATTCTAGTGCACGTGTTTAGGCACATCAGTTACACAGACATGACCGCTTGCTGTGTTAATGAGCCATGTGTATATAAAGTAATGTGTAATTTCATATACATTGAATATGTCCCTTGCGTTGTAACGTAAAGTTTTATCTCTGCACATTTTGATATGTTACAGTGATATGATTAAACAATGATTCTATAAAAATTGATCATAGAATTACGAAAATGTTCTGGTACAAAGCCAACTGTGTAAATGACATGATGGTGCTGTACCCACAGAAATCATTCATTTGGTTTCAGATGAAAGCTATATATTTATATCTACATTTTAATATTCCATGTACGTATTGCAGCATTTTATTTGTAATAATTCTTTTTTTCATCAGGAGCGACGACTACATCCCAGCGTTGGGAGTTCTGCCCATCGCCTCGTGTCTTCCATTGACCGGGTCATAATGGCCTTGAAGTCCAACATACATCAGGCGAGTTTCTCAACCCACGTGTAATCTGCTTACGGTGTTACGTTGCGCAAATCCCCCGCCAACCTGTGTCGTACAATGCCTCCAAAATATGTCGTACAATCCCAATCCCCATGACGTAAATTCCCCTCCCCCAACCTTTGTCGTACAGTCCCACCAAACAGTGTCGTACAAGGTTAAATACTTCCTGCGTCAGTTCTTGATGTCGCTCCCAAGTATGAGTCGGCCCCTGTAACAGTGATCACATTACCCTACCTTACTAAGATCTGGTCACTCGACTATAAGCCGTTCTCATTGATAAAATCTCCGTGAACATCGGGGTCACTTTGTGCCCTTCACCTCACCCTGATCATCATCATTACTGATAAAGATTACAATAATACTGGGGATACAATTGTTGTGACACAACAATGGGCGTATACGGATGAGGGTGAGCGGGGTATGGGATGCCTGCTATGGGACTTTTACGACCGCTTCATATATTCCTCCCCATGGCTTGTACGAGTGAACGTAATCGTATGTGGGAAATACGTAGGAACGTTATCATATACATTTCCTTCAGAACTAACAACAACTCTCCGAAATCCTATTTCGACCTAATTGTTGGAAAGATGTTACGAACCGAATGAACAAATATCTAGTCAAATGTAAAGATGGAGAAGTTTTATCATGACTTGATATGAGCGCCATATAAGCGGACTATTACTCGGCAATCTCTGCACCATACCATTGCTGGAATTGCTACCTAAATGATACCTACCATGTTGTGTCTTTCACTCAACCTGTGACATGTTCATTTAATGTCGCAGGAAAAATAGTCCATGCCATAGTAGATGAACAAAGTATAAAGCGATAATATGAATACATCGACATACATGTGTAATCAGTGTAGATCCGGGTTTAAATAAGTCAACAGTGATCCATGCTTGTCGTAAGAGGCGACTAACGGGATCGGGTGGTCAGGCTCGGTGACTGGGTTGACACATGTCATCGTATCCCATTTACGTAGATTGATGCTCATGTTGTTGATCACTGGATTGTCTGGTCCAGACTCGATTATTTACAGACCGCCGCCGTATAGCAGGAATATTGCTGAATGCAACGCTAAACAAGAAACATGCCAGCAGTACAAAGCCATCTGAGAATACTTGCATCCTGCTGAATATACGTTATATATGTACATGTTCCTGTTTTAGATGCACGACACCTACGACTTCGCCTTCAACCATACCCGCTATACCATAATGATGGGCGTGAGGCACGAACTCAGGAACATAGCTCAGGCAAACGATATGGTGTATGGTGAGTTGCATCACTATACCGAGAAACCCCCAAAGTCCGGACCTCGTTAATCAGAAAACCGTATTATCCGGACGTGAAGAGTTAGGAATACCTGGAATATACTACGTGATAATGGTCGCTTAACCGGGACGAAAGTGACGTCTGGATACTATATTGTTTCACTATATTGTATTGCCGGAGACAAATTCAATGACCATAGCCTTCATGTTAAGAGCTTGCTATAAACATGAACTATACATTCTGGAGTAGTTGGTTGGTGAAACGACTGTATTTGTATTTGTTAACGGGTTCAGTCTGTTTTCACCAGTTCTACAATTAGCGACCCACTGCAGTCAGTTAGGACGCTAGCATCAGATACAATGTACAGTAGTCGGTGGAACCCGTGAAGATCCAGGTTAGAACTGGCCTTCAGCAACCCATGCTTGTCGTAAGAGGCGACTTACGGGATCCGGTGGTCAGGCTCGTTGACTTGGTTGACACATGTCATCGGTTCCCAATTGCGTAGATCGATGCTTATGCTGTTGATCACTGGATTGTCTGCTGCAGACTCGATTATTTACAGACAGTGTCATATAGCTGGAATATTGCTGGGTGCGGCGTAAAACAACACAAACAACAGAAACAAGTAAGCTAGCCGGTTAGTCCCCTCTCCACAGCGCTAATCATTGTAGAATGTGGCCGTTTAAGATCCATCTGTTTCTGTGAAGTGTAGAAGCTGGAATACACTAAGTTGGTGGTTTTAATGGGGATTTGTGACTATATGCCTGAGTCCAGGCACTTTAGAATATGTGGTCTGATCCGTTTCAGATGTCGTCATGGATATATCCCTCCTCACTAAAGAGATATACATGCGTGCGCATCGAAGGGGGGGGATACCCGACCAAGGACGTACCGAAAACCAGACATGCCAAAATTCAGTTCTTTTAGAGAGAATTTGGAATCGGTGCGGAATGCGGAGCGACTGACGAAGGTTGAGTTTGATCATGCTCAGAATATGGTCGAGTAAGTACATAGTACATTAATACGTACTTTATCGAATTTTAGATATTTAAAAAAAAATAATAGAGTTATCATAATTACAAGAATAGCGATAGACTAGCTGTCAGTTTCACATTTTGTTGTGAATGCGACCAGGTATTGTGTTGCAGTCATGAAAAGGTATGTTGTTAGCAGACCAGAGACCCGTTACACAAAATGATCGTCGCCCTACGACTGTCGTAAAGCGTTCGATCGTCACGCCGAAGAGCCGGGTTTGATTCCGCACATGGGTACAATGTGTGAAGCCCATTTCTGGTGTGCCCCGCCGTGATGTTTGGAATATTGCTAAAAGCGGCCTGAAACCCAACTCACTCACTCACTCAGTTAATGTATGAGACTTACGATAACGTATATGCTGTGACCGCCTTGCAGACGCGGTCGAGGAGTGACTGTTACCGTAGGGGTTGTTTGGATTTTTAAACAGACTAAGATTGAATGAGTGAGTTTAGTTTTGCGCCGCTTTTTTGCAATATTCCAGCAATATCACATCGGGGGACACCGGACATTGGCTTTACACACTGTCCCATGTCGGGAATCGAACCAGGGTCTTCCACTAGCCTTATCCGCTTGGCTACCCCACCGCCCCTCATTAAGGATGCATAAGGCATAACCGCCCCAAACAGATTAAGAAGATACAATGATCGAGATGGTCTTTTTATGTTTGCGGTGTATGTTAATATATATGTGAACGGGCACCTGTTTTTCAGCGAGTGCCAGAAGCAAGACTCCTACGTGTTACAGCTGAAGGAGATCCTGTCTGAAAACATCAACGAACGCGAGCTTTCCGACTTAGTCCGCCATGTCAACATGACAGTCTGGAAGCTTCAGGCCGAGTTCGATACCGCCATGGTTGCAAGGAAGATGAGCAGGTTCTCGGTAAGAACTAAACTCTCCGCACCCTTTATATTCCCAGGGCTCGCGTTTCGGGGACCCGGACTAACCTTTCGGTTCATGTCAGTGGTTGGTGGCGGTGATACCAAATTTGGTATGGTAGGTCCAGTAGCGTAGCCGATCAGTGTGGCGAGTGAAAACCAAGGGCAGGTAACCTGAGATTGCGAGGACGGCGGAAATGGATGCAATGATTAGTGACGTTTTTTAATTGATATCCATGGAGCGATAGAGGATTCACTCTCCATACATATTTACGTTAGCAATAAAATGAAAATCAAGAATTATTTACTCTCTTGCCCTGCATTAACATTCTATTCTGATAGTGTGAAGATTCATTCTTTGTTTATATTTTCGATGCAGTTTCCAGCTGTTAGACGTCTAATGAGATTCAACAATCAAGTTTACACTCCTTGCTTTTGCAGCTGACGAATGGAGGGACGGCTAGAGACGACGTCATAACGGCGTCCAACTTGGTCAGGAAGGCAAAGGAGGTGTTGAGAGATGCGGCCGCCACCTCCAGGGTATAGACTGCAGAATCATTCTTAGGCCACGTGTTTACTTCAGTATATGATTGGATGGTCTGATTCATCCCCGACATATTGCTAGCCTATTGCAAACATATGATAGAAATGTCTTCTGACCCACCCATTGTTTAAGCTGTTCAGTTCTAATATACATAGAGTGAGTTTTACGTCACTTTAAGCAATATTCCAGCAATATCACGACGAGGCACACCAGAAATGGGCTTTACACATTGTACACATGTGGGGAATTGTGTTCGGCACTAGGCTACCGTAGCACTCCCGAAGATTACACTGTCCCTAAGCCCTTTATGCAGCCCTGTTACCACATGATTACCCCAAGCGCCATTTGACGGAATTGTTGGCAAGCTGACTGACTGACAACTTGCCATCAAGAATACCGGGCGTACGTATTTGTGCTTTCAACGGTCTGTCTGGCCTGGCCTCAAGTATTACCGTTCGCTACATATCTGTTATATTGCCGATTCTGTCATAAGACAAGATTCATTCACTTACAGGTATCAGGACATTTAAGGCATCGTTAGACTTGTTGTCTACAGATACCTGATTTTAAAAGTACAAAACAACTGCAGTACTACTGAAGTCCGATATCTGTCGATTAGTCTCGAAAGTAAGACTTGTTCGAGAACGTTTAGCGGAGAACGAGCTTCACGAGCGAAACGAGTCGACGGATTGAGGACTTTATCCAACTGAAAACGAAGTCAACATTGTATTCACTGCTATAGATTTATGTTCCATTGGATCTAATAGACTGTTATTGTAGAATATCCTACTACCCGAGTCTTTCAAAATGCCACATGTGTGGCTGCTCAACTTCGTTTTAACCGCCTTTCAACATTGTACTCAAATAATAGGTGAAAAAAAATATGGTGTATTGGATTTAATCGACTGCTATTGTAGAATATCCTGCTAATTGAGTCTTTCAAAACATTTAAGGTCTCAAATAGTAACTTGGTTTTAACTTCAGGGTAACTTGATTGCTGCTGGAGACCTAAGAAGACAGAAGGGCGGAGGATTGAATCCTTTAGCTCCCGTGTCCTTCACCGACAGGAGACCACACGGAAGGTCAAAGTCAAGGTCAAGGTCAAGGCCGAGAAGGTCTACATACATCACTGCCGCAGAAAGGGATCGACTCCGACCAATCATTGACCGAGCTGTTAACCATGCCAATGAATTGGAACAGCTCGCCAGGATAATCGCCAGGTGATATACCTAAAACTAGCCTGGGCCTGTAATGCGGAATCCTAGGTCATCCTTTACAAACACTAAGGAATCACATGTCAGGCCACATTAGTCACATGCAGTAAAACCCCGATCATCCAATCGGTTCCAAACAAAGTGACATTATAGTTTATTCAGAAAACACAATCGTCCGGAATTCGTAGTGTCCCGATTACCGGGGTTAACTGTAATGTTTTCTAAATGTGGAGAGGCTGCTACTGACGTGAACCTCCGCTCGTCACCCCGAACCCCGGGTTCGATTCCCCACATGCGCACAATGTGTGAAGCGCATTTCTGGTGTTCCCAGCCGTGATATTGCTAAAAGCGGCGTAGAACCGTACTTACTCACTCACTCACTGACGTGAGCACATGGATAATGCATGTCTTCTGCTTTATATAGGGGCACAACATGCCCCTGTAGTCAATGTCGTTACAGACGACGTAATGGATCTGGTCACTTGGCTGATTGCACGCCATCGGATCCCGACGGAGCGGTGCGCATAACATCCACCACCATTTTGTCTGTTTCCGATTGTTTACAGGCGGCAGGAAAATGGCTGAAATGTTGCCGATTGCAGCATTAAACAACAAAAACAACAACACAAACATACGGTACCAACGAGAGTTATGTCTGTCAAGGGCACATCATCAGTGTCAGTCTTATGGTTTCCCTACAGAAGTTATCTTATAGACAGTCCCTTCCTTACCATCGTTTCAATTCGGAAATAACGCCACAATCTACATTAATTTTCTTTTATCGAGAACTTCGCACGAAGCTTCTCCACCTTCGCTCATCTATGAATGTATTCACTGGACGACTATTAATAGCTTCTCTCGAATCGGGCTCAAAACGAAGCTGTCGAATCCCATGGATCCAGGTATTTCCCATAATATATTAGAGAATTAATCCAAGATGTCTGTTCTAGGTTGATGAACCCCTTGATAAGACAGGCCACGAATGTTGTCAGAGGAGACAGAGGTGGGGGAGTGTCATACCGTCTGCAGGCGACCTTACTCGCCGATAGACTCCTCGCACATGTACAGGTATGTACTGTTTCACCAACAGGGAATATTTTTTCAAAAGAAAATGTTATGTATGTTAGATATGCAGGATGTAATGAAGAAAGTGAGTGAAAGTTGCATCGCGCCGAATCAGCAAATTTGCGGCAGCGAGAAAAAAGTGTAAGGAAACCAATGTCTTTGACCAAAAAACACAGTTCGACCGTCTCGTTATGAACTCTTCAGCGACGCTGTGATTGGTCGAATGAAAAGTCGGTCTGACGTGACTGTGAGGGGACGTCTTCAGATATTTTCTTCATGGAAACCAGCAGTAAGATCTGATTTAGATTAGACCAAGACCATATAATGTTATATGGTCTCTGATTAGACCATGTTGTTTTGTGTCATTGACCGAGATGACGTATAAAACAACGTCAGCCGTCATCACAGGCTGTATTGAAAGAGATTATAGATTTCGATGGGAGAAACCTACCTATGCTTAGTCTATTAATGTTTTATACCAATGTTTTGTTCAGTTTAAGTATTCACTGCTGCAATTGCACGTGCATTGTTGCGAGAGTGAACGTTGAACGTCAACGTGTGTACACGTAAATATGCCCATTTTCGTTAATTTCAGCAAATCCACACTGTGTTAGACCGTATACGATTAGCGATTAATGACGAAGGCGAGCTACGTCGACGCTGCGAGGAGCTTGAGACGGGTTCCGGCGATGACGGTGACACCACCCCCATCGACTGCGACGAATACATAGACGTGGGTAGTGCACGCGGAACAGATACCTCGTCACAGGACCCGGATGGAGATGGTTCAGATTTTATTTTTGACGAAGACCAAAATCCCAAAAGAATTCCGGCCAACTCGTTAAAGAACTTTGGTAATTTTCAGTATTGCTGTCGTACATGAATGTTTTAATCTTTTGTTCCATGGGGCGGTGGGGAAGCCTAGTGGTTAAAGCAGTCGCTCGTCACGCCGAAGACCAGGGTTTGATCCCCCTGAAGCCCATTTTCTGGTGTCCCCAGTCGTGATATTGCTGGAATATTGCTAAAAACAATACCTGTGTTGTATGGGGATGATGAGATGCAAAAAAGACCCATTTGTCCAAGTTATTTATAGATTCAGTTATGTTTTGGTGAACGGTAAATTTTAAACATGTTTGTCATTCGCCCAGTCCTGTTTAGTCCAGTATTCTGCAAGTATTATGTAATTTGATGAAATGCATACATTTTTGAGAAACGAAACATTTTTCGAACATAATTGACATGCATCTTAGTGTATTTTAAAAATCTTGTCCGAAATCGTTTCTTTCAAAGATCTAAAAAAATGTTGCTCTTACGGAGGATAGGATGGAAATATGTTGTTTCTGTGATTGTTTCACAGTTTTGCATTCTGACTGACGTGAGGTCACAGGGAATACTCTGTTTTTTGGTGACTTGGGAACAAAGCAGCGAAAAACGGTTGTTAAAACCAAACCGGTATTGCTTAGATTTTAGACATGTGAGTCATATCGGCTGGAAGAAAGGTCCGATAATTTATGGCCATACCTTAACGATTTAAACATTCATGTAATTAGGTCTACACTTAAATGTTTCTGACACTTTGAATGAATTTGTACGGCTTCTGCACTATAATTTATATGTGGCAGCTGGTTTTCTAGTATTTGCACATGAGAACTGCATTATTCAATGATCGTTTTTACCATTGTATGATTCACCTCTGCTCTGATGTCTGCTTCTAAATATCACGTGACCTTCATGTTCTCATGGGTCTCCGACTGGAACCTACATTGTAGTTAACATAGAAATGATTTGTAGAACTTATAGTGGGACATTTATATCAAAACCGTATAGATAAGACCCCTTATATACAGCGTGCGAAATAGCCACTGGCCCGCTAGCCCATGGCTAGTAAAAATCCAGTGGGGCATTAAATCTCCACAGTCACTGACCAGACTGGCTAGTGAATTTTCATGGGGTCATTTTGTAAATGTAACACTCTCTCCGAATTGTTAAGTTATAATGCACTTTTATATCATGCAAGATTATGGCTTGATAAAAATGTTCATCATATTAGCAGCTTAATAATGAAACCCGTGTCATGCCGACAATATCTTATTCAGATCTCATATATATTTGTAATCTTTTGCTTAGTTTCTACATTCAAATTTCGGGTTAGTGAATTATTTTGTGGGCCAGTAACTTTCAGACATAGCTAGCCTGACTGGCTAGCAAAGTTTGGAAATTATTTCGCACACTGCTTATAAATAGTATTGAATTAAACGTTCTAAATCAACATCTGACTTTGTGTTTAAGGGGATAAATTGCGGATTCACGTGGTTCAGCTGGGACAAAAAGGGGACATAACTCTCGTCAAATCACAAACGGCAAGAAACAAATCAAGAGGTGAGTTTTTTCTAATTTTTCGTGTACTTCGTCACATACCGATCAAAATAAATTCAGCAAAATCTATAAAAGAAAAAACGGTTTGAATTTTTGGTATTATATGGTCCTTCATTCTGATAAAGTGTCTTCTCAAAGGATACTGTTGATCACTGTTGATTATTTACAGACCGACGTCATATTGTGCGGCGTTAAACAACAAACCAACCTACGTTCACAACCTGTTTATTAATTTACTTCCGATTTTCAGCCTTTTCTACAAGGTGGAACGCTGCTAAGGTCAACCTGCAATCCTCAAGGAGATTTGTGGACGAAGCCAAGCAGTTTCTGAATGAATGGCGCACAGAAAGGCCCAATATTGACCGTATCTCCGACCGGATTAAGGATGTCCACGAGAGAGTGGACCTGGTCTATAATATCACCCAGAGCAAGACCTTCCAGGCGGTGCTGAAGGCGGAGCGCAAAGTGAAAGAGGTCAAAGGCGGCGGTGGGACAGGTGGCACCACCAATGGGGGAAGCGGAGGAAGTGGTGGAAGTGAAAGCCAAGATTATGCTGCAGCCTTAGAAGCCAGTACGGTTTGAAATTTTATTTCTGAATAATTTTCTCTTCAAACTTCCGGGCGTAGGGGAAACCTGATGGTTAAAGTGTCTGCTCATCGCGCTGAAGACCCGGGTTTGATACCGTAGATGGGTACAAAGTGTGAAGCCCATTTCTGGTGTCCCCCGCTGTGATATTGCTGGAATATTGCTAAAAGCGGCGTAACACCATACTCACTCACTCACTTCTTGAAAGCAGCAAAGGTATACCTTTTCATAAGTAAGTTTTAGCTGACTTTCAAATATAAGGCCGTCACTCATTCTTTTATTCTTTGTCCAGTAAAAGGACTCAAGAACCACGTGTGTGTGTGCGCGTGCGTGCGTGCGTGAGCGCGCTTAACATAGCACCAGTGGAGTTCATGTTAGAATCTATCTTCAGCAACCTATACTTATCCTAAGAAACTAACGGGATCGGGAGGTCCGGATCGTAGATTTAGTTGATGCATATCATCGTATTGCTATTGCGTAGATCGATGGTTATGATTTCAGTCACTGGATTGTCTGGTCCAAACTCGATTGTGTACAGACCACCATCATATAAGGAATGATGACAATATATGGATGACTTCTTTGAGAGGCATTTAGAAGTTGGATCAATGGATCGCCATCATATAGCTTGAATATTGCTGAGTGTGCCGTTAAATAAATATTCTTTACTATTACTTGCACAGAGGGTAAAGCGCAGGCTAAAATGCGATCCATACTGACCTTGACCCGACTGGCTCCGTCAATGGTGACGGGAGTGAACGTGACTGTTGGCCAGATACAAGCCAACATCTCCAGTCTCAGGAGCAAGGTGGAGAAGGCGCGGATGATGCTCGCCTCTATACAGGTGCGTTAGACATGCCTTATAAGAGACATAGTACCTAGGGTGGTGGGGTAGCCTAGTGGTTAACATGTCCGCTCGTCACGCCGAAGACCCGGGTTTGATTCCCCACATGGATACAATGTGTGAAGCCCATTTCTCGTGTTCCCCGCCGTGATATCGCTGGAATATTGCTAAAAGGGGCGTAGAATTAAACTCACTCACTCACATAGTATCTAAAACATAACATAGAGAAAGGAGGTTGTATTTTACTGAAGGTCTGGGTTATCTGAAACATTGTATTTTAATTTAACTGTGCGCCGCATTGAAATGTTGCTACAATAACAGTCAAATACAGGCAGTTAAGACCCCATTGTCAACGGAACAAACCGATCTATTTGAATGAAATAAGTTTTGAACACATCCAATACACAATCAGCATGATTCATATCGGTATCACATTACAGATGAGCATTAACAAACAAGATGAGGGTTATCTCCCCCTGCCTCTTGCCGCTTCTGACGAGTCTCTAACCCTGCGCACGTCTGTCGAAGTTTGTATCAGACCGGAAGTAGCAGACGGACAAATCCTGTTGGTGTCTGGGAACAATTCGGTGAGAACACATGAATTAAAGTTTTTGATGTCGCTGATTTGTATAGTTCTGTCCTATCGTCAGATGTACTTTTAACAATTGAAACGTGAAACTCTCTTTATAAGACAAATATACTACACACGAAGTTAAGACATTCGTGTAGTTCATTACAAGCAGATCTGTTTCGTGTTAATCTATCAGAGAGTAGAGCTTGCAATTGTGGTGCTCCGGTGGAAGATGCTAACCATTTCTTCTTAAAATGTCCAAAATTTGTGAGTTGCCGTTTTGATCTGAAGAAAGACTTTGAACTATCAAAAGTTCAGTTAGACATTGATACCATTCTTTACGGCAACCCTGCTCCGCCAAATACTATCAATGAAAATATCTTTAGACATGTGCATAAATACATTGTACGAAGTAAGCGCTTCAATTAATCAATAATATGTCTCAATATTATTATGACCATCCATTACGTCCAATCATTATTGTTCATTATTGTTCATGTTTCTGATGGGAGCGGGCGGTAATAAGTTACATAACTTGTGCCCAATCCATTTCAACACTGAATAAAATATGTTCAAACAAACAAACTCTCTTTAGAACGAAATTTCAGTCAGTACATGGGTAGTGGCATGGCTATGGTACTAAACCAATATAAACATCTGGGATTCGAACCCATACCCGGCTTATTGTGGTAGTCAGAGGGACTTTGAGGCACAGACCATCAGCCGCAGTGATATAGCTGATACAGAATATTACTGAACGTAGCTTTGATTAACAATAACATACAAAGTAGACACAATTTATGAATGACGACGTCAGCTGAACAATTCCTCAACAAACATCGACTGAACAGCTTCCTCTGGGTGAGTAATGGATGATTATGGTTTCGGAATATGGCGAAGTGATTGTTTGGAAGTAACACCGGGAACGAAGAAGCCTTAGACTTCATTTAATATTTTCTAATATTCGTATGGTGATCTCTGGTAGTGCTTAATGGGGGTGGGGTGAGGGTGGATATTCGTATGGTGATCTCTGGTAGTGCTTAATGGGGGTGGGGTAGGGGTGAGGGTGGATATTCGTATGGTCATCTCAGGTAGTGCCCTAATGGGGTCGGGGTAGGGGTGATGATGAGGGTGGATATTCGTATGGTGATCTCTGGTAGTGCTTAATGGAGGTGGGGTAGGGGTGAGGGTGGATATTCGTATGGTGATCTCAGGTAGTGCTTAATGGGGGTGGGGTAGGGGTGAGGGTGGATATTCGTATGGTGATCTCAGGTAGTGCTTAATGGGGGTGGGGTAGGGGTGAGGGTGGATATTCGTATGGTGATCTCAGGTAGTGCTTAATGGGGGTGGAGTAGGGGTGAGGGTGGATATTCGTATGGTGATCTCTGGTAGTGCTTAATGGAGGTGGGGTAGGGGTGAGGGTGGATATTCGTATGGTGATCTCAGGTAGTGCCTAATGGGGGTGGAGTAGGGATTGAGTTGTATATGTTGCTCATCACCAAACGTGTATTGGAAAACGTACTCATTAACCTCTACACCAAATAACTCACTTAATGTCCTCCCTCCGAGATAAACCATTGTCAATTTTAGGAGTCCTACAGCCTTAGTATGTCGAGCAACACCTTGACGATGACCGTCTACGACAAGGGCGGCTATGAGACCGGGGACGTTGAAAGCAAGATTTCCCTCGAGAAGGACAAGTGGTATAACGTGCTCATACAGAGGTACGAACGCAGTGTGACCCAATTGTTACATCTGGCTGCCAATAGCTAAAAGAATGCTGGTGCACCATTAGCCAATAATCACGCACATACGACTTTTGACATTTTATCGGAACTGATTTTTTTTAACAAACACTGTAAGGACATTGCAAAATAGTGCTGGGAGAACCTGTAGCATAAACTCACGGCTAGAAAAGTGATATGTTTTCCATTTATCACACACGTTAATTCGAGTATGTTTCAGTCAGCTGTCCAATTCTTAAACTAGCTTGAAATAATGAACACGACGTCTTCACTGTCCTGTTTACGGGTTTTTTCCTTTTCTGTGAAAAGCACTGACGTGGAATCAGAGGGGGCATTTTCTGTAAGGACATTCATTTTGATGCAGCGGAGATGGTAGAGAATCATTTCGGTTAGATTCGTCTCGTTGGAAATTGTTTTTCAAATTTTATGAGTTTTCACATTGTGGTACCTTGAATTATTTCTCCAGGAATGGTCAGAAAGTGGCACTGATGGTTCGGCCAGAAGGAAGTGACGACGCCGACGTTGTGGAAGACACTGTGGAAATGCCGTACGGACAACCCCCGCCTCTAGCCGCCTACGTTGGAGGTGCACCCGACACAGTGCCCGTATGTAGGCCTATGCTGAAAATCGATATGTTCTTATGATTCAGGGGTATAGTTGCTGTATAACTTGAATAGCTATATACTTGTATATGGTTGGATAAGTAAACTACAATTTAACCGTTCGAGTAAACTGTCACATCGGATATGAAGCCTATGAGATGTCGTATTTTCTCTCTGAGGGTGTAGTAGCTGTAGAGTATCTCTATAGCATTCCTATTTGGGTTGCGAATCCCTATTTTGCTGGTCAGTCCCTATCCTGCTAGTATTGTATCCCTATCCTATCTCTATAGTATTCCTATTTGGGTTGCGAATTCCTTCCCTGCGGGTGTTGTATCCTCACCTGCTGGTGTTGCAGATGTACCTCAACGGTGACGTGTGGAAGGGCTGTGTGGGCGGACTGAGGGTGAACGGTCGGTCGGTGGGCCTGCTACAGAAGACCAGCGACGGCAAAGTACCGGCTCCATGCACGTCAAGCTGGTGAGTATCGGCCCCACTACGTGATGGGTAGCAGACACTGTTGGATTGAATCTGATCTGTTAAAAAATAATGATAATTTATAATTTCAAGAATAACATTAGAAAGAAGTAATTACACAAAGAAAAATAAATATTTCAAATACTATACAGTATTCAGCTGAACTAACTCTAATACCATGATCCATGAACTCCCTACAGCTCCCCGTCGCTGCAGCCTCCCTCCATGGTGTTTGAGGGGAACGGATACGCCCACTACCCGGTCCACACAGCGCAGTTGAGACATCGGACCAGATCCGTCTATTTTGAGTTCAGAACGAGACAGAAGAACGCTTTCCTTATGACCGTCGTTAAGAGAGTAAGTTGGTATTTTCTTCATGTTTTAAGGACGGTAGGGCGGCTAGTGGTTCGACTCCCCACATGGGTACAATATGTGAAGCCGACTTCTGGTGTCCCCCG
This sequence comes from Haliotis rubra, assembly GCF_003918875.1. Lineage (NCBI taxonomy): Eukaryota > Metazoa > Mollusca > Gastropoda > Lepetellida > Haliotidae > Haliotis > Haliotis rubra. The sequence continues at coordinate 522,589 of NW_025767512.1, forward strand.
CCTTAAGAAAAGTTAACTACGGCCCTGATATTGCTAAAAGTGGAATCAGACCATACTCCCTCACTCACTCAATCTTTTTTCATAGTGTTGTCATGCATTGCATCTAATTTAGAAAAGTGACTTGTTCTCAAGGTCACTCCCATTTCATTATGGAATAACTCTTCTTGATAATTCGGGGAACTAAGTAAATATAGTTTTATGCGGACTTTAAATAATAGAGCAATGTCAATGCACTGAATGGGACTCATGCGTTTTACCCACGAGGGAAAACCTGTCCTGATGCTGATACGAACACATGAAATGAATAACGATTAATGCAACAGGCAATTCTAACTGCACTAGATACAATTAAATACTTGTCAGATAATACCATTCACTTCCACTCTGGTTACAGTCGGGAGGATCTTTTTAAATATATTCGTTAATATGAAGACACGGTTATCTCCTTTGATGCATTCATCGATTGTGCGATCAATGTATTCTATGGTTTGACCAGATAATTTATTTCAATATACATGTATTGTATATTTCTAGAGACAGGTATACCTGCACGATAGATATAATCAGATTAAAATATGACTACATATATTATAATAACGTGTTTGAACCACGAGTTTGCTTTCAACAATAATTTTGTCACAACTTTGATGGCAGGGCTTCCAGCTACGTGCACAGCTACAAGACGGAACGTTGTACATTGAGACTACGACTCCATCAGAAGCAGTGGTTCTTATAGAAGAAAACAGCAAATATAATGATGGGATGTTCCACACGCTAAAGGTAGGCTGATAACACAAGAGGACAAGCTTGTCTGAACAATCACATAGTAGCCGCTTGTTTGTGTTTGATGTTAACCGGCCCGTGAAGGTCCGGGTTAGAATATTGGCCTTCAGTAACCCATGCTTGTCGTAAGAGGCGACTAACGGGATCGAGTGGTCAGGCTTACGCTGACTTGATGTTGATACATGTCATCGGTTCCCAATTACGCAGATCGATGTTCATGCTGTTGATCACTGGATTGTCTAGTCTAGACTCGATTACTTACAGACCGCAGCCATATAGCTGGAGTATTGCTTTTGTTGCGGCGTAAAACTAAACTCACTCACTGTATTTGATGTTAAAACTTTCTTTTTAAGAACAAGTGGATCCACAATATTTTACATGAGGTGCAAAACTAAAAGCAACCATCAGTGAGAAGTCATACTTTTTGATAAAACATCTTCCATGTTTATGTGTACGTATGTTTGCGTTTTGCTCACATGTTAGCCATTACATGCATTTGACCTTGTACTTATTTCCTGTTAAGAAGCATGTGAATTATCTATCGGACTGGCAGTTTTGAGACCCCTGAATATCTGTGTTAGAAGTTGTCAACCCAAGCTTGCCGTTAGAGGCGACTAACGGGATCGGGTGGTCAGGCTCGCTGACTTGGTGACACATGCCATTGTATCCCACTTGCGTACTTTGATGCTCATGATGTTGATCACTGGATTTCCTGGTCCAGACTCGATTATTTACAGACCGCCGCCATCTGGATGAGAAAGTTGCATTAACTCGGTGCGCCTAGTGGCAGCAAGAGTTGTATGATCCCCAGGGAGTTGAGATTGATAATATGATGTGCTGCTGAGATTGACATCCAGTGATCGAGGGATAAACAAAGAAGCGCTTTGAGCATGCTTGTGGGATGGACTACATCGCTATGTAAATACCCACATAATAATAATAATAATAATATAGCTGGAATGTTGCTGAGTGCGGCATAAAACTAAAATCAATCACTCACTCCAGGTCAGAAGTGGTCAACCCATGCTTGTCATAAGAGGCGACTAACGGGATCGGGTCAGGCTCCATCAGTGTACATATACTGGAGACTGTGTCCTGTATGAACCCAATGTATGTATGTCCTCAGATCGGATACAGGGACAGTAAGACGTATCCAGAGATCGATGGCAAAGAAGGACTTTTCTCCATAGAGCGGACGCGCCCCGAGAGGATACAGACCCCCACCCAGGGCATCCTCATTGGGGGGATGCTGCCAGAACACCGAGGGAGAATGGGGGACAAGTTCAGGTAAAATCAAATTAGCAGAACTATGAGTAATTGATAGGATGTAGACATAATATATTATTGATTACTGATTTTTACATTCAAATATAAACGTTGGTCCCAGTCCACAAAGCGTTCGTTGCGCTACAACATCGTAAGCCTATGGTAAAGTATAGAGTAACGACAGGTCGTAAATTTACGAACGCTTTGCGGATCAGGGTCCCGATCCACAAAACGTTCGTAGCGCAAAGACATTCGTAAACCTATGCTAAACCACAGAGTTACGACAGGTCGTAACGTTATGAACGCTTTGTGGATCGGGTCCCTGGACCATGGTCAGGTTCGAAATGAACACAACTCATGTTATTCAGATCTTTACTCTTAGACATGACGGGTTGTGTCAGATCCAAGCTATTTTAACTTGGACAAACTATGACAAGCAAACCGGGTATGATCAATATCGTATCACGGGGTACATTACTTTTAGTAGTTACTTTGAACTGAAAGTTTACTTATATATGTTAATGAATTGGAAACGTCAGATGATGTATTCTTAATACTTTCGTAATGAAAGCTATAAACTAAATCATATAAATTCAGATTGGAAATGTAAACATGTTTTGATGGCTTCTATATATTGTGTGCAGGCCGCTGATTGGCTGCGTGCGAAAGCTTCAGATCAATGACGTCACTATGACAATGTCAGATGTTGAACGTGCAGAGGGTGTTTATATCGGCAGCTGCACCAGTAACAAGGTGAGTGAGTGAGTGAGTCAAGGGGGATACCATCTTCTGTTAACCTTGTTGACTTACACTGAAGTTTAAATCAAGTTGGGGATCAGAATATTGTTGAACGGCGCTACAGCCATTCATATGGAACTGGTTTGGAAACAGTCAGGGCCTACATTTTCGAAGCTCTCTTAGCGCTAAGATAGTCGTAAGTGCGATACATTAAAATTAACTTACGACTATCTTAGCGCTAAGAGAACTTCGAAACTCTAGCCCCTGGTACAGTAAAGATTTTATGCAATCAACTAAGTCTGACTTTGGACTCCCGTTACAACAAACGTGGGTAAGTGGAAGCCAAATCGAGCGGAATATTCAGATGTGTCTGATATAAGCATTCCATACATGTAGTGTTGTTGCTAATGGGTAACGTTGGTGTGTTGGTTTGTTGTTTAACGCCGCACTCAGCAATATTCCAGCTGGGGCATCATATTCACTGGGGACGTCAGTCTAAAACTACTCTTTTCTTTCATCTGGATTAAGACATTGCAAATAGTTACGCTTCCAAACTGGAAGTGGTATACAAACAGCACAATAAAAGATTTATTTAACTCACTGGTAATGTGAATGAGCTAATGGTACGTTTAGTGCAGCAAGACTTTGTAAAACCAGGACCCCTTTCAAACTGTCCAGATGAATGTGATTTGGCGACCAGTTAAGATCCTGGTTAGAATTGTTTTCAGCAACCCATGCATGTCTTTAGGGGCAACTAACGGGATCGGGTGGTCAGGCTCGCTGTCTTGGTTCACACATGTCATCGGTTCCCAATGGTGTTCATCGATGCTCATGCTGTTGATCACTGGATTGTCTGATCCAGTCTGAAGTATTGCTGAGTTGAACAACAAACAAACAAACGTGATCTGGAAGCACGAGAGGTAGAAAACTCTGGAATGCGACTGAAAAATTCCATATTGTCTCCTTACCAAAGTTCCGTTTTGAAATCATGGTTACGTTCACGTCCACAGCAGATCCTTGGTGTTCAATGTCAGTGTTTATCTTCTAGCCCCTGCTCACCTGTGTGCAGTTCGTCAATACCAGCTCGCCGATCGCCTACGGGACGACGGAGGATGCTGCAGCCGTCGTCATCGTCGCAACCCGTGCAAGTCTAGGGCCAATATTACAGTACCAGAAGGGAGATGTATGTACATCACTTTACTTATCTCTGTGAAATATGGGACACATACTATGTAACTCACAGTAGAATCAAAATGGGTACTCTGGTCAGTTGCGCTTCCTCCTCGTCAAGACCATGTTCTTGTAAATATCTTTTCCTGTCAGTAACTCCAGGAAGATGTTCAGAAGTGTCACTTCCAGGCTCGATTATTTACAGACCGCCACCATATAGCTGGAATATTGCTGAGTGCGGCGTAAAGCTAAATTCACTCACTCATACACACGGCACTTACGCATCACCTTATTGATCGCATAAAGGGACGTGGTTTAACCTCCGATACAGGATTCATGTTGGGCGATATAGATATGGGAGTGACTGTTGGAACTGATAATACATTGACAACCTGACACTACAATCCTTCGAAACCCGTGAATTGTCCACTGGTATAAATCTTAGAATTATAAGAAAGAAGAAACATTTCTTGGACTTTTAAAATACGTCAGTAGAACTACTGCGATACGCATCGATGAACGAAAGTCAAGGTTCGTGACGGTGTGAAAGTCCTACTGTCTCTAGAAATACAATCTAACGCTCTGAAGAAGAATACAGATTATCAGAATTAATGACTGATTGAACACATGATTTAATATTATTATACATGCACAGAAAAGCTTTTCTTAGACTTCTTAAGTATATGTGTAAGTACATTGTGAAAACACATTTGGGGATCCCAGTGATTGAGTAAGCCTGTCAACATTGGTATTCTGATCAAAGTATTTCTGTACAAATGTGAAAACCATCTGGTTAGTGTATGGGACAGGTTCATTACATCAGTGGGTAAGACTAGGTTGTATTCACAGTCGAGCCTAATTGATTTGTCTGACAATTGGGATGTATGACTTTTGGGAGTAAACCAATCTTCCCATTTGACGGCCTTGGCGAAAGGTTAAAGTTTTGTGTGTTCCTACTGGGCTGAGTTCCACGAGGCCATTCTAACTTAACAAGTACGTCCCAGGACATCCATAGCTCTAGGATGACTTTGTGGAACGGGGCCATACAAGTTTTATATAACGCATTGTGCTCTGAAGATAATTCATGCACAGTATATCTTACTTGACAAATAACTTTGAAGAAAGTAATTTAAAAATATATTCATCCCTGCCTCTTTCGAATGCACCAGAAACATTTTATCACCTTTATGTTACAGTGTTAATTTGTGTAGTGTTGTAGTCGTTTGTTTATTTAACGTAATTTGGATGTAAACAAAGTGTATATTTAGTTTGCAACTCATGAGATCTTGGAGGGCGGACTACCTCTGATGCAGTTGCTTGTAGATTTTCTCTTCTAATGCGCTGCTTGATTTTAACAGGCTTATTATGATGAGGACGATGTGCCTAAGGTGACACGACTTTTAGCACTCACCAAGTTTTGTATAGATCTAGTTGTATGCGACCTTAGAAACAAACGCAACTGATAGGTTAAAGGGTGTTTTTGTAACTTAAAAGGCATTTGTAATTATAAACTTTTTATCGTATTGGATGCGTTTGTTTATCATTGTCTCGCATGGTTTACAATGGGTTAAAAACTTAACAGGTTTTACTTAAATTATCTACCGAGACATGCGATCTTCTCTTTAAGTTTTGACTGATAAATTGGACACGATTTGAACTAGAACGGATTTCTGGACATATATATGATCGCTTCCAGGTGGTGTATTTGAAATATTATTTCCAGTTTTTATTATTATCGTTAAACCTGAAAGGTTATCGTGTTCTAGCTGTAAAGTGTTCCCCGTGCATGAAAGTCACGTGTTGATGTTGCAGTAGCGAGTAATCTCCCTTTTTTCTTCGGTCGTTTCAAATTACACGGTTGCTATGACAATGATCGTTCAACTAACAATGATCGTACAAGGGAATGCATTCTGTCAATATTTTCACAAGGACTCATAATCTCCGTCACATGTTAACGTAACAGAAAGTCACATTATTAAACCTAATACCTAGTATGTCGAGAGTTCATTTCAGTCTTTTCTCCATTAAACATCTTCAAATTCTGTTATTGCAACTAGGTTTTCTTTACTGTTAATTCCTATCACTACCAAAGGCGGTGGGGTAGCCTAGTGGTTAAAGCGTGCGCTCGCCACGCCGAAGACCCGGGTTCGATTCCCACATGGGTACAATGTGTGAAGCCCATTTCTGGTTTTTCCCCGCCGCGAAATTCCTAAAAGCGGCGTAAAACCATACTCACTCTTATGACTACCAGCTTCTCTGCACAAGCATCAGTAGCAGACAATCAACAAAGCATAGACGCCAGGATTTCAACGACTGTGACGTAGATTCTGAAAAACGGGAAATACATAACTCAGATATCCGGAACATTTCTATATTATGCAGTTCAAGTTGACAGTGCAAAGTGTATGAACCTTAAGGCGCGGTCACATCTTACGATCATGAACGTTGTCCTACAGGGCCCCGTTCCTCAAAGCGATCGTAGCGCTACGACAGTCGTAAGTCTATGTTAAAGTATGGGAGTTACGATCACCTTAGCGCTACGATCGCTTTGAGGAACGGGGCCCTGGACCGTAGTGATTAACGTAGTAAACCGTAGTTTGATCGTAGCCATGTTACCACGGTGTACTATACGGTCAACACAACGATGCAGTAGGGTCAATTACGGTCTACTAGGGAGAACTAGGGCCAACCACGTCCAATTATCAAACTACGGTAACAGTAGGGTCATGGCATTCAAGCTAACCGTAGAGATATATTGAACATGTTGAAATTGTTTTTGGTCTAACCACGGCCAAATCCTGGGTTTGCTGAAGTTCAAAGTATGGTTATAACTACGGTGATCTACGTTGAACTACGCTTTGATACGTTTAACTACGTTTAACTAAGGTCAAATAAGGGTCTACTACGGTCTACTACGTTCACCCCAACTACGGTCAACTATATAGCCCGTTTGACTTCCTTTGAGACCGATGAGTTGCTCACTAACACAAAATCTAATAGTTACAACAAAACCAAATTTTGCACAGTGACATGAAATCGACAGGTGTGCGAGTTGTACGTGTGATATTGAAACGCTTGTTGATTACCTGGCTGTTCTACCAGCAAGTGCTCCCCCTCGTAAGAAATAGCGAAAAATGACAGCAAAATAATGACCATTTGTTGAAATACTTTTTTTTTCGGGTGTCCAAAATTATGAGACAAATCATCAGAGTTGGTCTGTCGATTTCATGTCACTGTGCAAAATTTGGTTTTGTTGCAATTATTAGATTTTGTGTTAGTGGGCAATGCATCGGTCTCAAAGGAAGTCAAACGGACTTTATGTGCGTGTCTGTAAGATGTGGCCGCCGCTTAAGACTCACAAACTTATAATATCGCTGAAGTATTTACAGGGCGCTTTAGTCAACAACTTAAGTGTTCTCACACTGTCACCTTGAATTGGTTCTTTTTCAGCGAATAATGACATAGTGTTTAAATGTTTTGTTGGTTCATAGGAAGGATTTTTGGTGATAGTTTTGCATGGACAATTTGGCGTCTGTTTTGTTCTTATTATATGCTACACAACATTTGTAAGGATGGTTACCAAGCAGATGGAGTAAGGCGGAACATTTTACACGTATCTGTAAAGAGGTATTGATACCATTGTGTAATCACCTACATGTTGATTATCCAGATAATTCTCCACTCTATTATCAACACTCCGGTATGATTGTAAGTACCTCTTCGATTTCAAACGATACGATTTTAAAGACATCCATCCCATCAGATTGCACACATTCTGTGAAAAGTTACGAGAGGACGCAGTGACGTCACTCCCCAAAGCGAAAAATGACATTTTAGCGAAAAATGACAGCAAAATAATGACCATTTGTTGAAATACTTTTTTTTTCGGGTGTCCAAAATTATGAGACAAATCATCAGAGTTGGTCTGTCGATTTCATGTCACTGTGCAAAATTTGGTTTTGTTGCAATTATTAGATTTTGTGTTAGTGGGCAATGCATCGGTCTCAAAGGAAGTCAAACGGACTTTATGTGCGTGTCTGTAAGATGTGGCCGCCGCTTAAGACTCACAAACTTATAATATCGCTGAAGTATTTACAGGGCGCTTTAGTCAACAACTTAAGTGTTCTCACACTGTCACCTTGAATTGGTTCTTTTTCAGCGAATAATGACATAGTGTTTAAATGTTTTGTTGGTTCATAGGAAGGATTTTTGGTGATAGTTTTGCATGGACAATTTGGCGTCTGTTTTGTTCTTATTATATGCTACACAACATTTGTAAGGATGGTTACCAAGCAGATGGAGTAAGGCGGAACATTTTACACGTATCTGTAAAGAGGTATTGATACCTACATGTGTATTCACCTACATGTTGATTATCCAGAGAATTCTCCACTCTATTATTAACACTCCGGTATGATTGTAAGTACCTCTTCGATTTCAAACGATACGATTTTAAAGACATCCATCCCATCAGATTGCACACATTCTGTGAAAAGTTACGAGAGGACGCAGTGACGTCACTCCCCAAAGCGAAAAATGACATTTTGAAGAAACGCAACTTCCCCAGTTAAGACAATGAAACGGAAATTTGTTGAATGTATGTTTTCTATTTTACTTAACATTCCGTACCAGAATGAACACTGATCTTCCAGGTTCTGCTTCAACATATCCTTAGAAATGTTGAGTAGTATGTGTAACAAGTTGTGTGAGATAGACTATTACTGACAAATGCTTCGTTATTAACATTCCATGATATTCTATCGTAAAATGCTTTGAAGAATATCCTTTTATGTAAATCAGTACACAGAGAAGAATGGCTGTTTTATTTCTGTTTATTTAATTAGATATATGAAATTATGTTTATATACGCGCTCCTGTAGTCTGGCCGTAGATACTTTCTTTATTGCTATTAAATGAAGCTAGCTTTTGCTTTGACAGAACGTTAGGCTAGTTCTGAAGTCAAATCTTTTCCTTACAAAACCCCAAAGTTTTCTTGCGATCAGGCATTCATAAATTCACATTGTAATTTGAAGTATATTTTCTTCCAGACTTTCAATGCCATTATTTCCATGGAAGAAAATGGAATCGTCATTGCCGAGTCCGTGAAATCCTACGACGGTCGCCTTGACTATGCAAAGGATGATAACAGCATGTTTGTTGTAATCAAAGTAACAGATAAGGACAGGTGAGCAATATCTCTTAAAGGGGGATTTCCGCTGAAAATAACCATCCCATCCCCCTACTAGTTCTGGTTATCGCATTCAATATGCATAGCGATAATCGGAGTTCAGTAATGGCTCAATAATCGATTGTAATCATAAACCTCACCATTGTGGGTAGCCTTGCTCCATTGAGCCCATTGGTTTATAGTAATTCTATCCTTCGAAGAGGCAAGTCTAGATAAGCGGACAGGACGAAGAATATTTATATTTTATAGAATTTATCATTTAAACTATTTATGATTACCTTAGAGACTTGTGCAAATCTACATTGTGGGCAAAACGGGACACAATCGTAACATTTGCAAACGAAACAGGCGCCATTAATACTTTGAAGACGATTGAGGATGCTTCCTGTTGAGACACACGCGAGTATGTTGTTTGGAAACTGCATCCTTTGTTTATGTCTTGATACAACAAACAAAGCAATAAGAAACATTCTTTATATTGTTTAATTTGATGTTACATATTTTATGAATATACTTTTGTCTCCCTTGCCTATCGCTCTAGCACTGCTTCCCACCCTCGACCCTGACTGATCTGAGTGAGTGAGTGAGTGAGTGAGTTTAGTGTTACACAGGTTTTAGCAATATTCAGCAATATCACGGCGCGGGACACCAGAAATGGGCTTTACACATTGTACTCAGACTGACCTGATGCAAACCAAGTCTTCGCGACACATTTCTGGCATAGGTTGTTGATATGGGTTTAAAATACACCCTCACTCACTGGAAAAATATGATATTGAAATCAAATTTCGATACGGATTTCTCGTTCTTGACAAGTAATCATGCACCGTGCCCGTGGGATCGGTGGAGTAGCCTAGTGGTTAAAGCGTCCCGGGTTCGATTCCCAATACAATGTGTGAAGCCCATATCTGGTGTACCCCGCCGTGATATTGCTGGAATATTGCTAAAAGCGGCGTAAACCTATAATCACTCACTCTCCATGCCCGCCCTTTACAGTCAAGTAGGTTCGGAGACTCTTCAACCGATATACTAAATAACACAACTACTTTTCATTTGTATCTCAGAACCTGTAATGATCCGGGTTCGAATTGATCTTCAGTAACCCATGCTTGTCGTAAGAGGCGACTAACAGGATCGGGTGGTCAGGCTCGCCGACTTGGTTGACACATGTCATCGTATCCCAACTGCGTGGACCGATGATCATGCTGTTGATCACTGGATTGTCTGGTCCCGACTCGATTATTTACAGACCGCCACCATATAGCTGGAATATTGCTGAGTGCGGCGTAAAACTAAACTCACTCACTATTATTTCTCAGATCTCAAGATTGAAGAAAAGCAATGATTTGTTATCCACTTTTATTTGGCAGCACCCTGAAAGTGGAGTACCAGGGCAAAGAGGCGTCCATTAGCTACGGGGGTGGGTGGGCTCTCTTCGGTGGGGGTGACTCAAAAACTCCATACACCGTCACCATCGGCGGTCAGGACGAGGACAACAATATGCCCCCATTTTCTGGTGGCATTTCACAGATGATCGTCGGGGAACAGTAAGTATACAGGGATAGACAACATGAATATTGCATAATTCACGATGACAAAATACAGCAATCCAGACCAACAATGCCATAACATTAACTATGTTCATGATGACCATCTATGTCTACCTATAACGATCGGAGAGCGGAAGGTCGCGGGTTCGATCCCCGACCGCGTCATACCAAAAGACGTTAAAATATGGTACTTGTTGGTCCCTGCCTGGCGCTCGGCATTAATGGGTACAACAAGGACTGGTCAGCTCGGAGTCAGTATAATGTGTCTGAGTGGGGTATTCATGCTTCACTGCGGCATGGTATCTCATTGGGCTAGCACTATAAAACCAGCTTCAGTCTCGGCTAGTACAAGCAGCCGCACATACACATACACACGCATGCACGTCATCATATGAACGAAATATTCTCAAGCACGACGTTAAACCCAATTTCCACCTCACCTCACCTCACCTAACCTCATAACGATCAAAATATATCACGTGTGCGTGTTAAGAGCCGTTACAGAATATTACATATTCTGTTACAGAATGCTATTACACATGTCTCCAGAATAACCTTCGATATATAAGAGTTTAAAATATCAATCAGTATACATTTCTAATAATGATGCATGCTTCCATAATAACAATTCATTTAACCCGTGAAGATCCGGGTTAGAATTGATCGTCAGTAACCCATGCTTGTCTTAAGAGGCGACTAACGGGATCGGGTGGTCAGGCTCGCCGACTTGGTTGACACATGTCATCGTGTCCCAATTGCGTAGATTGATGTTCATGATGTCAGTCACTGGATTGTCTGGTCCAGACTTGGTTATTTACAAACAGGAGCCATATAGCTGGAGTATTGCGTTTAAACAATTTAAAATCACAACCAAACATGCGACATTAATGGGATAGTGGGGTTTTTCTACCTCGGAATGCGCATGAGGTTGATGTTAGTTTCAGTTTATCATTTTGTATTAATTCTACCAATGCTTGATTCATGTCAGGTCAATAATTTGTTGTACACAATATTGCAGCTGGTGTAACGGGTCAGTGCAGACATATGTTCTGTAGGTCAGTATTCTAATTTTAACGTTATATGCATTACTTTCAGATATTTGGACATGACGAAATATGTCACAGACAATGGCTTGTCATCATGCCCTGGTGCCCGCATATCGGACTCTGTCTCTGTCGACGTGAGGCGACGTTAGGGTAGACCCCTTCTCCTCGAACACATTATGTACATAGTTGTAATTTATCAGCTGCCAAGTTGTCTCAACCGAGGGCATTTCCAAGCCGTTAACCTAAGCACAAGATGAGATTAACACACACATATATATGGACATATAATATTTTCATTTCTGATGATTAGTTCGCCAGCTTCCATAATATAATTTCTTAAAAATATCAAAATATAAAATTTATCAGGGAACTTCGTTGTTAGAATATGTGTGATCTGTTGAACTGTTACAGTGTACATTCTTGGTAAGAACCTGCGAGAAGTTCTAAAAATCCATAATTGTCCATTGTATTGTCCCACCATTTTATAGAACGGGGTGCTGTTGTACAAAACCACCTTAGTGCTTTGACTACCTTAGGCTATGCTAAAGTATGGGAGTTAAGGTCACCTTAGTGCTTTGACTACCTTAGGCTATGCTAAAGTATGGGAGTTAAGGCCACCTAAGATGGCCTTGTACAGCGGCACCCTGGCCAATATTTTTAAGCACAAACCTCGATTTTCATGAATATTGAACATCAAATTAGTAGTTGAAGTTGTAACTGACCATGGAAGGCTCCCTACAGAGATATGATATATACCTTCCCACGTTTTCCAGGTTGTAAATGTAAGTGACTTACAGTTGGCTTCGATAATACATTCATGTTGCTAACATGGTGATAAAACAACACTGTGGAAACGTGTTCAGTACATGATATGCCTTCGTGCCCTGGTGTCGTTTGTGGTACGACATGCCAATGATATCACAGCACTTGTCAGCGCACTATGAAGCTCAAACAGCCACTTACCTGGTGAACATGTGCAACGTTCGAAAGTAACGTTGGTCCTTAGGCCCGAAGCTGCCTGAATACCACTCGGACCCACAGCTTTAGTTTTCTGTAGGTCCTTTTTTGCCGACAACTTTTTCATTCCCAATAACTATAACAGTATTATTTTTCAGAAAATATCATTCAGTAATTTCTGGTTTTTATCTCGATCACCAGCTGTTGTCTGTAAGTGAAATGACTATCATTTTCGAAGAAGCAATTTAGCAAATGTTGTCTCCTATTTTTGCTAAAATATCGGGCCTTCACATTCTGATCAGGACCCATAACGTTTTATTGTTCTGGGTCCTTAGGACCTGCAGCTTTTCAGGGTTAAGGGGAAACACTGTAGCATGTGTTGCAACTCTCCACACATTTCACATCATGATTAAGTGCTGTGAGATAGAATATTGGTCACGTTGTGTGCATGTCTTGTTTTACACAACCGACACAGGTGATAGGTTAGCCTTGTGACGCAAGTGCTCGCTCGTCACGCCAACTCCCGGGTTCGATTCCCAACATGTGTACAATGTGTGAACCCATTTCCGGTGTCCCCCGCCGTGATGTTGCTGGGTATTGCTGAAATATTTGCGTAAAAACATACTCACCATTTTGATTGTTTTTGTGAAGTCATTCATGCCCTCACCCGTTTCTGTTAATTTACATTTTCATATACCAACGTCATAACATGTTTTATAATTTGTCATTCGAATTTACATTGAGTGGTTAAATCGAATTTGAAAAAAAAAACACACAAAACAACAACAACGAAAATCCGGTAACAACGTCATGTCAGTTGATAACGACTAAGTTTGTCTCTAAAACTGTGCTAGAGGATAATTCTACTATTCTTTTTCAAAATTTATCATGATTACGTCATGATATATTTCAAAATAATTAAAATGAAACTCATACAAGGATAACTGTTTCATTAATTTGATTTTAAGTTCCAGATGCGAAATGATGACTTTAATGTTTGAAGTACATCATGTAAATTAGTGAAAGGGATTCTATGAACAATGAACAAAATCGGAGAGATATTGTTAATCAACAACTTTGGTTCTATCTTGCATGTCCAGTATGATAGATTTTGTTACCATAGATACAGACAATGAAACACAAAGGAAGACGCGTGGTTAGTGTATATAGTTTATGCACCTGGCTTGCAATAAGATGACGCATAATATTTATGCTTAGCTTTTAAAGTAAACATGTCTAAGCCTGAATTGGAATGTTAATTCAAAAATAAACCTCACACAAGGATGAAACCAATATCAAATGTCAGATTTGCCTTGATATAAATCCTAAAATTCAGCACGCTCTTTTCCTTAGGCTGTGTAAACAGTAACGTTGCACAAATCAACATCCTTATGCAAAACATTCCCTTTGTGCATTCCCGAAGCCATGTCCCAGATAAAGACCTCACCAGTCATATTCATCACAGTCATGACCAAGTTTAGCTGCTGGGATCAGAACTTCACGCCTTTGGGTCAATATTACTGTGGTAGAACGTCAAACGTCAGGGTCGTGTTGACTGAGGTAGAACGTCAAGCGTCGGGTCGTGTTGACTGAGGTAGAACGTCAAACGTCAGGGTCGTGTTGACTGAGATAGAACGTCAAAGCTCGGGGTCGTGCTGACTGATGTAGAACGTCAAACGTCGGGGTCGTGCTGACTGAGGTGTCGGGGTCGTGTTGACTGATTTATGCTGTTCGAGTAGCCGTCCTTATAATTTCATTTCTGTATCCCCATTTATGTTGGATACAGCTAATTACTAAGTCTTGAATCCGTTACTAATTTACCTGCAATAGTGCTGCAAAACAAGGACCAATGTGATCGTTAATGATAAAATGTCTCATATGACAAGCAGTCAAATCCTCTGCATCTACTCACTTTACCCATAGTGCTGTTTGCTTCTATTGTACACAATATTTGCTTATTTTACCAATTTACTGTGCTTTTTTTATTCTGCTTAGATTTGATTGACAATTTGATGTAAATATTTATTTCCCAGGAGCCGAATGTGTGACCATTTGTGGTGTATAAATTGTGCTGAAAGTGCAAATACGTTTCCTATTTTTGACAAATAAATATTTTCTTACTTTATCGGAAACATTATATCTGTTTTATCATTTTGTATTGACATGTGGCGACAGTTGTTCAATCGTTCACGGGCGGTGGGGTAGCCTAGTGGTTAAAGCGTTCGTCCCTCTCGCCGAAAGCCCGGGTTCAATGTGTGGAGACCATTTCTGGTGTCCCCCGCCGAGATATTGCTGGAATACACTCATTCACTCACTCAATCGTTTACAATGTTTGTAGTTACCGCAGGGTACATAGTATGAATGATACTAGTGTTCTGTCGACGTGCATTCAAGGGGTGATGGGGTAACCTAGTGGTTAAAGCGTTCGCTCGTCACACCGAAGACCCGGGTTCGACCCTACATTGGGACAATTTGTGAAACCTTTTTCTGGTGTCCCCGCTGTGATGTTGCTGGAATATTGCAATAAAGCGGCGTAAAACTATACTCACCCACTCACTCGTGATGTGGTGTGCACCACAGATGAGAACTCAAAGTGCTGTGCGCAAAAGATACGAAAAACAAAGTGCTGTGCGCAAAAGATACGAAAACAAAGTGCTGTGCGCAAAGGGTGCGAAAACAAAGTGCTGTGCGCAAAAGATACGAAAAACAAAGTTCTGTGCGCAAAAGATACGAAAAACAAAGTGCTGTGCGCAAAGGGTGCGAAAACAAAGTGCTGTGCGCAAAGGGTGCGAAAACAAAGTGCTGTGCGCAAAAGATACGAAAAACAAAGTGCTGTGCGCAAAAGATACGAAAAACAAAGTGTTGTGCGCAAAAGATACGAAAAACAAAGTGATAAGCGCAAAAGATACGAAAGCAACTGCCGTAGGACGTAGATGTTTCTGGTAGTAGATTTTGCATTCAGAAATTAGTTTAAGACTATTGTAGTTTGAAATTGGGTTAGTTGGGGTCAGTCACTTCTTGAATGTTTTCGATGAGTATCGGAGTAATAATGCCATATCGGTTTTTCCTAGTCTCTTGCAATTATACAAAAAGTAACTGAATAACTTTTTACATGATGTGTTAGGAGCAGATCTGTGTCCGTTTTCATGTTCAACAGCCTGTTCAAACATTATTCAGAGGACACAGATATTGTAGTTTATGTTTTTAGTTCAAACAATAAAATAGGCCAGGGCCACACCAGAGCGTGCGTGATATGACTCATATCTAAGGCGTAGGTAATACGCGATACCACACTGTATGTTTATAACTGTAAACATGCAGATAAATAACTTTCCCATCCGCCGATTTCCACTACGTTCACTATTCAGGTGATATTGAAAGGTCCCAAGGTTACGTGAGTCACGCCTGTGAACTATATGCCTTTTATCTACGACGTGGGCGGGACGGGTAAACCATAATACCTCTGGGAACCTCCTCCCTCACACATACGTCAGAGATAGATATTTTACGTGCGTTTCACTGCAGCCACAGGCCCTAGTGTTTTGCGAGGATTAAAGATTTTATAAAATATATACAAAAATTTGAGATGACCCCCCGACTCGAAATGCTTCACAGTATAATTAATACATTATGACGTATTGTACTGTGAAGCATTTTGAGTCGGGGTCATCTCAAAAACAATATTCTTTTAATAATTATTCCTCGCAAAGACACTAGGGCCTGTGCCACATACCGCGTATTGGAAACAAACAATAGTTTACACAGACAGACAGACAGGCAGATTTATTCAATAAAAAGGCCTTGGGCCCATTATACATACTTTGATTGTGATATATAATAAATGTGGTTTCAATAGTTTATAAATGTTGTTTCAAATGTCTCACAGTTCTTAAGACAAATAAAAACTTATATCTCAGGTTAGGTTAAAAATATAAACACCTGGCCACAGAACCCGTCGAACCTAAAGTTTGTCCATCTGCTCTATGTTAATATTTTCACCCAAAATCCCCGGTAGATTTTACTTTATCCTTTTCATAAAGCATGATTACAATGTGTGAAGCCTAATTCTGATGTCCCCCGGGGGGATATTGATTGCTACCTACCCACCTACCTACCTACCTCAACCCGTGAATATCTGGGTTAAAATTGATCTTCAGCAACCTATGCTTGTCGTAAGAGGCATTTAACGGGATCGGGTGGTCAGGCTGGCTCACTTGGTTGACACATATAATCGTATCCCAATTGCGTAGATCGATGCTCATGCTGTTGATCACTGGATTGCCTGATCCAGGCTCGATTATTTACACACCACCGCCATATAGCTGGAATATTGCTGAGTGATGCGTTAAACAACCTACCAGCGTTATCACTAAATGAGTGTGATCAGGAAGGAACATCAGAGAACTGCAGTGAGTGTTTATATAGCCTGTCATTCAAACCTTCTATTTTGTGTGAGCGTACATTAGGGCGTGTTCCTCGTATCTCGTCGCTGTATCAACTTTCTAAAAAAAACTACTGCACCTGAGCTACAGGTTCATTATGAAATCTGTAAATATGCCAGATGAAGTGGACTTCATTGCTTCAATGACAAAAGCTAAACCCAGAAATAAAGACCAACAGTTATCAGTACACCAGTGTCAGAACCATCTGATAAATAGATACAAACTCTTCCTAGGTATATACTTTAGGTCATGTACAATTTGTCAAGTACTTTACTATCAACTGGACAACACTTAGACAGGATTCCTTGCTGTGAGTGAGTGAGTGAGTGAGTTGGGTTTTACGCCGCTCTTAGCAATATTACAGCAATATCACAGCGGGGGAAAACAGTAATGGGGTTCACACACTGCACCCATGTGGGGAATCGAACCAGGACCTTCGGCGTGACGAGCGAACGCTTTAACCACTGGGCTACCCACCGCCCTCTGTTCTAATGACAGGATACGTGTACACAGTTAAACCGAGGTCCTACAACTGTATCGAAATGCATGTTAACACGGGATTCCTAATTTCAAGTTATTCTGAAATCTCTCTTTATTCGGTACAGTGGTGTGTGTCATCAGCCCTGTGTAAAACATGGTCCATACATTGTAAGGGAATTTATACTGGTACAACAAGGCTATGTGACGGTACAATAGATATTGCATATAACTTGTATAGGAGTATCCAGAAAGATATAGCATTCCACGAACAATGATGCATAAACAGTCTTAAACAAAGAATAATTATAACATTTGTGGCTATTAACGATATTGTCGTGCCACTGCTGTTTATAGGTGCATTTTAACCTGTGGGAAAACTCAGCAATGAAAGAGGGAACACAGTCTACTAGTTGTCTTTCCCAAATATAGCCAAAACCATGATTATAAAGTAAGGATCTTATTTGAGACACCCAGCATGCCATAACTCTTTTCAGGATAGCGGTGATCTGGCATACTGATATGTTTTACCCATTACCTGATGCAGCGTAAATAGGCTGTGATATATAAAGGGTATCTGCCACATTCCCCTCGCGCAACTTCATAAGATGTTCCTGTTTTTACACCCAAGACACGTTTACAGGCCAGAACATGGACTGATTCAATTTCTTTACTCACAGATAATCCCCAAACTTCAACACCATACATCAGGATTGGAAGAACCTTGGAGTCGAAAATACTAACAAAGAATCTCAAAGGCAATGGTTTAATTTGTGAAAAAGAGCGTAAGATACCAAAGAGAGCCCGTTTTGCTTGTAAAACAATATTGTCAATGTGTCTTGACCAGGATAAGCTTTTTTCAAAAACAACACCTAAATATTTATATGAAAGGAGACATTGCAACTGACTGACTGAGTTTGGTTTTACGCCGCTTTTAGCAATATTCCAGGAACACCACGGCGGGGTACACCGGAAATGGGCTTCACACATTGTGCCCATGTGGGGATTCGAACCCGGGTCTTCGGCGTGACGAGCCAACGCTTTAACCATTAGGCTACCCCACCGCCCCATTGCAACTGAGCCACATGGGGAATGATCGTAGCGTTCCCGGTAATTGCAATGCAATGTTCTGATCTGATGTTGTATTTTTCACACCATGAAACAAGTCTCACTGTTAATACCGAGGTAAAGAGTCCCCTGTAATTACTTTCATGTTACAGTTCTAAACAAGCGAAGAAGATAAACACTCTACTATAACAATGTTTTGAAAAGAAATCTATCTACTCCCGTTATGGGTTATGCTTCCCGGCACCGTATTTTAAGCTGGGGCCCCTTTAGCTTTGGCGATACTCCCCTACTCCTTTCGAAATATACATTTTAGCCTTCCCGGGACATCTGAAAAATAAATTTTAGCCTTCCCGGCACGACACCGTGAAAAACGTAACACTTGACGTAATTTCCATACACTTACATGTTAATTTAATGTAGCATAAATACTTTTCATGAATTTAATTTTCGTAAGATCCATGTCAAATTTTGCGCGTTTGTGAGGAATCATATTACCACCTACAATCACATAATTTCTGTTTAATTTTTCGTTGCATATTTATCAAATGGCAACAATTTAATCAACATGTGTCCAGTGCCGGGAACTCCTTAACATGGCGGCCTATGGGATTGTGCATTGTGGAACCATACGTCAGTTGATAAATTTGATGTCATTAGTTAAATAGTGGTCGGAAAATTTAACTGAAATTATGTGCGCAGAGCAGAGATGATTTCAAATTTGCCTGTCAAATTTTACAAAGATCCATCCTAAACTCACTTCATGAAAATGATTTATGCTACACTGAAATAACATGTAAGTTTATGGAAATTACGTTTAGTGTGCGAATACTTTTAATTTTGCACGGGTCTGTAGGTCTCAAATTGAATAATCGAATCTGGACCAGACAAGTCAGTGATTGACGTCATAAGAATCGATCTACGCAACTGGGATAAGATGACATGCATCAACCATCAACCCGGGGCCGTTAGTCGCTCTTATGACAAACATGGGATGCCGAAGATCAATTCTAACCCGGATCTTCACGGGTCGGTCTTGACGATTGTGGTATAATCGTTTCCTTTAATACTTGTAGGGGCTGTGGGGTAGCCTAGTGACTAAAGCGTTCGCTCGTCTCGGCGAAAACCTGGGTTCGATTCCCACATGGGTACAGTGTGTGAAGTCCTTTTCTGGTATTCCCCGCCGTGATATTGCTGGAATATTGCTAAAAGCGGCTTAAAACCAAACTCACTCACCACTAATACTTGTAAAACTGGTCATGTATTTAGTCACATCGGCAATATTTCAGTCATATCGTGACTACACAAACTATCCATTAATCAAGGCCGACTTTAAACATTAAAAACCTGTCAATGAAAGACATTAAAATCAGTTCCATAACTAGGAAAATGAATTGATTGCGTTGTTTATAAGCAAATATGGGCCCTTCTCAATTGAAAACTCAAAGTTGGCAAGCTATTGGTATGCGAAATGGTGGCATTGGATTGAGGGGCACTGCAAGAGATGTTGGTTGTTATATAGCAGGCGATTAGCCTGAAAACATCAGCTATCGGAAATCTGAGGTCCTGAGGAAGGTGCCACATGTACAGGTCGGACGAAAGTCGATTTCTTTTATTGTGACAGAAACACTGCATTTGCACAACGGAATAACTTGGAGCAAGTACCATTAGGCGGGGGTTCATACACGATGTAGGGTGCATAGGCGGATCCAGGAATTTTCAAAGGATGGTGTGTGTGTGTGTGTGTGTGTGTGTGTGTGCGTGCGTGCGTGTGTGCGTACATGCGTGTGTGTGACGGGTTCCCCTTGGCTCCGCCAATGCAAAACATTAACTTCCATGTGGTCTTTAGTTATTTTCAGCAAAAAAAAGAAGATTGGGGGGGGGTTGTTGTCCCCGGACCCCACCCCCTCTCTCCCTCCCCCTGGATCAGCCTATGGGGATGTCCTTAAACCTGACTTTATGGCAATCAAACAAATACTGAATGGACAACGGCACACCACTGGTATCGTAGAGAGGGTCGTTGTACCACATATCGATGACCATCCTCTGAGCACCTGACAGGCCAGTCTTGATGGACGACCATGCTAGGTAAGACTACTTTTCAGCCCTAACTTTACCTGGCAGGTGTCTAGATCTCAGTCCCACAGAGCATATGTTTGGGACATTATGGGTCGCAGAGAGATCCTCTGGAATTAAGCCCTCCATCAGGTGAGTGAGTGAGTTTAGTTTTACGCCGCACTCAGCAATATTCCAGCTATATGGCGGCGGTCTGTAAATAATCGAGTCTGGACCAGACAATCCAGTGATCAACAGCATGAGCATCGATCTGCGCAATTGGGAACCGATGACATGTGTCAACCAAGTCAACGAGCCTGCAACCCGATCCCGTAAGTCGCCTCTTACGAGCATAGTCGCCTTTCGTGGCAAGCATGGGTTGCTGAAGACCTATTCTACCCCGGATCTTCACGGATCCCCTCCATCAGGACTGGAACACAATACCTCTACGTCAAATTCAACGTCTGATAAGTCAATGAGGAGGAGGATCAGGGATGTTATTGCAGTTGGTGGCGGTTACACACGATATTGATATTGTACTTGGTTATTGTTACTTAGGTGATTTCTTGGGGACTGTATGTCAGAATCTTGAAAATAACGTCATAAGGCCATAGTTATCAGCAATTATAATGTTTTTGCTATGTTTGTTTCTTTTTGCGCTTGGATTTGCCACTTAATTATTCATTGAAAGATAAATTGCAGTTTGGATATGTTCCTTTGCTATGATTAATGGTAACATATTGGTACTTTGAAAAATATGTGGTGTTGGGATACCTTTTCCCATGTGTATATATAGCAAAATAGGAACATATTTATGGACCTAAAATAAAATAGCACCACAGGAACACGTTTATATAGCATGGCAAAGGATAACGTATATATCATTTCATTTATATGTTCATATATAGCAATATAAGAAATCTTTATGTCCATACATATAGGAGTATAGGATGATTTATTGATACATACCTAACCTTTGTACGTATATAACAACATAGAACCCAGCCCCTCCCCCCTTTGTACACATACACTATATACATCCCTTTACATTAGTGTTGGAATCTAATGATATGTCTATATCTATTATTCTAATGATATGTCTATATATAGTATTCACTATATATACTATCACCTTTACATTAGTGTTGGAATCTAATGATATGTCTATATCTATAGTATTCTAGTATAGTATAGTATTCTAATGATATGTCTACATCTATAGTATTCTAGTATAGTATAATATTCTAATGATATGTCTATATCTATAGTATTCTAATAATATGTCTATATCTATAGTATTCTAGTATAGTATAGTATTCTAATGATATGTCTATATCTATAGTATTCTAGTATAGTATAGTATTCTAATGATATGTCTATATCTATATTATTCTAGTATAGTATAGTATTCTTCCAGATAAACAGTATACAGGATATTAGTAAACAGTAATTTAACTAGTCTGTCATACAGACCCTGAGGCAAATATATCCAAGAAAGCCCACGCAAGTCTAGAAAATGTGGCAAGTCTAGATTTCCTCGGCTTCTGAAAATGAAGAAAGTCTCAGGGCTCCTTTTCATTATAAATGTATATATATATTTTTTTTTACTAAGAATTTTTTTAAAGTGAAATATGTTCATTTCAGAGACTAGTTGTTAGTCTATAATTTGACTTGTACACTAAGTATTTCAAATAGATAAAACGACAAAAGTGAGTCATGCATGTGTACATACTTGTACACTCAAATGACACATATATAATTATATAATATAACTAAATCCGTGACTTCATATCCCAAGCAGGTTTGACTCAAATATCCCATCCCCATCATATTGTCATAGCGATTGGTTGAGGGACAATCATTGTCCAAATATTTCCAAAGGCCAAATTAGATGGCCAGGACATGTTTGACTTAACTGTAATTATTAATATGGCGCTCATATCCATTCTTAATCACCACCTCATTGCACATTGACTTGTCAACCAATCCATACCACTCTGTTACCTTCATTAATCACTCAATATGACATTTATGACCTTGATTGGTCATCCCCTTGGTCGTGTCTGCCATCACATCAACTGGACCATATATGGCAATATGCTATTGTTTCTTTATCTGTACAGTGTTGTCTCCTCGCCTGTCCATCTTTGTCTATGACTATATATATGTTCGTATCTATATTGTCACTATTCCGGTATCCCGACTGCCTGTGTAGATACCACCATGAGCAGGATGTGCAGCTTGTAGGAAACGCCCTAGTGTTGAGCTGGAACTCCGCTCACCTCAGTTATGTCTGAGCCGGCAACCCAGTTCATTACTGTCTTGTGTATTTGTTTATCATGTACTGTATAGCCAAGTGAAAAGTATTCTTTTGTCTTCGTCAACGTATAATTCTAAGCTAGTTCCCCTGTCGACATATACGCATTGACATTATTAACGTCATTTATGTCGATCAGTCCTGGAATAAATAACGTAATAACAGACGTAGCCTAGTTGGAAATTTACATGTTACGATGCTGCTTCATATTGAAATTCGGAGTCCTTGTTTGCTTTGTAACACCTCGTTTCTCTGTTATGAGTTTGTGGGCGGTGGGGGTAGCCTAGTGGTTAAAGCGTTCGCTCGTCACGCCGAAGACCCGGGTTCGATTCCCACATGGGCACAATGTGTGAAGCCCATTTCTGGTGTCCCCGGGCGTGATATTGCTGGAATATTACTAAAAGCGGCGTAAAACCCAACATACTCACTCACTCACTGCTATGAGTTGATCCATACTTGACGTGACTGGTGCGTTTCCAGTTTGTACTTGATGACCCTGCAATGTTCAAGATTTGAAAAAAACCCCGCAGTTTAGTATTTTGAGAGATGAATCTTAAGTCTACTCCGAACTTCGTGTTATCGACACGCCCTATATCATCTTAGGGATCAACACTGAGCATAAATAGACACAGCCTCAACATACAACCCTGTCGGCCTCCACTGCACATAACAAAACATTCAGTGGTGACATGTACGTCACCTCGTACACACGACCTGACATGTATGTATTTCAATGTTGAAACGTTTCATCACAGACCACTCCTCACAAAGCTCTGCTTGTCTGACAATACTTTTTAAGATACATCATGAGAGCAGTGGCAACTTTATCTATCATAATCCTTTTGACAGCATTCTCTGGTCGACGAGTATTGATTGTTACACGATGGTCGTTGTTAAAGGACGTTGGCTCGTGGGACGGCGATGGGTGGGTGAGTTTGTGTGTGCGTATTGGGGGGAGGTGTGTGTGTGGTGGGTGGGTGGGGTAGAGACGGGGGCGTTTAAAATGAACACTCTTGTGTTCTGAGAACTTCCGTCTACCTAGCAACTCACAATGAAGTGTTCCAAGAAGTTCAAACCACATAAAAAGATCACTCAAATATCCGGCTGGGCGTACATGTATGCATGACATAGCTGTGATTAATGTACTTGTAAATCAGGATTTGACGGTGTTTCAAGGAAAGTTAGATGAACTGCATGTCAAAACATTGATTACACAACAGTCTCGTTTCCTGTTGACTGGGTCCCGTCCTTTTGCGCAACTTAGTACAATAACCAGTCCAGAATTTTGGGACCAATTCCTTTACCTGGATACATAATTATTAATCAGTATTATTTGATACATCTAAGCACTTGCATATTGCAACACTACGCTCCTTCTAATCCTTCCAAACACGTCGTGCAGCGTGCTCTGTCGTACAGCGAGCTCAAAACGAGTCTCTACCGCTAGAAAAGTTTGGCGGTCTGGTACGGACTTGATATTATATCAGTAACATTGTGCGTTACAGAACTACACTGAATAAGCGCAAAAAACACATAACAGGTGTAACCAGTGTGCCAGATGCATTGTGAATCATTTTACGACCTCATCAAACCGGGGCAGTCTGTGACGTCTTATTAAAGGTCATGCTGCCTACACCTCGCCATAAAATATAGAACTACGATGTTATTAAAGTTTAAACTTAAAATTCATTTGTAAATACCATTTTCTTATGAAACAAGGAATTAGAATTCAGTGTAACCATAGTTGTTTATGATGTCTATTTTCACTTTCACACGAGGAAATTCGAATGGGCTGAAAAGTAGGTCATTGTCTGAATAGGTTAATGAGATTCGTGTTTCGGTTCGATGTTAACCGCATCCTTGGTGTTGAGGTCTCCGCCATGACAGAGCTAAGTGAGTGAGCGAGTATGGTTTTACGCCGCTTTTAGTAATATTCCAGCAATATCACGGCGGGGGGCACCAGAAATGGGCTTCACACATTGTACCCCGGTTTTCGGCGTCACGAACGAACGCTTTAACCACTTGGCTACCCCACAGCCCCTTAACAGAAGTGAACTGACTGAGTTTGGTTTTACGCCGCTTTTATATTCCAGCAATATCACGGCGGGGGGCATTAGAAACGGGCTTCACACATCGTACCCTTGATGGGGATTCGAACCCGGGTCTTCGGCGCTTGACAGAGGTGAAGTATCCCTTCCAACACCCTGGCATAAATAAAAACAACGCTGACATAGATAATAAAATGGTTTGTTTTGCTTGCTAAGTGATAATACATGCAAAAGCACAATTATTCGCACTCGAATGACATAATGTCTGTTCTTAATTTATTCCGGGGTATGTTAAATGTGGTTCGAATCCAGGATTCGGTCCGAATATCATCCCTGTTCTTTCAGCATCTTTTCCGTTTGTGTTGTAACCAATATACAAAAAGATCTGCTTAAATGCGGCATTTCTCACACATTAAACCAGCGCCCCTTTAACGTAATTGTGTAAACAAGCGTTGAACCCAACACACCCACTCATGCTAGCCACGATAAGCAGAGACATTGTTCATGGCTCAGTTATTCAATCTTTCATTCTTGGTATTATCTACATCCTTCAAACTATGATGACCAGTCCAGATAATATACATATTCGGGGCCAATTAGCACCGGAGGACAAACCTAAACATGGACAGAATTTATATGCAAGATGAGGGCTGATAAGTTTCATACTTGTGCCCTGGTGACGAATATATTCAACAATATCCTGTTACCTCACTGTGAGAAATCACAGTCACCATGCACGAACCTTGGACTTCCGGTTCCGGTGCATTTCCGGGTAACGAGTCTTTGGAATGACCACAAATATTTAAACTTTTAACACCAGATCCACTTCAGCGTTACCACATCATGTCTGAACTAAACCTTGGGTGGAGTTGAAAAGGAGTTGTTAGGTACACGTTATAATGAGGTAGAAACGTGGTATAGTAATAGTGCAGTAATTCTTCCACCGAGCTGTATACAACTTCATGATTACTCTCCAAGCAGTATTTTCCTTGCTGAAATTAAAGATAAAAACGATATAACCTAAAGTTTGTCGGTTTCAAAGATTTTGTCTAAAATATACTTATGATCTGAAAGATAGTCTACACACCAACGTTTCTTTGTTTATTGCTTGACGTCGCACTCAGCGATATTCCAGCTATGATCGAGTCTGGACCAGACAACCCTGTGATTGACATCATGAGCATCGATCTACGCAACTGGGATACGATGACATGTGTCAACCAAGTCAGCGAGCCTGACCACCCGATCCCGTTAGTCGCATCTTACGACAAGCATGCGTTACTGAAGACCAATATTGCTAATTGCGGCGTAAAAATAAACTCATTCACTCGTACAACAATATCTGGGTATGAAACACTGTTGACCAATCACATGTAATTAATTAATAATGGCATATATACTCGAAAATATATACAATACATTCCCAAGCCATTGACAGCTGAACTTAGCTTTGAATTAATTACTCAGTACATTATACACGTTGTGATGGAATATATCGATATTGATAAACATAATCACTTCGTTAATCAATAAGGACACAGACTATGGCTGACTGTGTTGTTTTCCGCAGAGTGAGTGAGTGAGTTTAGTTTTATTCCGCTTTTAGCAATATGGCAGCAATATCACGACAGGAACACCAGAAATGGGCTTCACACATTGTACCCATGTGGGGAATCGAACCCGGGTCTTCAGCATGACGAGCGAACGCTTTAACGACTAGGCTACCCCATCGCCCCTGGGCTGTTTAGAACTGTCATGGTTTGGATACAGTATGCACTACTGGTCAACAAGGGTTGGAGATGTTTATTACTCGGATGAAGAAGTACACGTGTTGACAGAAGCAGTGTTGATTTTGGTAGATACAGCCCCGTGCAGACAGACGTGATTTGACGTTGTAGACGTCAACGCGTGTCTCTCACACATACCACCCTGAGCTGTCGGTGTGGACATTTACTGGTGTGACACAGACAACAAAGAGTTGGAATTTTATCCACAAAGCGTTCGTAGAACCATATCATTCGTAAGCCTATGGTAAAGTACGGGGTTACGATGGGTCGTAACGCTTCGAACGCTTTGTGGATCGTGACACTGGTAGTGTAAACATCAACGAGGCTCACGCAAAATATCCACAGCTGAAGACGTCGACATTATCGAGTCTCACACAGAAAGTGAGAGCTGGCATGATTTGATATACGTGTAATAATAAACACATTACCCAGCATGCACCCAATAGCTCGAGTTTTCTGGGACTATGTTTCTTGACTGAATAAAAATACTTACTACGTTTTCAATCCTGAATTTTCTTGGCTTATTATCGGCGTAGACGACTAGAACTTTCTGTAACAAACCACAGAATGTATAATCTTTGTGCTATAACCATATCCTACAAAAACGATAAAAAGTATGTAATAAATTCAAATTATTTAACACCACGCAAATGACAACGAAGGCTATATAGAGAATACTACACGAGGTCTCATTACATACGAATTATACGAAACGAGTGTCAGATAACACAATAACAACGCTGTAACATATATACTTGTCATTATTATGCCTCCAGTATTCCAAGTCAAGCAATCAAGCAATGAATATGTCTTTATGTTGTATGGCTTTCCTAAAGTAAAGTACCTTATTACCCACGAGGTCAACGTATGGGTAGTTGCATACTAATCTCGTACGTCACACGAGTGTCGTATCGCGTTGACCTGTGTCGTAACGACTTGACCTGAGATTCTAACGATTAGATTGGATAACCGATGACCTCTCAATTAGGTTACATTCTGACGTAACTATTTTTTCATTCATAACAAACACGTGAATTCATTCATTCTACAACTTAAATGCATTGTGGGAATGTAAACAGTGCGAACGTTGCCGTGTCGCTGTTTATTGTGAGTCGAACTGAGACATTATATCCGTCTAAAAACATAAACGCAATGTTTCCACCAGTGATGTTAGCCGAATGAAGCAACTGGAAACCAAGAAACGAGGTGCTACGGAGTAGTTTACTGTAGGAGGCTGTACGAGGCGATGACAACTGACATGGATCGTGACGTCGGTTACCAAGGCAGTGACGTCATTACAGTGTGACGTCATTACAGTGTGACGTCATGCAAATATTGTACTACAGTACAAAACTCTTCCGCAACCTCTTTATGAAACCGGTTTCGGTTTGAAACCAAAAAACGTAACAAAAATACGCTATTTGTCAATTTAATGCATATAAGACGTGGGTAATAAATAAAATACCACACTTGATCTCATTACACACGAATTATACGAAACTCGTGACCTTCCTATGTTATCTGACCGAGCGAAAGCTCGTTTCGTATAATTCGTATGTAATGAGACCTCGTGTAGTATTCTCTATGTCCCGTCTCGAACAATGAACACGCCGTTCCGTGTTATAGCTTTCGCTCGGTCAGATACCATATCGAATTAAATACCTTTTTTTTTGTTTGATATACAGCGCCTTATCTTTGACGAATTGACATGCGCTTTCCGGGTTGAGAGATTGATTTACATTATATCCTTTCCTCAAGATCGAGCATTTTTATTAAGTACAGATTGAATAGAACGGTGATAACAAGCCAAGGGAAGACGTCGAAACTATCACAGTAAGTCAGATAAAATCGATACCGTAACGAATCGATCGTTAAAATGAAATTAACAAGGTTGATCCAACCTAACAACGTCAACATAACAGGTAATTAAAAATGAATTATTCAAGAAAAACACTTC
This sequence comes from Haliotis rubra, assembly GCF_003918875.1. Taxonomy (NCBI): domain Eukaryota; kingdom Metazoa; phylum Mollusca; class Gastropoda; order Lepetellida; family Haliotidae; genus Haliotis; species Haliotis rubra. Next base: position 551,435 of record NW_025767512.1, read on the forward strand.
CTTGGTGCTGAGTGTATTATATAATGAAAGCACTTATTTCCTGCTCAGCTGGGACAAACGGAATAATTTGTGTTGTTTAAATTTAATCGTCGGGGTGTTTATGGGGCTGTAGTTTACAAATGTGTGATCGATTTGTGTTGAAAATATAATATGTCGGTTATATCACGGGGTTTCAGTTCAGTATAAGGGGCGGTTAGGTAGCCTAGCTGTTAAAGTTTCGCTCGTTGTATCGGGTTCGACTCCCCGAGTCATAGTGAGTGAGTGAGTTTAGTTTTACGCCGCACTCAGCAATATTCCAGCTTTATGGCGCCGTTCTGTAAATAATCGAGTCTGGACCAGACAATCCAGTGATGAACAGCATGAGCATTGATCTGCGCAATGGAGAACCGATGACATGTGTCAACCATGTCAGCGAGCCTGACCACCCGATCCCGTTAGTCGCCTCTTACGACAAGCATAGTCGCCTTTTGTGGCAAGCATGGGTTGCTGAAGATCTATTCTACCCCGGATCTTCACGGGTCCCCCGAGTGATAACTAATGTGGTGCTTTTCTTTGGACCTGTTATACTGATAGGGTGGTATCTTGGGGACCTGCCATAACAGACAAGGTGACGTCTTGAGACCGTTCATGACGTCGCATTCAGCAATATTCCAGCTATATGATGGCGGGCTGTTAAACAGTTGTGTCTCTACCAGACAGTCCAGTGATTGACATTATGAGCATGGAGTGAGTGAGTTTGCTTTTACGCCGCTTTTAGCAACATTCCAGCAATATCACGGCGGGGGACACCAGAAATGAGCTTCACACATTGTACCCATGTGGGGAATCGAACCCGGGTCTTCGGCGTGACGAGCGAACGCTTTAACCAATAGGCTACCTCACCGCCCATATGAGCATGGAAGTACGAAATTGGGAAACGATGACATTTCAGCGAGCCTGACCACTCGAGTAATGGCTGCTAAGGACCAATGGTTTGCTTGCCAAGGGCTATGACCTGGGCCCCGTTCCTCAAAGCAATCGTAGCGCTACGATAGTCGTAATTCTATGTTAAAGTATGGGAGTTACGATCATCTTAGCGCTACGATCGCTTTAAAGGAACGGGGCCCAGTATATTAAGTGTATTCCTACTAACATCTCCTTGTGTCCCGTCTCGAACAAGGAACACGCCGTCCTCTGCAAGCTGTCTGATGATGCTGTAACAGAATAACAAAAAATTAGTTTACATAGCTGACCAAACTTATCTTCTGGTTTTACGAACGAATTATCATTTTAACCAAAGACGTATATACGTCTTTGTTTTAACATAAAAAACATGTTCCACCAAAACATGATATATGAGTCATAAGCTATTAGCTTCAGTAACATATGACGTCATCACAATGTGACGTCAACAATTACGTCATGATGCAGTGACAGCAGGGCGTGTCACTGTTCAGTGTGGATCCTTCTGCACTGATGTTTTGCGATCCCGCAGAACTGATGGAAAATCCAGTGGTCGATAGCATGAGCAACGAGTCCTCATTCTGGTTCAGCATGTGGAAACGATTCCTGGTATCTTCCACCGTTATACAACACTCACTCACTCACTCACTCACTCACCCACCAAAACTCACACCCACTCACTCACTCACTGATATAGTGCCGAAGTTGGGAAAAGCTGTATCAGTGTAAAGGGGCTACGACATATGAAATATGACCGTTTTAGTTGTCCATTATTTAATTCACCCCAAAATGAAATTGTATGACACCACCGCATATGAGTTATTTACGACCTGAAGACAAGTTAGTTGTCAGCTGTCCCGATGATGGATAGAGGACTGAAGTATACCTTGGACATCCAACACATCAACACAGACGCATGGCATGCGAGCTCGTTGTCCGCCAACACCTCAGCTGCATACTGAGTGAAGTATTGGCAGTGGGGCTGTAACGATGCATCGAACTATCGATTGATTGCAGTTGTTGAGTCTTCGATAGCAATAATACATGGTAGCAACAAATCACAATCGACGCATCGATAGTTTGTGTGACTATCAATAGTTTAGTATAGTTCCTGTAGAGAAGTCAGTATTATTTGTGCGTGCCAAGTATTCAGATTTACGAAGGAAGTATTTATCATTTATATCAGCACGTGTAAGAGATAAACAAATATTGTCCAGTCTGTTAAATGGTAAAAATATTGATATGATCAAATCTATTGCAATTTATTTAAAACATGTCTTCAATGCAAGAAATGTCACCACCACCACGTGCATATAATTGTAGCAAGTGCATTTGTACTATAGGCCTTTAGGCCCGAAATACTGAATAAAAATGAATCTTAATCTCAGAAGTCAATAACTAGCACGGCCATGAGTGAGTGAGTGAATGAGTATGGTCTTACGCAGCTTTTAGCAATAATCACGGCGGGGTGGGGTGGGGCACCAGAAATGGGCTTCACAAATTGTACCCATGTAGGATTCGAACCCAGGTCTACGGCGTGGCGAGTGAAGGCTTTCATCATCAACATCAAACTTCCCACGTGTCATTGATGTGTGTATGGAACAACAAGGAACTGTTCAGAATTACCCCTGTCATAATGAGTACCAACAATGCGGGTATCAAATTTCCAAATGTATTGAGTTTTTGTACAACCGAGACACTGTTTGAAGCTGGGACACTAACTGGGACACTGTTTAAAAACACTTTCTATTCCACCAGGGCCTCGCCTGTACTGCTTGTAACCCAGTTGACGATTTGTTGCCTGCCTCGAGAATTAGGACGGAAATACACCAGTTGATCAACCTCACTTTTTTGTCCCATCAGGACAGAAGTAATCAAGTTTCAAATAGAAACAATAACCACTGTGGGCTTTATATTTGGCTGCACCGGGTCTTCCTCATCAGGTAGAGAGATATATAAAGCCATTTCGCTTCCTAGTGGATGCATGCTGGACACCCCGTCGCCTACACGGAAGCTGGAGACAGTTTATATTTTCAACACTTGGTATTTAAAATAGTTTTCTCGAAAATAATCTGATTATCTGATTACGAAACTGTAGTGTAACATGGATATGCTTGATGACTAATGGTTATACAGTCGAAATTTTCCTTTGCTTAGAGACCCGTGAAGATCCGGGTTAGAATGAATCTTCAGTAACCCATGCTTGTCGTACGAGGCGACTAACGGGATCGGGTGGTCGGGCTCGCTGGCTTGGTTGACACAAGTCATCGGTTCTTAATTACGCAGTTCGATGCTTATGCTGTTGATCACTGGTTTGTCTGGTCCAGACTTGATTATTTATAGTCCGCCGCCATATAGCTGGAATATTGCTGAGTGCGGCGTAAAACTCACTCACTCACTCCTTTGCTTAGCGGGGCGGTGGGTTTGGCGGTGGTTAAAGCGTTTGCTCGTCACGCCCAAGACGTTAAGGTACGCGGATGAGGTTGGTCGTCGCTCAAGGGTTGGGTCACTGGTTTGCCAAGCCACGCTGAAGACCCGGGTTCGATTCCCCTACATGGGGACAATGTGTGAACTCATTTCTGGTGTCCTCCGCCGTATTATTGCAGGGATATTGCTAAAGGCGGCGTAAAACTAAACTCACTCACTAATTCCTTCCCTTAGTTGGCGTTAGACAAGGAGAAAATCTGTCACCCCTCTTATTTGTTGTTTCTATATTGGAACAATATCCCACTGAAAAGAACTGTGAAAGAAATGATTCCGATACGCAATGCGCAGATAGAGTACAGTACCAATTGGAGAAAGCGGTGTGCGGAACTTTGCCAACAGGTATACTAAGAACTCTGCCCACAACAAATTTTACATGATGAATTTTGCCCACAATATCAATATTCCTTGCGGGCATGAAGAAAGGGACGTCCCAGTCTCTCTGTTCTTCCAGTCTACATGTGGTGCAGGCAAAGGACGTGTTGTTGTGCTGATGCAGGTGTATGTGTGTTAAGTACAGGTCGTAGGGTGTGAGTGTAGGTTATGTCACAGGTGTGCTGCAGTGTGTGTGTGTGTGGTGTGAGGGAGTAGGTTAGAGAGTGAGAGAGTGGGTGCAGATGTGTTTGGGTGCAGGTATGTGTGTAGTCTTGTGTACGTGTACAGGTGTGTGCAGGTGCGTGTGCAGGTGTGTGTTGTGGTGTGGAGCAGGTGTGTATGCAGATGTGCAGGTGTGCAGGTGTCGTAATGTGAATTTGTTTGTGTGTAGGTGTGGGTGCAGGTGTGTTTGTGTGTGAGCAGGTGTATAGGTGTGAGAGCAGGTGTGTAGGTGTGAGTGTAGGTGAGAGTGCAGGTGTGTTTGTGTGTAGGTGTGGGTGCAGATGTGTTTGTGTGTAGGTGTGAGGTGCAAGTTTGTGTGTGTAGGCGTGAGTGCAGATGTGTTTGTGTGTGGGGCAGGTGTGAATGCAAGTGTGTTTGTGTGTAGGTGTGTGCAGATGTGGGTGCAGGTGTGTTTGTGTGTAGGTGTGTAGGTGTGTAGGTGTGTGAAAGCAGGTGTGTAGTGTAGGTGTGAGCAGGTGTGTTTGTGTGTAGGTGTGGGTGCAGATGTGTTTGTGTGTAGGTGCAGGTTTGTTTGTGTGTAGGTGTGAGGTGCAGGAGGTGCAGGTGTGTGTGTGTAGGTGTGTGCAGATGTGTAGGTGTAGGTGCAGGTGTGTTTGTGTGTAGGTGTGAGAGCAGTGTGTGCAAGTGTGTTTGGTGTAGTGAGTGCAGGTGTGTTTGTGTGTAGGTGTGAGTGCAGGTGTGTTTGTGTGTAGGTGTGAGTGCAAGTGTTGTGTAGGTGTAGTAGTATGTGTGTGAGTGCAGGTGTGCATGGTGTGAGTGCAGGTGTGTTTGCGTGTAGGTGTGTTTGGTGTGTGTGTGTGTGCAAGTGTCTGTACAGGTGTGCATGCAGGTACTATATCCGACCTGTCCTGTGTCCCCTGGTGATTGTGCCGTGTATATCTGACCACTACTCACTCATTCGCCTTGTCTCTGTTAGAGCTGTTGTAGTAGATGGCCGCCCAGTAGGAGTGGGAATCCGACATGTTGTCATCACTACTCTGAAAGCCAAGATATAACATTCCATTAAACTGAACTGACTTTGTACATAGTCATGAACGTATGTAACTTCACAAGCACAACAACGCTTCCGTGGCATGACGTCAACCCTCGTTGCTCACAATATCAACCACTGGTTTGTCTGGTCCAGATCCCTGACATGTGCATTAACTGGTACAACAATCTCACTCACCCACAGACATTATATATTAAGATATAATCCTTATGAGATGATAAGCCGTATACGCTCATGATTTGTTATGACTACGGGTTTTAGTGAGTGAGTTAATATGGTTTTACGCCACTTTTAGCAATATTCCAGCAACATCACAGCAGGGGACACTAGAAATGGGCTTCACACACTGCACCCATGTGGGGTATCGAACCCAGACCTTCGGCGTGACGAACGAACGCTTTAACCACGGGGCTACCCCACCGCCCTTACGGATTTTAAATGAAGCTGACAATTACTATCGTAAAATAAATAGATACTTACGATCATACTATCGTGATCTTCACACATTGTTACGTGTTAGCAATTTTAGTAGCGGTAGACATCTTTGTAGGTAAACTGACGTACAAAAAAAAGTACACACGTCATGTTGCTTTGAGAACACGTACAAAATGTTGATGACTTGTAAGTCAATCAAAATTTCAATTATTTTTTTAGAAAATAATTCCCCCCAAACTTCAATCTTGTTGGTTTTGAAAGTTTCTGGATTAGACAGTCCCTAGAAGGCTGGTTGTACCTGCATAAGAACAAAAAGAGAATGATTCGAGACCGTTTTTGTTTCTAATCTTCTTGCCAAGTGCAGTGTGAAAACTTTTACGAATACTATTCTCATCAGCTTCAACTAGATCCCCGCCACCTTCCAACACTGTTCAGGACACTGTAGTTAGGGGCTTGTAACGTTAAAATCTAGTACTAAGACCCCGTTAGTGACAGTATATACCTTGATGGCAGATTTTAGCGTTACAAGCCCCAATGAGTGAGTGAGGGAGGGAGGGAGGGAGTGGGTTAGTGAGCGAGCGAGCGAATATTGCTCCAAGTCGCAATACTGATGCTATTCGTGGCTGTCGCGGATAAGAGATAGGTCTCTGTCAAGACATGTAACCATGACAACAATCAGGACATTCGCCGGGTCACTGACATTAATTCTAGGGTCTGTTAACTGCTGCTGCTGCCACTTATTAGTTCCAGATTCAGTCGCTTGTGTTTACTAGAACAATATAGTCTGTCATACAGACCCTTAAGCAAATATATCCAAGAAAGCCCACGGAAGAATAGAAAATGTGGCAAGTCTAGATTTCCACAGCTTCTGAAAATAAAGAAAGTCCCAGGGCTCCTTTTCATTATAGATTGTATTATTTTTTTATAATATGAACTTTTTTTTCTATAAAATATGTTCATTTCAGAGACTAGTTGTTAGTCTATAGAACAATATAGTTGACTTTCCTCTGCGTGTGTTTGTGACATAGGGAAGGGCTTACCTTTTTGCGAGCACCTGGTCTCACTATTTAATAATGATTTATAGTCACATGATCAAGAGACAGTCGGAATCATACACTCGACTCTTATTTTTAGCAGAGATGTCTTATGAATATGGAAATTCACGCGTTTATATACTTCATATGGTATAGGTGTAAAAAACACACGGGGTTATGCATATAGAAACACAGTACCGCGGAGTATAGTGTGGAGTGTGTAATGTCCGACAGATAGATAATACGTATACACATAAGGATAGAGTGAGTGAGTATAGTTGTACACCGCTTTCCAGCACTATCATAGCGGGGGACACCAGAAATGGGCTTCACATACCATTAGGCTGACACTGTTACACATTCCCGTTAAGGGACAGATTAAAAGTTCTCGCAGGAAGATTGCACTAGGCACACTTCCTAAAGTGAGTGAGTGAGTGTGTGTGGTTTTACGCCGCTTTTAGCAATATTACAGCAATATCACGGAGGAGGCACCAGAAATGGGCTTCACATATGGTACCCATGTGGGGAATCGAACCCGGGCCTTCAGCGTGACGAGCGAACGCTTTAACCACTAGGCTACCCCACCGCCTAATGTAAACCATAAAGTAAACTGATGTTCAAAAGAAAGTACACACCAGGTTTTCGGAAATTATTTAAACAACACAAAACAACCAACAATAAACAACAACAACCCAAAAGAAAAAAACCCTGCAAAACAAACACAGTAAATATTTGTGAAAAGAGTTTGTGACCCACACTTCATCAACATCTCGCAGGTGCGCATCAGTGTATGTGAGCTCTGGTGTTTGTGATCATAAACAAGAACTTTTTTCTTTGGTGCTGACGAGGAGGCGGAAATATTATTCCTCAAGCTAGAGTTAAAAGTAAGGACGGACCGCTCCTCGATCTACTGACCTCCAGCTGACGTTCTCCTGGGTGTCCCTGTATCTAGTTTCTAGGAATCTGCCTATCACACCCTACTCGGATATCCTGTTTAGCTGGCAACACACTCAATGTTACCTGTGAATCAGCGTTAAATGAAGGAAATATTACTGTTATATTGCGGACGATATTGGGCGTGTACGCGAGTAAGGTTATACGCAGCTTTTAGCAATATTCCAGCAATATCACGGAGGGGGAGGTTTCACACATTGTACCCATGTGGGGAATCGAACCCGGGTTTTTAGCGTTACGAGCAAATGCTTTAACCACTAGGCTACCCAACCGCCCCGGACGATATTGGTGGAATAGTGCTAAATGCATCGTAAAACAACACTCGCTCAGCTATGCGATAGACGAATTTTTAAAGTGAAGGCTCGTGTCAACTGAAGGCCTAAGTTCGAATCCTATAGTTATGAAACCCTTTTATTGTGTAATTGTGTTTGCGTGTAATTTTGGACGGACGTGTTACGCGCCGCCCTATTTCAGTAATTTCAGCGGGTGATACCATAAATAGGCTTCACGTAATGAAATCATGTGTGGAGTAGAACCCTTTGGCGTCATGAACAAACACTTTAACCACCAGGCAACCCAACCATCCTGTAAATACTTGCAGTACTCGAACATTATAAGGAGCCCACAGTTCGAATCACACACGACGCTAAGATCATTGATAAACATTACGGTCAAACTGGATGGTAAAGAGAGGAAAAAAGTACACAGCACCAGGAAGTGGTAACTAGAAAACAGCTATAAACAGTACATGTAATTTCAGTTACATTCGGTCGGATCAATTTTCCCTTATTCAAGTGTAAAGACGAGGAAGTGTGGTGATCACAATAGTCTGAGAAGATTACAAACACAGATAGTTTAGTGGGTGGGTGTTCCTTCTTAAAATCATCATCACCTCCCACCAAAAAAACCCAAACAAAAACAACAACAAAAAAACAACAAAAAAAACAACAACAAAAACAAAACAACAAAAAACAAACAAAACAACAACAAAAAACATAAACAAAACAAACAAAACAACAACAACAACAACAAAAACCCACCCACTCACCCACCCTAACCATAAATTATGAAGGGTCTCTTAGCGTGATGTTAGGGTAGCCTTGTGGGTAAAGGGTTCGCACGTCACGCCTAAGATGGGTTCCCCACTATATATGAAGCACAATTGCTGGTGTCCCCCGCCGTGATATTACTGGGAGATTACTGAAAGCAGAATTAAAGGATACACCTTACAATCTTGTTTCAGGCAAACCAGGGTCTCAGTAATTGGCTTCGGGATGGATGTACGAATTCTCCCGATCTTATCCAAGCCATACTACCCTGCTGTCGCCACTACCATGCACCCTTACTTCAGTCAAACACCCCTACATCAATCCAACATCAATACCATTCACCCCTATATATCAGTCCAGCACCCTTATATCAGTACAAACCACTACAATTCACCCCTATATATCAGTCCAGCACCCCTATATCAGTACAAAACCCCTACCATTCACCCCTATATACCAGTCCAGCACCCTATATCAGTACAAAACCCCTACCATTCACCCCTATATATCAGTCCAGCACTCTATATCAGTACAAAACCCCTACCATTCACCTCTATATATCAGTCCAGCACCCTATATCAGTACAACTCCTACCATTCACCCCTATATATCAGTCCAGCACCCCTATGTCAGTACAAAACCCTACCATTCACCCCTATATACCAGTCCAGCACCCTATATCAGTACAAAACCCCTACCATTCACCCCTATATGTCAGTCCAGAACCTTATATCAGTACAACTCCTACCATTCACCTCTATATATCAGTCCAGCACCCCTATATCAGTCCAGCACCACTACCATTCACCTCTATATATCAGTCCAGCACCCTATATAACTACAACTCCTACCATTCACCTCTATATATCAGTCCAGCACCCTATATCTGTACAACCCATACCATTCACCCCTATATATCAGTCCAGTACCCATATATCACTACCAAACCCCTACCATTCACCCATAGATCAGTACAAAAACCCTACCATTCACCCCTATATATCAGTCCAGCACCCTATATCAGTACAAAACCCCTACCATTCACCCCTATATATCAGTCCAGCACCCTATATCAGTACAAAACCCCTACCATTCACCCCTATATATCAGTCCAGCACCCTATATCAGTAGAAAACCCCTACCATTCACCCCTATATATCAGTCCAACACCCCATATCAGTTCAGAACCCCTACCATGCACCTCTCTATATATCAGTAGCACCCCATATCAGTCAAAGCACCCCTATATATCAGTCCAGCACCCTATATCAGTACAAACCCCTACCATTCACCCCTATATATCAGTCCAGCACCCTATATCAGTACAAAACCTACCATTCACCCCTATATATCAGTCCAGCACCCTATATCAGTACAAAACCCCTACCATTCACCCCTATATATCAGTCCAGCACCCCTATATCAGTACAAAACCCCTACCATTCACCTCTATATATCAGTCCAGCACCCTATATCAGTACAAAACCCCTACCATTCACCCTATATATCAGTCCAGCACCCTATATCAGTACAAAACCCCTACCATTCACCCTTATATATCAGTCCAGCACCCTATATATCACTAAAAAACCCCTACCATTCACCCATATATCAGTACAAAACCCTACCATTCACCCCTATATATCAGTCCAGCACCCTATATCAGTACAAAACCCCTACCATTCACCCCTATATATCAGTCCAGCACCCTATATCAGTACAAACCCCTACCATTCACCCCTATATATCAGTCCAGCACCCTATATCAGTACAAAACCCCTACCATTCACCCCTATATATCAGTCCAGCACCCCTATATCAGTACAACTCCTACCATTCACCCTCTATATATCAGTCCAGCACCCTATTTAACTACAACTCCTACCATTCATCTCTATATATCAGTCCAGCACCCTATATCAGTACAACTCCCCTACCATTCACCCTATATATCAGTCCAGCACCCTATATCAGTACAAAACCCCTACCATTCACCCTATATATAAGTCCAGCACCATATCAGTACAACCCCTACCATTCACCCTTTATATCAGTCCAGCACCCTATATCAGTCCAGCACTTCCTACCATTCACCTCTATATATCAGTCCAGCACCCTATATCAGTACAAAAACCTTACCATTCACCTATATATCAGTCCAGCACCCTATATCAGTACAACTCCCCTACCATTCACCCCTATATATATCAGTCCAGCACCACTAAAACCTACCATTCACCCATATATCAGTACAAAACCCCTACCATTCACCCCTATATATCAGTCCAGCACCCTATATCAGTACAAAACCCTACCATTCACCCCTATATATCAGTCCAGCACCCCTATATCAGTACAAAACCCCTACCATTCACCCCTATATATCAGTCCAGCACCCCTATATCAGTACAAAACCCCTACCATTCACCCTATATATATCAGTCCAGCACCCTATATCAGTACAAAACACTACCATTCACCCCTATATACCAGTCCAGCACCCTATATCAGTACAAAACCCCTACCATTCACCCCTATATATCAGTACCACCATTCCCTATATATCAGTCCAGCACCCCTATATCAGTACAACCCCTACCATTCACCCCTATATATCAGTCCAGCACCCATATATCAGTACAAAACCCCTACCATTCACCCATATATCAGTACAAAACCCCTACCATTCACCCCCCTATATATCAGTCCAGCACCCTATATATCAGTACAAAACCCTACCATTCACCCTATATATCAGTCCAGCACCCCCTATATCAGTACAAAACCCTACCATTCACCCTTTATATCAGTCCAGCACCCTATATCAGTACAACCCCCTACCATTCACCCCCTATATATCAGTCCAGCACCCTATATCAGTACAAATACTAACTCCTACCATTCACCCCTATATCAGTACAACTCCTACCATTCACCTCTATATATCAGTCCAGCACCCTATATCAGTACAAAACTCCTACCATTCACCCCTATATGTCAGTCCAGCACCCCTATATCAGTACAAAACCCCTACCATTCACCTCTATATATAAGTCCAGCACCCCTATATCAGTACAAAACCCCTACCATTCACCCCTATATATCAGTCCAGCACCCTATATCAGTACAAACTCCTACCATTCACCTCTATATATCAGTCCAGCACCCTATATCAGTACAAAACTCCTACCATTCACCTCTATATATCAGTCCAGCACCCTATATCAGTACAAAACTCCTACCATTCACCCTCTATATATCAGTCCAGCACCCTATATCAGTACAAAACCCTACCATTCACCTCTATATATAAGTCCAGCACCCCTATATCAGTACAAAACCCCTACCATTCACCCCTATATATCAGTCCAGCACCCTATATCAGTACAAAACCCTACCATTCACCTCTATATATCAGTCCAGCACCCTATATCAGTACAAACCCCTACCATTCACCCCTATATATCAGTCCAGCACCCTATATCAGTACAAAACTCCTACCATGCACCTCTATATATCAGTCCAGCACCTCTATATATCAGTACAAAACCCTACCATTCACCTCATATCAGTCCAGCACTATGATCAGTACAAAACCCCTACCATTCACCCCTATATATCAGTCCAGCACCCTATATCAGTACAAAACCCCTACCATTCACCTCTATATATCAGTCCAGCACCCTATATCAGTACAACCCCTACCATGCACCTCTATATATCAGTCCGGCACCCCTATATCAGTACAAAACCCCTACCATTCATCCCTTTATCAGTACAAAAACCCTACCATTCACCCCTATATATCAGTCCAGCACCCTATATCAGTACAAAAAACCTTACCATTCACCTCTATATATCAGTCCAGCACCCTATATCAGTACAGAACCCCTACCATTCACCTCTATATATCAGTCCAGCACCCTATATCAGTACAGAACCCCTACCCGGTAACTCTCTCTGGTCAACATGTCAACCACCGCAGTCCACGGCCGTATCTAACACCCCATCCTGCCGTCAGTCCACCACGCCATCAAAGGCCCAAAACCTCAAACACGCACCATTGGCGGATCCAGGGTAGGGGGTGGGGGTGGGGTGTTTGTTGTTTCAGGGGGTTTAAACCCCCCACCCACCTCCACCCCCCGCCTATGCGCACCAACCCTGAAAATGATTAAAATGTATACCCCTAGTCTGTCTCACAGTCTCTGAACGACATTAATTTCCTTACAGCCAAGCCCTCTCTGCAGGCTAAAGCCCTAAATAAAGCAAGTCTAGATTTCCTCAGGTTCAGGAATCTCTGGTCTCCCTGGGGCTCCTTTTCAATTTAAATGGGCTTGTTTGTTACTATCAAAATTATATATATATTCAGAGACTAAGCCTTAGTCTAGTATACCCCCTGCACACCTACCTTAACTCCATTAGCGTGCATGATCAGTCATGCTAATTTTAGACATTTAGAATGTTCTCAGCCTATCTTGACCCCTACACGAGTGTTCTCACTGAAGGACCTACCTTCAGTTGGGTTACCACGACCAGTTGTGACATTCCCCGTGACTGGCCGAATCGCCACGGAACGGGACGCGTGTTATCGAATACAGAAGTGTCTCACAGTCTCTGAACCACATTATTTCCACTTCCGCCAAGTCCTTTCCAAAGACCATAAATGAAGCAAGTCTAGACTTCCCAAGGCTCTGAATCTCCCATCTCACTGGGGCTTGTTTTCAGTTTAAATGCAATTACTTGCTTCTGTCAAAATTATATAAATATACTACCCATCAAAAGTTTAGACTCACTAGTGTAAATGTAGCCACTTACTTGTCCACTGTTCTAAACTAGCTTTTTGCAAAATATTCCATACTGTTTAAAGGTACTGTTTAGTTATGAACTGGTGTATTGTAAAACATATTCGTAACATTGAAAAGATTATTGTCATGAGTTCAGTAAATGATTAAAATCTGTGAAAATTGGCGAATTCTTAACAAAACTTTACACCAAAACGAATCTGTTCACATGCACGACATTTGCTCATGCCTTTCGCAATTTGAAGCATCATCCTTGTGCAATTCATCTGCATAAGGTTTTCAGTTGGTTCCCCCAAGTTGGTGGAGAAATTCATCTTCGATGTAACCACATACATATACATAACATATAGTGAGTGCTTTAAGTCAGTCTAAACTTTTGATGGGTAGTATATATTCAGAGACTTTAGCTTAGTCTACAGCAGCGACCATAAACCGGTACATGGTCTGCGGTCTACAGTGAAAGATGCATTGATGCGAAGTATGCATTGACATTAGGACGCTGAAATATCAAGAAAGGATCTGTACGAGTTTCCAAAACATTCATGAAACACACCCACACCCGTTATACTTGTTGAGCAGGTCTCCGATGAGTTGTGAATGTAAACAATGCAAAACAGAAACACAGAATAGAAACACCATGTAATGGCGCTACAAGGTATAAGCTTGTTGATCTGATTCAAAGCGCTATCGCCCAACAGGAAATATTACCTGGACACCAGTAGATATATGCGAACTAAAGAGATTTAAGTGAGTAAGTTGAATTCAACTTTGAACAATATTCTAGTGATTACACGAGGCGTCAGCTAAATTAAATTAAATTAAATTAAATTAAATTAAATTAAATTAAAGTGGTTTAAAGTCCAAGGTGACACAGGTCAGACGTGAAACCCACGACCACGGGTATGGTGTTGGGATTCGAACACACAGGGTTCCGGTGTACCCAAGGAACGTAAGTCCATTGAAGGGATTAGATATCTTCATACGAATGAACATTTCACTGTTTTAACACATGCTAGTGTTAGACAGTAAATGCATAAGTCAATCCAGTGATGGACACTAGGAGCAAACTTCCATGTACGCAATAAGAATACCGTATCGACCAGCGTCCGGACCAGACAATCCAGTGATCAGCAGGATGAGCATCGATCTACGCAATTAGGATACGATGAAATGTGTCGACCAAGTCAGCGAGTCCGACCGCCTGATCCCGTTAGTCGGATCTTGCGACAATCACAGGTTGCTGATGGCGAAATTTTAGACAGATCTTCATATGTAACTGATAAATTGAATCGATCAGTAAACAGACATGTTAAGAAGATTTTCACCAGATGTGTTTATAAAAATGATTAGAAATTATATTAGAAGATGATTTTATTACAGGTAAGTTGAAACAGTATAAACACATAGTAACAATATCTTAGGAAAGCTTCTTGCACGTTTCTGTTAATTTGTAAGCGACCATTCTGATCATTTAGCGATACGTGTGTAATTATTCATGAGGCGAGTCAACAACTATTTTGATTAAGTTGAAAGTCCTTTGTCACACATTACTACAAACTCTTCTTTCGTACGAACCCTCAGCCTCGGGCCTCTCGCGTGTTCAATTCAACGGCGGTCATTCGTAACCTTTCTTGAAACAGTACGCTCTATTAAATGCATGCAAGCATTTATCTTATTCCAAAATCGAGAACTCGATCGCCGTATCGCTGTGCATGAACAGTGGAATATACACCGGTGGTGTGGCGATTAAACGAGTTATCGCCGATACGATATATCGGTGTGCGATACTCTAACACTGACATAAGAGTGTGTGTATTGTTTTGTGACAGTTTCAACTGGATTTGAGTGACATCATTTGTTTGTTTGTTGTTTACCGCCGCAATATACCAGCTATATGACGGCTGGACCAGACAATCCAGTGATCATTACCATCGATCTATGCAACTGGGACAAGTGTCACCCAAGTCAGCAAACCACCCGATCCCGTTAGTCGCCTCTTACGACATGCATAGGTTGTTGAAGACCAATTCTAACATGGATCTTCAAGGGTGGAGACGAGAATGGTTTGCTGAAGACCAATTATAATCCGGATCTTCACAGGGGAGACAAGCATGGGTTGCTGAAAACCAAGTCTAACCCGGATCTTTACAGGTCTCAGTGACATCACCGCCACTTGGTTTAACAATCCATTCAATTTCCAAGAAGATTACGATATCCAAGATATTTTTATGGATTAAACTTCTTTTTAATTTCCCTCACGACGTTTCGAGACCATTCCAGGTCCCTTCATCAGGTGAACTCTGATGAAGGGACCTGGAATGGTCTCGAAACGTCGTGAGGGAATTTAAAAAGAAGTTTAATCAATAAAAATATCTTGGACATCAATGTACAACTTCTAAATGCCACTGAAAGACAAGATTACAACAGGTGAAGTTACGTATATCTTCCACGTCGTGATACAACTGTTAGTAACAGCGGAATAAAACTACATTCATTCCTCCAAATCTTCCAGTTGAACATATATTTATCTTCCTGTCACTATATATGAGGCACATAGATCTATATTATCGTCATGTTATTTATTTCCATTGTCTCGGATAAAAGAAACATGGGTGGAGCAGTGGTCCAAGTGGTCTAAATCGCCATAGCGAGGGCCTGGTATTTCCAGGAACCAACAGTATGGATCTCGCGCTGACTTCGTTTCCAGGTTTGTCAGCTTTGTACCCGTGCTCGGGAGTTTCATAGAACTCTGTAAACGTGAGATCTGCATGACTTCGGGATTTTCTCCGAAATCAACCAGATTCGCTGTGATGTTACTGAAGTGCTGTTCCAAGAAGCGTACTGAAACACATGCCTTCCGTGTTCGGTTTTTTAATGAACAAAGCCAGTGGCAAGGAAACAAACACTGCAGCGAAATCCGTTCCCAATACGCCCCATTGAATACAAATACACAAAAAACAAGAACAAAAGTGAAACAGACATAATTAACACGCGTGGAACAGACACAACACACGTGAAACAGACATAACACATGTGAAACAGACATAATTAACACGCATGGAACAGACACAACACACGTGAAACAGACACAACACCAATAAAACGGACACAACACATGAAACAGATACAACAAACAGACACTACTCCTGTGAAACAGACACAACAGATTTGAAACAGACACAACACATGTGAAACAGACATAACACATGTGAAACAGACATAATTAACACGCATGGAACAGACACAACACATGTGAAACAGACATAATTAACACGCATGGAACAGACACAACACACGTGAAACAGACACAACACATCTGAAACAGACATAACACATGTGAAACAGACATAATTAACACGCATGGAACAGACACAACACACGTGAAACAGACACAACAGATGTGAAACAGACACAACACATGTGAAACAGACATAACACATGTGAAACAGACATAATTAACACGCATGGAACAGACACAACACACGTGACAAACACATGTGGAACAGACACAACACACAGACATAATTAACACGCATGGAACAGACACAACACATGTGAAACAGACACAACACATGTGAAACAGACATAACACATTTGAAACAGACATAATTAACACGCATGGAACAGACACAACACACGTGAAACAGACACAACAGATGTGAAACAGACACAACACATGTGAAACAGACATAACACATGTGAAACAGACATAATTAACACGCATGGAACAGACACAACACACGTGAAACAGACACAACACACGTGAAACAGACATAATTAACACGCATGGAACAGACACAACACACGTGAAACAGACATAATTAACACGCATGGAACAGACACAACACACGTGAAACAGACATAATTAACACGCATGGAACAGACACAACACATGTGAAACAGACACAACACACGTGAAACAGACATAATTAACACGCATGGAACAGACACAACACACGTGAAACAGACACAACACATGTGAAACAGACACAACACATGTGAAACAGACATAACACATGTGAAACAGACATAATTAACACGCATGGAACAGACACAACACATGTGAAACAGACACAACACATGAAACAGACATAACACATGTGAAACAGACACAACACGCATGTGAAACAGACACAACACATGTGAAACAGACACAACACACGTGAAACAGACATAATTAACACGCATGGAACAGACACAACACATGTGAAACAGACACAACACACGTGAAACAGACATAATTAACACGCATGGAACAGAATGGAAATTAGACACAACACATGTGGAAACAGACACAACACATGTGAAACAGACACAACACACGTGAAACAGACATAACACATGTGAGACATAACACAACACATAATTAACACGTGGAACAGACACAACACATGAAACAGACACAACACATGTGAAACAGACATAACACACGTGAAACAGACATAACACATGTTAACACGCATGGAACAGACACAACACACGTGAAACAGACACAACACATGAAACAGATAAACAGACACTAACTCACGTGTGAAACAGACACAAACACATGTGAAACAGACACAACACATGTGGAACAGACATAATTAACACGCATGGAACAGACACAACACATGTGAAACAGACACAACGCCCATAAAACGGACACAACACATGAAACAGATACAACAGACACTACTCCTGTGAAACAGACACAACACATGTGAAACAGACACAACACATCTGAAACAGACATAACACATGTGAAACAGACATAATTAACACGCATGGAACAGACACAACACATGTGAAACAGACACAACACATGTGAAACAGACATAACACACGTGAAACAGACATAATTAACACGCATGGAACAGACACAACACACGTGAAACAGACACAACACATGTGAAACAGACATAACACATGTGAAACAGACATAATTAACACGCATGGAACAGACACAACACACGTGAAACAGACACAACACATGTGAAACAGACATAAAACAAACAGACATAAACAGACAACACACGTGAAACAGACATAACACACGTGAAACAGATACAACAAACAGACACTACTCCTGTGAAACAGACACAACAGATGTGAAACACATAAGACTTGAAACACACAGAACACACGTAACAGACACAACAGATGTGAAACAGACACTACTCCTGTGAAAGAGACACAACAAACGTGAAACAGACACAACATGCATGAAACAGACACAAGACATGACACACATGTTTAAGTCGTGACGCACAAACACGACCCATGTTAAGCTGACATAACCCACATAGCCTGCGTGCATTTACTGTTAAACACATTCTATTGACATAAACACAGACGTCCATACATCTCTATATCTAAACACACAAGCGTTGACACGTTAACCAACTTTACTCTAACGTCAAGAGATCATGAAATACGTATAATCCTCGTCTGTAAAACAAAATACAACAACGTCTCACCATAATGGATATTTTAACAAACCCAACACAAGTCATGTCAAACACCCAGTATTCAGTCGAGCGAAACCCGGGTCTCAACACAGGGTTCAACTGAATAACTCTCATGCTTGACAAGATAAGTGGGGCTTGGCCTCGCTCCCCTCTGCCCCCGACTGAATATCTTGCCCTTAATAAAACCAGAATGCCAAGAACCTTCAAGTAAACGAATAAATATTCTACTTACCTAAAGATATCTCATAATCGTCTCCGCGATAGACTGGCCTATATCTCCCAGTAAGGAAGTTGTGCCTACTCGATTTGAATAGTGAATAGTGAATGAGCGCCGATATTGAATATACTGTGATGAGTTGTCTCCCTTGATACATCGTGTCTTCATTTTGTTCAAGTGACAGTGCAGCGCCATAGTGACAAGGCGTGGCCATTGGTTGTGACGTCTTATGGCTGAACACAGGGTGTGTCGGACACTGCAAGACGTGAATCACCTGTCGGGATCCTGAATCCTGAATCCTGAATGATCTAATGTTGAAGCTAGTCGGATATTTGCGGATGTAGCTTATTGCTGGTCAATTTGGCTCAGCTTTGTTTATTCCAGCTATATGACGGCGGTCTGTAAAGAGTCGAATCTGGACCAGACAATCCAGTGATCAATATCATGAGCATCGATCTACACAACTGGGATACGATGACATGCGTCAACCAAGTCCGCAAGCCTGACCGCTTTTTACGACAAGCATGCTTTGCTGAAGACCAACTCTGACCCAGCTTTCTACACAGCATTTTAGTTCTCGAGATTAGCCCAGACAAATCAGTGATCGATATTATGAGCATCCATGTATAGTTCATATATCGGGGACAACAGAATACTGGGGTCTAATGGGCTGTCATTGAATCGACGATGAATAATACCATGTAGGTGGGGTTCGAGTCGCCACGGCGTGGATTATTGCTCATGTTATCGACCACTAGTTCGCCCCAAACGTGTCGAAACTTCCCATGTCGCGATACAGCTTGACGTTATCAAATGCTGAACATGGTTGCGTGTGTATTAAACATCACTTTTTCTCAAACTAAATTACTGGTACAGTGAGTGAGTGAGTGAGTATGGTTTTATGCCGCTTGTATCAATATCACGGCGGGGGACACTAGAAATGGGCTTTACACATTGCAACCACGCGGGGAGCGAACGCATTAACCACTAGGCTACCCCACCGCCCAGTATAATGAGATACATAGTGTCGTTTCTGATACATGATTTCGTCTGCAATACTAGCTTCTCAGGCTGCTTATTTAAACATAGCACACAAGATAAACAAATCAATTTACATGCCTCCACCCATTCTGTCAACAAGTATTGAAATACACCGGCAAAAACGTAGCTTTTCAAATGCCATGGAATCACTTAAATAATCTATCACGAGGGGGGTTTAAATTTATCTGAAGGTGTTTGTGTATGCATTGAAATTCTATACAATGTTGTAAGCACTTGTTCTGGTTCAGGTCTAGTCTGTCTCACAGTCCCTGAACCACAATATTTTCCCCTTCCGCCTAGCCCTCCCTGCAATGCTAAATCCCTAAATGAAGCAAGTCTATATTTCCTCAGGTTCTGAATCTCCCATCTCACTAGGGATCCTTTTCAATTTAAATGAAATTTAATTATTTGGATTTTTTTTAATCAAAATTAAATATATTCAGAAATTAAGCGAAGTCTACTTCAGGTCCTAAGCACTGGATAAAGTCAAACGTTATGTGTGCACTCATTGTGATACGGGTCTATCTAACTTCCTCATTAGATGAAATAATGTGTTTCACTTTCTGAAAGGAAACGTATTCGGACTTATACAGTGAAACATTTCCGTATGCCCTCTTGTGTATAGGGGTCCGCTTGAAGATAATGTGTCACCCGTGAAGCTCCGGGTTAGAATTGGTCTTCAGCAACTCATGCTTGTCGTAAGTGGCGACTAACAGGATCGTGTGGTCAGGCTCGCTGACTTGGTTGACACATGTCATCATATCCCAAATGCGTAGATCGATGCTCATGCTGTTGATCACTGGATTATCTGATCCAGACTCGATTATTTACAGCCCGCTGGAATATTGCTGAGTGCGGCGTAAAACAACATGATGCTTGTACAACATACGGGTGCTTGTGTAATAAGGGTCAAGGGGTCAAGGGTCAAGGGGTAAGGGTCAACCTTTCCAGTTGAAACTATAATTGTGAAGATAATGAAATCTTTCCAATATCACATTTTTGATGTTTGTGCAAATCGACTCATGATTATAAAACATTTACAAATCAGAAACATCCGACTTCGACTTAAATGGGGTGTATTATAAAAGATCCGTCTATGAATTTAACCAATATCCAGTCTAACACCGTTGTGTCGAAGTTGAAGGCACCTAAGTAAAAACACTAAACTACGTTTATACCGAACCGACGCATATGACAAACTGGGTTTGGTCACGGCGACTTGCTGTATACTTGAGTCGAAATTCGTGTGACCAACTACGGTTGTAACGAACCGAACTACAATTAGCCGACCCTGAGTTCGTTATAACCATCGGTTACTGTATTTCGAGTTATCCAAGGTTTGGCAGAACCGCAAATTGTGATTAAATTAGGAATCAATTGGGGACGAAGCATTTACTTCGAGACAAATGTAATCACGATACAAAGGGGATTGTATGAATTATTGATTTAGGATTTTCGGTTCAAATGTTAAGTTTAAATTAGCCCTTTTCAATAAAACTTACCAACTGATACATGATAGAAAGCAATTTTATTGTAGTTTTCTTTAAGGAATTCTGATTAGACTGTGAGTGGGCTACCATTGTTGAAGTCTTTACTATTGAGTATAATCTTTAAGTCTCTGGGGGTTTCAGAATAGGGCGTCCATTGTGTTCTCCGACCCGTAAAGGTCCGGTTAGAATTGATCTTGAGTAACCCATGGGATCGGGTTGTCAGGCTCGCTGACTTGGTTGACACATGTCATCGGTTCCCAATTGCGCAGATCAATGCTCATGCTGTTGATCACTGGGTCGTGTGGTCTAAAATCGATTATTTACAGACCGCCGCCACATAGCTGGAATATTGCTGAGAGTGGCGTAAAACTGAACTCACTCACCCACTCACTCACTCCTGGCTATAGTCTGTTTGGGTCAAAATGATACCAGTGATTACTCCAAACAAGTTCATGATCAAACATTCATTTCAACGCAGAATGTAATGAAAACATCAGACCAACTCTGAAAAGGATTTATAACGTTTGTCTCAAAATAAAAGAGTTACTTGACAAACAATCATCACTTTGTTTTGATTTTCCGTGTAAAGTTTTACGAGGGTAAAGTGGGGGAGACCGGGGTCAATTGTAACACGGGGCAATTGTAACAAGGGCGATTACTCTAAACGTTTTCGCTCAAGCATAGTGTAGGTGAGTAGAGTTATTTCCCTTTACTTTCCTACGGTACACATCCAAGCGTTTTTCAGCTGCTCGCTCATGGCGAGATACAGTTGACGAAGAATCGTTTTTAACATAGGAAAGTAAAATTTTGAAGTAGAAATATTTGAGAAGCCCAAAGTTGTTAACGTGTGACGTGGCATGAAATATGGCTACTACCATCGGGGGCAATTGTAACACTGTGTTACAATTGCCCCCATGTAATTTTTCCCTTGTGTTATGATAATAAGACAAATTATGATGAAGGTTTTATGTTAGTTCTTAACTAGTTTTATCATAGTAGAACATGTTCAGTGTTATGTTGATAGTATTAGCCCTCTGGTGACATATTTTGGTGTTATTCTTTGTATTATATTTTGGGCATACCAAAACAAGATTTTAAACCAAAAACATTTTAAATGTCGATGGTGATAAAGATTTAATGTTAATCCATTTCCACCTCAATTGATCAAGATAACATCTTATTTTGATTTTATTTGGAAAATAGACAGATTGTTACATTGAACCTTCTTTGTTACAATTGCCCCATCCGCCTGTTACAATTGCCCCGTGCTAGGGGTCAATTGTAACACTTGCAGTCATTGCATTTGATACGTAATAACTTTGTAACGACATGATAATGAACTTTAAATGACACTGAGGTTTAAAACCAAGATGCCAATGCACTAGTTACTACCGATTAACTTGGTGAGCGGTCGAGTAGTATCGAATTACAAGAAGTTAAGTAAAAAGTGTTACAATTGACCTCGGTCTCCCCTACTGTTGCAGGAACAGCCTCAAGGGCGGAAAGCACGTGCAATTATGACGTCACGTTAAGCATAGCTAATCTATTTACTGACACGGTACGTGAGACAATAAAATTCACCTCTGACATCAAATTTATGATTTTTGAAGGCGAAAGTGAAAGGGGTCGCCTTAAATATGCGAGTAAATTTGTTAATCGCACTGAAAAGACTGAAAGACAATTGAAAAATTTATTGAGGCAATGTGCAACCCAGTCAGGCACAAACAAACTGATGGGGTCGTATCTAAATCTCCACTTTTGAAAGTTGACAAACTTGACTGTTTACAGAAAGAGTTAGTAAGAAATGTTATTAGACAAAACGTCAAGAAGGATTCGAACCAGTGTTTTTGGATGAAACATGGGTGAACGCCAGCCACACTGAAAGCACACAATGGGTAGATAACTCCTCCACAGAAACATGTAACAGGAAATTGCATTTGGGAAAGGGTGAATTGTGTTACACGCAGGTTGTAAAAGCGTGGGGTTTCTGCCTGATTGTTCACTCGTGTTCAAGGCGAAATCCAAAGATAAGAGAGATTACCACAATGAAATGAATGGGGAGGTTTTCTCATATTGGGTGAAAACAAAACAGCTGGTACCAGCACTTCCTCAGAAAAGTTTAATTGTTATGGACAACGCACCATATCGTATCAAGCAGGGTCCAGATACACAAGCTCCAAAATCCAACAGCAGGAAAAGTGATATGGTAGCATGGCTAGATAAACAAAATATTCCGTTTCCATCAAAAGCAACTAACCATGTTTTGTATGACATAATAAAACGCAACAAAACAACACCAATCTGTAAGATACATTAACATGTCAAAGCTCGTGACCATGAAACTTTACGTTCACAGCCTAATCCAATAGAACTTATCTGGGTATCATAAAATCTGATGTGGGTTGCAACAATACCACTTTCAAACTTTCGGACGTTCAAACGAAGTATACAAAGCCATAAGTAAAATAACACCAGCAACCTGGCAAAACTGTGTACAGAAAGTTGAAAATAAAACAGAGAATCAGTACTGGATTTAAAGTGGTTTAGATTATGCCACGATTCAACCAGTCGTCATAAGTATACAATGTGAGAGTAGTGAAAGTGAATCAGGAATTTCCTCAGATTCCAGACCGGAAGAGTTTTTATACATCCCCTAAATGTTGACATTCTATACTGCACGTGCTTCCCGCCCTTGAGGCTGTTCCTGCAACAGTACTGCTGTTGCTTTACCCTCGTAAAACTTTACACGGAAAATCAAAACAAAATGATCATGATATTTTGTAAGTAACTTTTATTATTTTGGAGGCAAACGTTATGAGTCCTTTTTCCAGAGTTGGTCATTTACATTCTGCGCTGAAATGAATATTGGATCATGAACCGATTTTGAGTTAGATTGTGATTCATCCGTATCATTTTACCCAAACAGACTGTAGTCGTGTAAGCCGACTGGAGTTGTGATCGGTTGGACACACAATTTTATGATAGTTTTCTCGAAGGAATACTGATCAGGCCTCTTACGACAAGCATGGTGTTGTTTCAATTCTAACCCAGATCTTCACGGGTTCAAACTAAACTCCGATTAAACTGCATAAGTTGTTGCACGTTCCTGCTCGTTCACAATAGTTCCGCTGAAACAGGCATTGGTTGGACACGCTCTGTGACCATGCCGATAAGGAATCACAAAAATACGTGATTATACAAAATATATCATTACAAGAAATGTTAACTTCTTTGATGGGCATTTTAGAAGTTGAGTTGATAAAGAATGATGACAATTGTTATGGACATACAACTTCTTTTATTCTGTGAAGGGTGACGTTTCGACATAGATTCTAATGTCGTTGTAATCATTTGCTTGACAACGACATCAGAATCTATGTCGAAACGTCGCCCTTCACAGAATAAAACAAGTTGTACATCCATAAAAAACAATTGTCATCATTCTTCAAGAAATGTTAAACTTACTAAACGTTACACAATGTAACACACGTACTAGACACTTATTGAGGAAGCATAAACGGGGTAGAAGTAAACAGTGATTCTTCGAATACAATAGTGAAACTTCTGAAACGTATTTTTTCAAGCAGTCGAAATATGGTGGTCGTATAACGGATTTTACAGCTGCTTCAAACACTGATATATTTTTTGCACTAAGGGGAGACTACTCGTGAGGGACAAAATATCTGAGAATGTACCTTTCCGTTTGAAATGTGCTTACCTCCCCTAGACCAGGACGCCATATCCTGGCTATTCTCATGGAAAAGGTAAACAAATATGTGAACTATGTTTAGTATTATCATATAGAATCCAAATATCACAAAATTGAAGACGGAATTGACACATGGTAATTATGACAGTAGTTATATGTATGTGTCATTTTGCTCGGGCAACTTTGTATTAATCCACGTTGCTGCCGGCTTTCATAAATGGGCACAAGAGTAACGAAGTACACTCAGGTGTTCTGTGTTTTTGAGAATGATCGGTAGTCCAGTGCGTGCACTTCTACTACTACTACTACTACTGCTGCTGCTGCTACTACTACTAGTAGTACTACTACTACTGCTGCTGCTACCACTACTACTACTACTACCGCCTCCGTGGTGTAGTGGTTAGAGCGTCCGCCCGGATAGCGGAAGGTCGCGGGTTCGATCCCCGACCGCGTCATACCAAAAGACGTTAAAATATGGTACTTGTTGGTCCCTGCCTGGCGCTCGGCATTAATGGGTACAACAAGGACTGGTCGGCTCGGAGTCAGTATAATGTGTCTGAGTGGGGTATTCATGCTTCACTGCGGCATGGTATCTCAGTGGGCTAGCACTATAAAACCCGCTTCAGTCTGGGCTAGTACAAGCAGCCGCACATACACATACACATACGACTACTACTGTTGCTGCTACTACTACTACTTCTGCTGCTACTACTGCTGCTGCTACTACTACTACAGCTGCCACTGTTACTACTGCCCCAGATACTACTGTTGCTACTACTACAATTACTACTAATATTGCTGCTTATGATTCTACTACCACTACTACTTCTACTACAGCAACGACAGTTACTGCCACTGCTACTATTACTGCTGCTCCTGCTACTACCACTACTATTATTACTACTACTACCACGACGATCTTTACTTACTGGTTGCATTCGTGTTTTGCACTATTTCTGCACAACCGTCAAGGAATAATAAATAAAGTTGTATTACCAGGGTGCTTTTGACATATTTACTCATACATTTACTACTATTTCCATTAATCTCTTTAAATTCTCCACCATTACGACAACAACAACCATTAGCCCACAAACACCACTTCGAGGGGTCATCTCAGAACAAATCCTTCCCCACCCATCAGTCAGTTAATATGTTTTGATACAAAGCATCGGGGAGTTGTCAGAAGATCCTCGGCTAATTATTTGTTTCTGAAGCTGCGTATATAACTTCAAACGCGTGAGAACAAAAGTCCCACGTGAGAAAGAGTCAGAATCAGATCCAAAATACGTCCCACGTGACCCCAGGCCGCATACTGCCATTACACTGACAATAACTCCACTATTTCCGTTGACGAGAATCTGGGTTAATGGCTGACAATAGCTGAACTCGGCCCGTCAAATGCTGTCGAAATGCAGATACTGAAAAACATAACAGTTTCAGGTACGATTCACAATAAATTCACCATACATCATGGTTTATATTTCCATCTGAAATGACATTTGCAATTAATACTTATATTAGCATATTTACTGGCAGTTGCGTTTACAAACACATCTATTTATTCATAAACACGTTGAATAATGTGATATAGAGGGACGTTGGCTTATTGGCTATATTACAGAACAACAAGGGGGCGCTTGTCTAAGGGATATGCTTATTAGCAATTTCGCGTGACCTTTTGAACGACTAACATGCACTGATCATGTCAGCCCAGCTCCGTTGAGGAACAGAATATTAAACCAAGTTGGGATCGTTCTAGATTAGATGGATCTGAAATGTTGTTGTGTCAATTATTTCAATTATAGATCCGTCAATTGGATTATGGGAAAATATTTTGCTCAGTTCTTGGATAATGTAATAACATCGTGTAAATTATTCATAAAGCGTAAAGATCATTCAGATGTCAGGCAGCGAGAAAGTCAGCAGCAGAAATCAAAATTGATATCTTCCCTGTCTTTGATTGTTATTCTTGTAATTGGGGACGTTAATCTCAGGCTATTGAGGGGATGTGACAACTTCTGGAATAATGTCTTCACAAGGCGGTGGGGTAGCCTAGTGGTTAATGCGTTCGCTCGTCATGTACCACCACCACCACCACCACCGTCAAGAGCGTAAAATTAAACTCACTCAATTTACACACAAGGTGCTGATACAGGTAGTGATCACGATCGGGGTCCTTGACGACTTAGGTACAAAATCCACTGACAGGTGCTGTTGGTGACACTGCAGGTATAAGAAACAGGTGCTTGATAGTTGTGAAACACAAGAAACAGGTGCTTGATAGTTGTGAAAACACAAGAAACAGGTGCTTCTGATGACTGTTATTACTTTAACCACCCATGCCAGTACTACTACTACTACTGCTACTACTACTACTACTAATTACCACCACCACCACCACCGTCACATCGCCACCAGTGCATATCTTACTAAGATCACATAGTACTACTACTACCATCACTACTACTACTACTACTACTACTATACTACTACTACTACTACTACTACTACTACTACTACTACTACTACTACTACTACTACTACTACTACTACTACTACTACTACTACTACTACTACTACTACTACTACTACTACTACTACTACTACTACTACTACTACTACTACTACTACTACTACTACTACTACTACTACTACTACTACTACTACTACTACTACTACTACTACTACTACTACTACTACTACTACTACTACTACTACTACTACTACTACTACTACTACTACTACTACTACTACTACTACTACTACTACTACTACTACTACTACTACTACTACTACTACTACTACTACTACTACTACTACTACTACTACTACTACTACTACTACTACTACTACTACTACTACTACTACTACTACTACTACTACTACTACTACTACTACTACTACTACTACTACTACTACTACTACTACTACTACTACTACTACTACTACTACTACTACTACTACTACTACTACTACTACTACTACTACTACTACTACTACTACTCCTACTACTACTACCACCACCGTCAAGACTGCTGCCAGTATATCTACTACTACTACTACTACTACTACTATAGACTAATGCTTAGTCCCTGAATATATATAATTTTGATAGTAACAAACAAGCCCATATATATTGAAAAGGAGCCCTAGGGAGACCAGAGCTTCAGGAAGGAAATCTAGACTTGCTTTATTTATGGCTTTAGCACTGCAGAGAGAGATTGGCAGTAGGGAAAATAATGTGGTTCAGGGACTGTGAGACAGACTACTACTACTACTACTACTACTACTACTACTGCTACTGCTACTACTACAAGGGGTGAGCGCAGTAGATGGAACAGTGAAACAAATGCACGTGCGGTACGCGATGAGCGTTAACTTAAACCAACACTACTTGTTCACGATGTTTCATTTAAAGTGCATACCCCCTTGTAATACAAACCAATGATAGCGATTTGAAACTATGATCGTTTGTTAAACAACTTTTATCCTAAGTTGAATAAAATTCTGAGATTTGAATGTTCAATTGGCAAGGTAAAATTATGAGGATTCTCAATCTTAATTTCACTTCATTCGATTTACCATTTTGTTTAGAGTGAACTTCATCGGTACGTTTTCACTGCAAACAGACTATAGTGTCACTACGGCTACAACGTCCACAACGCCTCCAACGGCCATAGCCTTCAGTAACTTGAACCTGACACTTCACCAATTCTGGACATGCACCACACGCCGTCCTTCCAATGGTCAGTTTGCAGTTACAGTTATGCTATCTATGGACTTTCTTATGTACATTGCGTTTAAACGCTATACCTCATGGGCAATACGCCGTGCCTGATAGATACATCATTTCTATCTATCCACTAAAAAAAAATCGATATACAACTGTTTCGCGTTTATTCTAACACGAAAATCAAGAGAGAAACCCACGGAGAAACGAAGGAGTCCGCCCAAATATGTCAATCTAAAATCCTGTACCCATAGCCATTAATTTTAGGATTACAATACATCCGGCTTTTGTTCGACTTTAAAAAACACCAAAACCCCGGACATATTTGATTCGAAACGAAATTAAATTGCGCAGTAAAATGACCCAGATGTAATGACAACGCTCAAAATACTGTTTACTACAAGTCACACACACCGCACGAGACTCGCGTTTCATCCGTGGGAAAACATGCATGACGATGACTGACAACGATAGGCTGGACTGCGCGTGACCTAAAATACCGAGATCTGATTGGTCAGTTTTTCGGTTAATATATTCACACGGACATCGGTTCATCGTGCATTCCTTGAATCGCTGTGGACAGATTTTTGCGGGACTCAATTGGCTGAGGCCAAGATTGCTGACCAAATCCTCGTTGTGTACATTAGCCGTGCTTGAGGAGTTTTCAACACAGAAATTACATTTCCTTCGAACCTGACTGATACTTTGGCGACCGGGGGCAATCGTTAAAGCCTTTTATTCGGATAACTGAAAGACGAGATCAGAAGGGCTGAGTCACTATATTTTCGTGTATTGGAAGCCATGCGGGAATAAGCTCAATAGATTCTGGATCTGTTGAGCTGGGGTGTTGCTTGTTCCTACAGTGGCGTATCACGTTTACAACGTGTAAGCGGTTGAAAACTGAGACCACGCTCTATTGATTACAGCCACAATAAATAAAAGGAAAATTAATAACATGATGTATGCGATATTCAAAAGCTTCTAAACAACACCCCGCAGTCTCTATCTTTATGTGCAATATCTATCTGTCGCCGATTTCTGTTTCTTTCTCTCTCTTTTCATTTCCACCCTCTACACCCTTCTCATTTACTCCTCATCTTACATCCGTAAAATGCATAATTGGGAGAGAGAGACTGAAAACAAATCTCTAGACCTGCTTAATTTAGGGCTTTAGCATTGCAGGGAGTGCAAGGCAGTAGGGAACATAATGTGGTTCAGGGACTGTGAGAAAAACTATCCCTGCCCCAGTACGTCCCTCTGTCTATCCGTCTTTTACATGTCCTCCTTCCATCCTACTTTCTCTCACTCTAAGCCCATCCTGTATTTATACCTCCACAACCATATCTCTTCATTTGATCAACTATCTACTTCTATCCACCATCCCAAATAACCTATCCCCCTTCGTCTCTCTCACTTGTCCATTCCACCATCACCCACATAGGCGGATCCAGAGTGTGTGCGTGCGTGCGCGCTCGCGCGTGTGTGTGTGTGTGTGTGCAGGGGTGCGCACCCCCACTTTTTTGTGCTCGGGTGAAAATGAAGTGTGTAACCCTCCTTTTCTCAACAGTGTGCACCCCCTTCTCAAAAGGTGTATCCCCCCTGCTCCATCACTCTTCCAATGCAAGCTCCCAGTTTCCCAGTTTATGACACTCATCCCCTCCCATCCCCAAACAACTCTTCCCTCATCCCCAGTCACAAACGGGACGCGTTAGGAAAACTACAGCCTCAAAGAGTTCATTCGTGCATAATATATTTCCAGGATAAATTTCACACACATGAACGAGTTCAACATAATATAATATCAGCCTTTTCTTTGATCTCGTAGAGGTAAACATGGCTATGATTAATATGTGGCAGGTTGCCCCAACCTCTCACAGAGGCCCGTATACTTAACAAGCATATTATCCGAACTGGGTTAAATATGCATTTCTCAAACATCAGCTGTTTCAATAATAAATGCTGTTGTCACTGCATACGTTGTAGGCTTTTACGACGGAGAGTATTGTATATATTAACCGATCGATACTTCATAAATCATACTTCTGTCATTTTTTCCACATCACGTACGGCTCATGTGATCAGCTGCTGCCACAAAAGATTGTAATTGCATTCAGACTCACATGACAGTCACATGACTTATTCAATTGCAGCCACGTGCATCTTCGCGCTTCCTGTAATCACTTCGACACTTCGGAAGGGTCAAGGGTTCACGACACAGCGATGTGTCGATGTCGACGTGTGAGCTGGCGTGCATAGTTGCCTTGTAACACTGTTTGGATAGGTAGTGAGTGTAATTGATGTAATTGCTTTGAGTGATTGCTGCATTGCCTCGTCGGTATTGGCTATAGTGTCAGGTGAATTTATCTTATTTAAGGCACAGCATTCTCTTATTACGAATCCAACAGCAAGATCCGATACTCGGACTCTTGTGACCGATCGACGAACCTGAAACAGAAGCGTTCTCTGTCTCGAAGTCCCTGAACCACATTAATTCCCCAACTGACTAGCCCTTTCCGCAATGCTAAAGCCCAAGTGAAGAAAGTCTAGATTTCCTCTACTGAATGTCTCACGTCACTGAGGGTCGTTTTCAGTTTAAGATATGCGTTAGTACAGCAGGAGTGCTTTGCTGTATTTTATACCAGCCTTGTTTTTTAGCTGCTGTTTTGGTTTGCAACTCATTTTTTCATTCAGTTCATATTTCCACAAATCTCATGATACGTCTATTTGTTCTGAAACAATTTTATAGATTGGACCCACGCCGTTATATTGCTGAATGGTTGCTAAAAGCGGCGTAAAACCCAACTCACTCACTACAGATTTGAATTTGATATACAATTTAGATTAATCATACATCGACTTAAGTATTCAAATCTTTCGTTTTACAGCGATGCGAATGTGTGTGCTTCTGTTTGCCTCCATGCTTGCGTGTGCGCGTATGTGGGTATGGCTGTGCGTGCGTGAGTGTTCGTATGCGTGCGCGTGGATGTGCCTCATTTTGAGTGGTCCATGTATATATCAGAAAAGACAGGTTTGTCACAATTCTATAGATAAATCGAGACGAGAGAGCGATGAGAATTTCTGTCTCGATTTCGAGATAAATATATATCTCTACTCATGCCAATAATGGTTGTCAAACCACCTACCCCGACAACCCCCAATAAAAAAGACGGAGGGAGTGACAACTATTATTGGCATGAGTATATTTATACAGTCTAACAACCAGGACAGGTAAACATGTTCGAGATATCGAAATATCGATACACCCGGTTCGAAAACACGGCATTGGACCGTATGGGAACCCTTTCTGGATTATGGGTGTCGAAACTAATAGTGTTAAAAATAATTGGCATATTTAATTTACTATTAATTAATTGGCAGTTGGTAATTGGCATATATTTAAAGAAAACATAAACTATGTTTTTCCATTCTGCCATTGCCTTTAAGCTATCGCTCACCGATACATTTCTCCAGCCCAAGAGAGCTGTTCAGATTGGATAGTCACGGTAGGCTTTTGATCACATGTAAATATTGTCCCAACAATACCGCTAACAGCAGCTGATGCCCATGTGAAGTCTCAACTGAAAGATGTCAGTTTCTGACAAAGAGAACTGTAAGCCTTCAGAACAGCGATTGATTCAGAGTGGTTTTTGTTCATCGGGAATTGCAATTTGTGACAAATCGTGATGGACTCTCGCGAGAAGCTGACGACAAGCACTTCATGATCGAATGGCCTTGAGCAGAGATTCGCGCGTGCAGCTCTTAACAGTGGAATTCCAAGAAAGTCAGGGATCTCTCGCACGAGGTCAACTAGACCGACAGGGACCTCACGTTCAAACACATAGCCCGGCATAATCAGACATGCAATTAGTATTTGCACATTCCGCTCAGATTAACAACTCTTAAAGCAAAACGAAAAGAAGCACCAGAGTTTTAAACATCCAGGTTTCGGTTTTCCTTTGTGTAGTTGGAACATGTATATTTAAGTAATGTATTCCGGCTTGAAGGGGATACGGAACTGTTTGTATCGTATCCACGTCTAGGGCTAGCGATATCAAAGTATTACTGCCAGAAACTGTGTAATAGGGACACTAGACTAATGCTTAGTCTCTGAATATATATAATTTTGATAATAACAAACAAGCCCATTTATAATTGAAAAGGAGCCCTAGGGAGACCAGAGATCCTGATCCTGGGGAAATCTAGACTTGCTTTATTTAGGGCTTTACCACTGCAGAGAGCTTGGCATTAGGGGAAATAAATGTGGTTCAGGGACTGTGAGACAGACTATAGGGACACTAGCTCTACATTGGATGGGATTGATTTGTTGTTGTTGAATCCAGGTTTCGGGACGACCTATGTTCTTTCCAATGCCAGAACATGTATACGCATTAGAATATCATATTGAAAGACAGAAGAAGGTATATTTCAAGACAATAGAATACCATAACCCTTCTGCAATCTGGCGTTAAGAAAAGAATATTGGAGTACACAAACTATATACGATACATGTTATATATCTACGGACCGTTCGTTTAATTTATGGCTATGTGTGTGTGTGTGTGTGTGTGTGTGTGTGTGTGATTTTTATGGAGAAGCATGTACAATGTGAATGAAATCCCCACACACACACACCTTGATGATGTGCAAATTATGTGCCCACCCCTGCATGTCATGTACAAAATCAATTACCCCTTCCCCCTTCCCATATTTTAAGTATAATTTAAGAATATTTTTAGTGTACAAAATTGATGAACACCCCTCCCGGAACATGTGTACAAAATTGATGTCCAAACTACCTCCCGAGAACAAAAATCAATGGGTTGTGGTCACACACGTGAGTCGTAAGTAGTACAGTAGTACACACACACACAGTACAGTACGCACACACACACACAGCACCAGCCATAAATTCTGAACGGTCCCCTAGTATTATTTGCAATCAATGTTTTACGTTGTGGTTACACAGCAGTGAGTAGTAGTAGTAGTAGTAGTAGTAGTAGTAGTAGTAGCAGTAGCAGTAGTAGTAGTAGTAGTAGTAGTAGTAGTAGCAGTAGTAGTAGTAGTAGCAGTAGTAGCAGTAGTAGTAGTAGTAGTAGTAGTAGTAGTAGTAGTAGTAATAATAGTAGTAATAGTGGTCGTGGTCGTAGTAGTATTAGCAGTAGTTGTAGCAGCAACAGTAATTGCAGCAGAGTAGCAGTAGTAATTGTATTAGTAGTAGTAGCAGCAACTGCAGAACCAGTAGTAGAAGGAGTTGCGGAAGTGGTAGTTCTAGTAGTAGTTGTAGTAGTAGCAGCAGTACCGAAGGCAGCTATGTCGTAAAATGTGAGAGGTTAGCCTACATTTATTTTTTACCCTGACATGTATTCTGTAATGACGTCCTGGAAATCTCCCTTTCTTGTCAGGCAACCCAGTGGTTGATATTAAGAGCAAGTAAGTGAGCGAGTGAGTAAGGTTTGCGTGTTCTGAACAGTATTTCAATTCCACCATGACGTGACATCATCGACTTGAAGATAAGATCATCATCAGATCCTGGCTCGGGCAGGGGACACAATTATTCAAATAACTTGGCTGCTCTTGTCAACCGAACGATAAAGACATGTTGCGTTTTTAAAGAGCACGGTATATTTCATGAAAATTGAAACAGAAATCTGACATGAGAGTTTGTGTAAACAATTTACATTAAAATGTTAAACCATTTATATAGTTATTAATGATTTGAAAAAACCTTCACGTGAGCACGTGCAT
Source organism: Haliotis rubra (assembly GCF_003918875.1). Taxonomy (NCBI): domain Eukaryota; kingdom Metazoa; phylum Mollusca; class Gastropoda; order Lepetellida; family Haliotidae; genus Haliotis; species Haliotis rubra. The sequence goes on from NW_025767512.1 coordinate 586,129, forward strand.
TTAATTACAGCCCGTGTTTACCGAGACAGCGGAAGTACACGCGCCCGTCTCTTGATAAGTGTAATTAGTGTCAGTACTTCGTGTGGTAATGGATTTTACATATGTTGATGTCAGATGTACGGCTGTTATGACAGGTGCAGCTTAGGTGTCACTCGATCAGGGCCAGTATGCCGTTGACTCTAGCCCTGAATGTGGATAAACCATTAAAATAAGGTCTACACAGGTAATTACAACCTATGCACTGACTAACAATAATAATCGTATATCTTGACATAGAAGTGGAAATTACGCTTGATCGGGGCCACGGGGCCTCCAGCATTAATCCCAGAGGGAACATGTATGGATGTGCGTGTCTCGTCCACGTGGCTGGTGGTGTTCAAAAGTGGGAACAAGAGTAATGATTTACAGTCGGGGATCTGTGTTTTCGAGGGTAGTCGGTGTCGCATAGTCCCGTGCATGCATATACTGACAAGGAACGCTTCGAGTTTAAGCCCGAACAACAACGACGACGGCGACGACAACAACAACAACTGACTGAGTTTGGTTTGGTTTTACGCCGCTTTTAGCAATATTCCAGCATCATCAAGGCGGTACAACAACAACAACTACTACTACTACTACTCAAATAATAATGATGGTGATGATGATGATAAGCATACCGTTGAAAACTAACATAAAGCAGTTCGAGCTTGGTCTATTACTATTAAACTAGGGGCGGTGGGGTAGTCTAGTGGTTAAAGCGTTGGCTCGTCACGCCGAAGACCTGGGTTCGCATCCCCACATGGGTACAATGAGTGAAGCCCATTTCTGGTGTCCCCCGCCGTGATATTGCTGGAATATTGCTAAAAGCGGCGTAAAACCAAACTCAGTCAGTCAGTCAGTAGACTACTATACTACAGCTACTACTAAAATATTAATAATGGTGGTGATGATGTTAAAAAAGATGATAAAAAAAGGATGAGGATCAACAACAACAAACAGCAACAACAACAACAACAACAACAACAACAACAACAATCCATCATGGAGTGATTACCGGCTCGTCCCGCCGAAGACCCGGGTTCGATTCCCCACATAGTAACAATGTGTGAAGCCTATTTTGGGTGTCGCCCGCCATGATATTGCTAGAATATTGCTAACAGCAGCGTAAAATTGAACTCACTCACTCACTCTCACCCAATGTTGCTTGGCTGCGAGGAGATCGAGGGTAGATGCACAGAACGGTCTTGGTTCAAGCACACTGATCAGACTATTCCGGTAAAGAAGGTGCAGGGTGAATTATAGGCACAGAAACATAAATATGCAGGATTTGGGCCTTACTGTCTGAGTGTGCGGCCCCAAACATTCATTGACACGACTGTTTACGTAGCAGTACTATTTCAGCAGACCCCGGAGTTGAATGGGAGTACACATAGATATAATAGACCACACAGTGGTACTGGTTCTGATTCCGGGTAGAAGAGGGCTGTTGACTAGTATGTGATTTGGTTGGTGCCATTTTAGTCTTTACCTCATCAGTCGTTGCCCGTGTGTTCTTGCTATCAACCACTGGTTTATGTGGTCCACATTCCAATCTGTACAAGCCTCCGTAATAACGGTATAATGTCTGAAATGACAGTCCACACTCACTCAGGATTCAGGTATCGGTTACACTAGCCCCTGACTAGCGTAAAACAGGATGAGGGTGCGTGTCGGGGGCCCTGTGTAGAGTTACTTCCCTTAGGCGGTTCAGGAACCTGTGGGCGTGATGGTGTGATTAGGTTTAACAGCACTGGTGTGTTAAATGACTAGCACCTGCATCACTTCAGGCTTAATTTCTCCCTCATCAAACTGGCACGTCGTGATATAACTGGAATGCTGTTCACTGTGCTAAACCCATCTCAATCACTCTGTTCATAGGGCAGTGGGATATTCTAGTGGTTAAAGCGTTCGCTCGTCACCCCGGAGACCCGGTTCGGTTCCCCTTATGGGTAGAATGTGTGAACCATATTTTTTATGTTCCCTGCTTTACTGAACGCGGAGTAAAACCTTACTGATTGACTGACCGACCGACCGACCGACCAACCGACCGACTCGCTCGCTCACTCACTCACTCACTCTGTACATGGATATCGTGGATTACCCAAATCCGTTTTTCTCTCTGAAAGTAACTATGCGTAAATCTAATTACCACAGAGGAAGATCCTTCACTTGGATTCCTTGTGTGGGTGAGTGAGTGAGTGAGTGAGTATGGTTTACGCCGCTTTTAGCAATATTCCAGCAATATCACGGTTGGGGGCACCAGAATGGGCTTCACCCATTGCACCCATGTGGGGGATCGAACCCGGGTTTGGGCGTAACAAACTTTAACCAAGACTCTGGTTTACCAGGTGCCATGGGCAACGCTCCAAACCATCCGCTGTTCCAGGCAAGCTGAGTGCTGATTTAAGGTCAGAGTTGTTACGGTTGGAATCAGGGTGTCACTACAAATTTAAGTACAAATCCTGAGTCTGGCCAATACTCGTTGACCACAGGCCCTCACTCTGGACATCACAAGAAACATAACACCTATTATAAAACCATTAGGAATCATGATGGATGTAAATACTTTTGAATTCCCAGGATATTTTAATCTGATTTATTGAAATAGTTCGTCACCTTAGGGACTCTTTTATAACGTGAATCATGTTATGATGTTGAAATTCAACCCATTATCGTTCAAGGACAGAGGCTATATCCTTATCAGCATGCTAACATACATGGTCAGGGCATAGTCCTTCCTTTCAAATGCCTTTGTGCGTATTGTAGATCACATAAATAAATAAAAATATGAAATATGGTTTCCAATAATGTGTTATCGTGATTGTTTTGAGGATTGCATGCATCACGTCTTCTACTAAATGTCTTGGGCACTAAGTATAAACTTCAGCGTCTGTCCACCCGTTGATACTCAGAGTGCGTATACGCAAATGTGTGTGTGTGTGTGTGAGAGAGAGAGAGAGAGAGAGAGAGAGAGAGAGAGAGAGAGAGAGAGAGAGAGAGAGAGAGAGAGAGAGAGAGAGAGAGAGAGAGAGAGAGAGAGAGAGAGAGAGAGAGAGTGTGTGTGCGTGCGTGTAACAGAGCTTTTAATTTTATACGATCAAATGCAGTCTGTCTTACGGACACTAAATGAAATGTATCCGATTACGGCTAATGCAAATCTGGACTTTGCACGTTCTAAAATCACGTACTAGCCATGGCAGCCATTTCCTTGTTTACGGCCGCGGGGTACAAACCATTCACACACTCAACTGCACCATTTAAAGTGTGAAATGAGTCCTAACAGGTTGTACCTTAAAACCATCACACACCTTACCGTTAAAAATCCCGTTGCATTGCAAAGAATAGTTTAGTAGAGGAAAAATGTAGAAAACAGAAGAATTGTTTTGCTTTTATAAGTATATGCAGCTTAACCATATGTTCGGAATTGGCTGTGTTGTACGTCAGTGTAAATATTATCTAGACATATATTATTTCGATATCACAACAAGGTTGAGGGGCTAGGAAATGGGGAGATCACTCCAGCATGTGCTTGCATTTACGCAGTGTTTAGAATACGTATTCTGCGACACTATGGTATTTTTCGAGATTTGTATGGCGTGCAATATAAACCAGTGTTTATCATCAGCTGCGCGTGTCTGTATTCATAGCCGTCTACAGATGAGGGCCATATCAGCGCTAATAGATTCCAGATGTCGGTTATAAAACTAGTTCGGCGTGTTAACACTGACGTTTACTGGCACTACTGTTCACAGTCGCGACCGTTCGGACAATTTAGCGTATCAGAAATCGGTAGACAGGTTCCCAGTCAAATACAAGGGGCACGAGATCAACATAGTTATTTCCCTTGAGGAGCAAGACTCCAAACATCGTGTAATTATACAATGACCTCTTCCAGCGAATCTCACGTCAGTGTAAAGAGCATATTGGTAACACCGTAGCGGGTTCTGGCTAGTTTTACGACTTTCCTAAACCGTTATCACACTCATCAAAGACATAAATACTGGTTATGATGTTATGGTAGAATTGAAAAGGCCAATTATATCTTATCTGTAATTTTGTCGACATAAGCACACTAACTCATTCCGGAATGGTCCCTTGGTAATTATATCTTAACAGGCAACCACGTGAATATATTGAAGATCAAGGGCATTTCACTATTTACAGATGCCATGTTGAGTGGTGTATCATGGGAAATCAAATGTCATATTCATCGACGAGGCAAATAAAGAAACTGCTAACAGATAAGGTGGCCATGAAAATTCATCCTGCAGTGAGCACGAACGCCATACCAGGATTACTACTGGTATGAACTGTGACATTGGAAAGAGCGAAACTGTGTTTCTTAAATAACAATTTATATCGAACAAAACTGGATAACTAGAAAATGTAATCACCAACAAAACGATTGTAATTCATATGTTTTATTTTCTGAAACGAGGAGCCAGGAATGTATGTGAGGACACATTTGGTAAATTATTTATTCATCTTGTATATATATGCTAGACTAACAAAGGAAATGAACATATTTTGCGTAAAAAACAGTTTCTAAATCTATCAATAAAATATAATAAATGGAGTCTAAAGACTTGCCACATATTCTAGACTTGCATGGGATGCATTAGGTATGTTTGTTTCATGGTCTGTTTGACAGACTAGATATAAGGCCGCTACTTTGTATTCCAACTTTCCAAGGCTAGTCATGCAAAGTTCTCAATTAATACAATGCCTTGCAAAAGAAAGTACACACTTGACTATTTTTACTTTCTATCAGAACGGTAACGTTACAAGGCTGAAAACGAAAAACACACTGTCAGCTATGCATGATAACCGTTACCAAAAATATCACTATCGAATATACAGTTTTCGTTTGTTTAATTTTCAGACATCGTCGAACATGGTTGTACGCCATTCGTAACTACTCGTGTCATTCCGGCAAGCCGGATTCTTGTAGGTCACGGAAAGAGGCGAGTAGTTACGAATGGGTTGTATGCTTGCTTTTACCCGGCAGATTATATTGGCATTCTGAAAAGACGGTACAAAGTGGACCTATAACGAGTGAATTGTGTGTAACAGAGGACAGATGAATCTTATTACAGTAGTTGTTATTACCGGTGATTATTGCACATACTACGCGGTTTACAGGGGTCAACAGTGGCCGGGGATATATAGTTGTGGTAATTGCCAATAGCAGAAGTCCAAATACCTCAGATCTGAGGGTCCAAACAGCTGATTTACTGGCATACAAAAAGACGTTAATTAGACCATATTTTATCTCGTGTCTAATAAACAATATTTATATCGGCAGGAAAGGCCCTTAATTGACCACGGCAAGATAAATGACGTTCCATGCATCTAATTGCTAGCATAGTCTTCGTGGTCATGGAGTACTGACAGGCAGTCTAAACTACAATCTCGCGTCCTCTCACCGCACGAGATTTGATGGACAAGGATGTAACTGCGACAGGGAAGACCGTCACATCGCGATGGGCTATTTCGAACCGCTATCAGCAGGAACCTCGATAAACCGGTCCAATATTTACGGGAAAACCTTAAAGAGAATCTCAGCCCTCTAGCCTCCCGGTCTAATTTTCAGTCGAAGTATGAACGTTGTAGCGAGCATCTCGCGAGAGACTGCGATATTTCCACTCTCTGTGAGAGACTCGGTAACTTTATTTTATGCACGCCATAAAACCCCAAACAATCTCATTAAAATCAGATCGTAGGGATACGCAAATTTACGAAGACATCTCATTTATTATTTACAAGTCACGTCAAAACGAGATTTCGCGAACGAAATTTCGAATGACGTCGACAGTAGCCAATCGGAAAACACTTTTCTTGAGCTTTGCAGCGCTCGTTTTAAACTAGATTCTACCATTCTGACTTCTCTTGCAAAAGATATTTTGACAAAGTTCGGGATTAAAAATTTGAAAAATGAACAAAAGAAAATATCTGGAATGTCTAATAGACAGGGTATGAAACTCCCAAAATTTCAGCCAGACCACAGGGATGGTTAGATATACAACTTGGCAGCCCTGACCAAAACTTACCTGCCCACAAAATATCTTCATATACATGTTTAAATTTTAACCCTCCGGCCGTCGGGCAGGTGAATTTGAGAATCTGGCAGTCTGTTTTGAAAATAACCCGTCCCGGGCGGTCGGGCATGCAGGTATTTCGAACGCTGGAGATACACTATTATTTTGACAGAAAAAGTTGTACATCTGTAGCGGCCCTTCGTAATGCCCCGTGTTAACCTTTTGGAGATTGCACGATAAGGAAACAGATGCTCAACTTCAACTTCCAGATCTCATAAGGGGCGAAATGATGAAAGGCCGTTCTTACGTGACCTGTAATGGGATGCTCTCATATCTATTTGTAGCCGCAGCACAGGCTAAGATATGGGTTTAATGAGCTTGGATAGAACCGTGTGTATATATGACTTGATCACACTTGCTGGGGCTGCAAAATCACCTATACCACCTTTTCGGTTGTCCTAATGGATAGCCAATTTCGACAAATGGATTCAAGCCTTGGTTTTGTTTATTTTGTTTGATCTTATCCAATATGACGGTGGTCTGTAAAGTTTTATTTGTTTGTTTATTTTTTAAATCAGCAATACTCCAGCTATATAGTGGAGGTTAGTCTGTCTCACAGTCCCTGAACCACATTATTTTCCCTACTGCCAAGCCCTCTCTGCAGTGCTAAAGCCCTAAATAATGCAAGTCTAGATTTCCTCAGGTTCAGGGTCTGTTAACAGCTGCAAGAAAACTCTGAATCTCTGGTCCTTCTAGGGCTCCTTTTCAATTTAAATGGGCTTGTTTGTTACTATCAAAATTATATATATTCAGAGACTAAGCATTAGTCTAAGTGGAGGTCTGTAAATAGTCGAGTCTGGACCAGACAATCTAGTGATCAACAGCTTGAGCATTGATCTACGCAGTTTGGATACGATGACATGTGTCAACCAAGTCAGCGAGCCTGACCATCCGATCCTGTTAGTCGCCTCTTACGACAAACATGGTTGCTTAAGATCAATTCTAAACTGTATCTTCACGGGTAATCAGGGTGAAATGATTTTATGAACTGAATTTGGTTTGGTTCTTATACCTTTTCAACATTCTATCAGTTAGGTCCATCGTTCTCTTATCTTGCTGACCCGTGAAGGTCCGGGCTAGAATGAACTTTCAGTAACCCATGCTTGTCGTAAGAGGCGACTAACGGTATCGGGTGGTCAGGCTCGCTGGCTTGGTTGACACATGTCATCGGTTCCCAATTGCGCAGATCGATGCTCGATTATTTACAGACCGCCGCCATATAGCTGGAATATAGCTGAGTTCGGAGTAAAACTAAACTCACTCAATCACTCTATCTGGCTATAAGGCCTTATTTTCCATTGTACAAAAGGTTTCATTATTATCGGGTTTCACTGTGTATTAAGATGGAGTTTCATTGGCATCAGCGACTGGGGATGGGAAACATCGGGAACAAAGGTCAATGTATTAATGTGTGGTATTATGTTTTTTTAGTACATCAGTCTGTGAGTGAGTTTAGTTTAACGCCCCTTTGAACTGTATTTAATTATAACATCATCATCTTTTTGTGTTACGTAAGTGGTGCCGGTCTGAGAGGTTCAACACTTGCTGTTTCTTATGATGATGATGATGATGATGATGATGATGATGATGACGATGACGATGATGACAAACCAGAAACCCATGCTTATTGCTGCTGCTTTTTATGATGATGATGGTGATGACGATGGTGACGGTGATGATGATGACGATGATGCAAACCAATAATCATCAACCATAATCAACTCGAACTTATCTCTGAATCAATGGCGACGCTGCTTGTAAAGCGAATTAAGATATCTGAGAAAATCATGCACCGGATGCCTCGTGATACCACGTGACACTTCCTCTCCAGGTTCATTCGGTTCATGAGAAGTCTCGGGTGCAAACGCGCAGTTCTATATACATCCACACATCGTGCTTATGCCAGGAAGAAATACCATTGTGGAGTAGATCTTAGTCCCGTTGGAGCATCGTGTTTCTTTTATTGATTATGTTTAAACTATATCGTACACTACTTTTCTCTCTGTTTACAATAGTTTCTGACTTTACGATGGACACTTACTATTGCGCACCAGACTGTTTATAATGCCGACACTTGATACATCGTATTGATGAAATGTCAAGACATATTAAGAATTTCTGTTTTTTATCATACGGATGCCAGATTCAAGTATTTATCTTTTCCAATGCGTAGTGGATAAAACTAAACCTGACATAATACATGTGGCATTTTGTCAAATGTTATATTCGCCCTAAAAGTGAAGATTGTGTTCATCAGTGTAAGGCTTCGGTTAAAGGAGACTGTGGGGTTGCCCGGCGGTTAAAGTGGGGTTGCCCGGCGGTTAAAGTGGGGTTGCCCGGCGGTTAAAGTGGGGTTGCCCGGCGGTTAAAGTGGGGTTGCCCGGCGGTTAAAGTGGGGTTGCCCGGCGGTTAAAGTGGGGTTGCCCGGCGGTTAAAGTGGGGACACCAGAAATGGGCTTCACACATTGTACTCTTCGGCGTTACGAGCGAACGCTTAACCACTGGGCGAAACCCCCCAGGAACGCAGTTAAGCTGGTAAACACTTTGTCAAAGGATAAAGGTGCACTTTTCTTAATTGTTTGCACTTTTATTCCCAAGTGTTTATAATCCCCAATATGTACAAATATATTTACAGAAATAATGGTGTGTCCAATTATGACATTAGATGTGTCTCCAAATATGACACTATAATAGTGTGTCCAAATATGACACTGTTCAATGGCGGGTTAAAAATATGAACTCTACAAAAGCGTGTCCAAATACGACACTACACAAAACGAGACACCAAATGTGTGATCTGTAATGTGTTCAATGAATTCTTCAATAACTATCAAGTTTCTCAAATAATGTCTACAAATTAGACACAAAATATTCAAAAGTTACTTCAAATTCATTCATTTGTATCAGAAAGACACAAAAGGAGACAGTCACCAAAGTGTGACTGCTCTCATACAAGTCAAGAACCGAAGTGTAGCAACCACGTGCTGATCTGCACGGGGTGCAGCAGCAAAAATGTCAATTTCAATGCGGGTTCGCTCGAACGTTTTAGAATGTCCATGAAGGGGGTGTTCGGCCAGTCCTTCTGTGGCTCTTCATTCTGGACACGTTTGTTGGACTCAATGGATCTGGATGAACAAACAAGATCTCTTCTTGGGGGACACTCCCTCGATATTGAGGATCATAAACTGCTATTCCCTGGGGGACTATTATTCCTCTACAGTGGACTCACTTGCCGTTACATTTAACTAACTCTTCCCTACTGCTCAATTACAAATCTCCAAGTTTGGAGGAGCTAAAGACACTCACTCATTCTATCTTCAACTGAGCGACTTACGATGACTGAATTAAATTGAACTAAGTTGTGAATTTGCAAAGTGCATTTTCAAATTAACTACTGTTTAAATGCACTAAGACAATGACTGATCACGTCAAAGCTTGGCACTTGTGAGACAGGTCGTGAGTGATATTTTCTGCTACTCGGCTTTCTTGCAGTATATCGTTCAACGGCAATTGGCGGCATGGTGAAAAAACCTATCGCCATGTTTTGGTACGTGACTATGATGCTTCCTGCAGATGTTGACCTTTCGATAGGAGAGTGTTGGCTCTATGGCTCTGTCAGTTCCTGCAAGTAGGTAGCAGCCAAACCAAACCCTGCCTTGTAAACCAGCGTGAGTAGTTTACGTTGTGCTCTTTGTTGAGCTGGCTGCCAGAGTGGTTTGTCAATATTGCAGCGAGGTGTTCTTGATTAGGTGTTCTTGTCAGAATCCTCGGAGATTTATCCTGAACCGTAGGACTATGTTGAACAGTGCGAGTTGCGGTGACCGTAGGACTGTGTTGAACAGTGCGAGTTACGATGACCGTAGGACTGTGTTGAACAGTGCGAGTTACGATGACCGTAGGACTATGTTGAACAGTGCGAGTTACGATGACCGTAGGACTATGTTGAACAGTGCGAGTTACGATGACCGTAGGACTATGTTGAACAGTGCGAGTTACGATGATCGTAGGACTATGTTGAACAGTGCGAGTTACGATGACTGTAGGACTATGTTGAACAGTGCGAGTTACGATGACCGTAGGACTATGTTGAACAGTGCGAGTTACGATGACTGTAGGACTATGTTGAAGTGTGCTTGTTACGATGACCGTAGGACTATGTTGAACAGTGCGAGTTACGATCAGCGGTAGGACTATGTTGAACAGTGCGAGTTACGATGACCGTAGGACTATGTTGAAGAGTGCGAGTTACGATGACTGTAGGACTATGTTGAACAGTGCGAGTTACGATCACCGTAGGACTATGAAGTTACGAGTTACGATGACCGTAGGACTGTGTTGAATCACCGTAGGACTATGCGAGTTACGATGATCGCAGGACTATGTTGAACAGTGCGAGTTACGATGACCGTAGGACTATGTTGAACAGTGCGAGTTACGATGACCGTAGGACTATGTTGAACAGTGCGAGTTACGATGACTGTAGGACTATGTTGAACAGTGCGATAACAGTAGACTATGTTGTTGAACAGTGCGAGTTACGATGACCGTAGGGACTATGTTGAAGAGTGCGAGTTACGATGACCGTAGGACTATGTTGAACAGTGCGAGTTACGAAGAGTGTTGCAGTTACGATGACCGTAGGACTATGTTGAAGAGTGCGAGTTACGATGACTCGGACTAGGACTATGTTGAAGGAGTGCGAGTTACGATGACCGTAGGACTATGTTGAAGAGTGCGAGTTACGTAGGACTATGTTGAAGAGTGCGAGTTACGATGACCGTAGGACTATGTTGAACAGTGCGAGTTACGATGACTGTAGGACTATGTTGAAGAGTGCGAGTTACGATGACCGTAGGACTATGTTGAACAGTGCGAGTTACGATGACCATAGGACTATGTTGAAGAGTGCGAGTTACGATGACCGTAGGACTATGTTGAAGAGTGCGAGTTACGATGACCGTAGGACTATGTTGAACAGTGCGAGTTACGATGAGTGCGAGTTACGATGACCGTAGGACTATGTTGAACAGTGCGAGTTACGATGACCGTAGGACTATGTTGAAGAGTGCGAGTTACGATGACCGTAGGACTATGTTGAACAGTGCGAGTTACGATGACCGTAGGACTATGTTGAAGAGTGCGAGTTACGATGACCGTAGGACTATGTTGAACAGTGCAGATGACCGTAGGACTCAGTTGAAGAGTGCGAGTGAACCGTAGGACTATGTTGAAGAGTGACTACCTCCTCATTTCAAGCAGCTTAATTTTCAACACTCCGTTTGGGAAGCCTAGTGGTCTCGTCACGCCTGGGTGCGATTCTCAACATGGGTACAATGCGTGAGGCCCGTTTCTGGTGTCCCCCGCCGTGATATTGCTTCAATATTGCTAAAACAGCGTAAAACCATACTCACTCTCTGATTGTCTCGTCACTTTATTGTCAATAGAAAAGTACTGGTATTATTCTAACACCCGTGGGTTCCCTTGACAAATTATGTCTATTAACTTTTACACATGGCTTTATTTCGGGGACAGTGTGAGCCCATGTCAGGAACAGTGCTGTTGGAACCACATGGACTTAATTCAAATATACCAGGGTTGCCAAATTGCTAGTCTGTCTCACAGTCCATAAACCACATTATTTTCCCTACTGCCAAGCCCTCTCTGCAGTGCTAAAGTCCTAAATAAAGCAAGTCTAGATTTCCTCAGGTTCAGGTTCTGAATCTCTGGTCTCCCTGGGGCTCCTTTTCAATTTAAATGGGCTTGTTTGTTACGATCAAAATTATATATATTCAGAGAGACTAAGCATTAGTCTTCCAAATTGCCTGTCCTTTGTGAATATCAACCTTTGTGAATACTAACCACAAGATGTGGGGAGTTGGAGGGGGCTTTATCAGGTTTAACACAAAAAGTATTTCGAAGAATATTTTTACAGATGTTTCTCTTGTCAGATCTACAAAACGTCATTAGGATGAACACGGCGTCCATGTATAATCTGTTTTTGTTCAGTATAGACGGAATTTCTCTAACTTCTCAACCTGTTTCTTCGCGCTTAAAACCACGCTCAAATAACACTGTTCCAGGATTTAGTTTATTTTCGTATCATCCCAAAACGTTCCATGTGTAAGGATCGCCAATAACAATCCATTTAATCGTTGTAGTTTAAACAAAGTGTATTGCTCTTGGCGCTATAAAACGTTCGCTGAATTTCAGTCGTTTTTCTCTCCCGATTAAGCACAAGCTAAGACGTGGGAAGAAAAACATCACAGATATCAAAGGTCTCTTGAACAAATGACCGGCGGCGGCGTCGTCTCATCATCATATGATTACTAATTAACCTACAAATTTTAACGCTTTGAACTTTTGGCATATCAAGTTAATACGATCGTAGAAATTACCGGTTGTTGATTCTCGTGGATCTAACGGTACCGGCATTGACTGACAATACGGATGATGTCGTCGGTTGTCGTTGTCTTCATATGACGACCAATAACCGTTCCTTTCCATAAGCTCCAAGATGTGTCATTAATGTTGAAATGATTCTATCACATGCGTGTTCTTTGCTACGAATTTGACAGAAGCGGTCCCGTGGACACTAAGCAATCGACGTCAAGAATAGTGACGTTGTAAAATTCGATAAACTACGCTTTGGATTCGAATCATCCTCGGTAGATAATTATTTTGATTATTATTCTTATTTTATCGTTCATTTTAAAGAAATTCAATCAAAGATATCTGAAAAGGAGCACGCCTCTTAACTCGGATAAGTAGCCTCAAAGAACCGCCTCCGTTGTGTAGTGGTTAGAGCGTCCGCCCGGAGAGCGGAAGGTCGCGGGTTCGATCCCCGACCGCATCATACCAAAAAAGACGTTAAAATATGGTACTTGTTGGTCCCTGTCTGGCGCTCGGCATTAATGGGTACAACAAGCACTGGTCGGCTCGGAGTCAGTATACTGTGTCTGAGTGGGGTATTCATGCTTCACTGCGGCATGGTATCTCAGTGGGCTAGCACTATAAAACCTGCTTCAGTCTGGGCTAGTACAAGCAGCCGCACATACACATACACACGCATGCACGTCGTCATATGAGCGAAATATTCTCAAGCACGACGATAAACCCAATTTCCCCTCACCTCACCTCACGTAACCTCAAAAACCTAACCTGGTTTTATCCCCAATCAGGCGGGGAGACAAGAAGTACCACCTTTTAATGTCCTTTTGTAATGCGGGGATCAAATTGCCGACCTTTCGTTCTCAGGAGTCACAAATCCCAAAATTCAGATATTGTACTTCAAAAACCCTCGACTGTGCAATCGACGGACTGTGACTGATCGAATCTGGACCAGGCAAACCAGTGATTTGTAGGCAAGCTCCGACTTACACTGGCGGTGTATGAGGCACTCAATAAACCAAGAATCTGTCAGTGGCCAAGAAGGGACATACAAAACAATATCGTGTTCTCGCATCGTGTTATCAGTTTCTCGTCTCGTGCTATCGCTTTCTCGTTTCGTGGTATCGCTTTCTCGTCTCGTGTTATCGCTTTGTCGTCTCATGCTATCGCTCTATTGCTTTCTCCCGGCCATAACTGAAGACGATAAAACGACGTCCCCTTTACGCCACCATAAACGTATGTCCATTAAGTTGCTTCTCATACCCAGTATCAGAATGGTCACGACATTGACTCCAGAATCCTTGACTACTTCCTGAACACACACCAAGAAACAGTTATAGGATGGAAGAAACGTTGTATCTCAATGCGACCATTGAGAAAGAATAAATTTAACTGGCGACCCCAACACCAACACCGTTCAACGACATCAATCTTACATTAGTGACCTACTTGACCATTACATGCAGTTTTTAAAGGGGTGTTGTCTAGTGAATATCCGGGGGATCATGTCACCCGTCGTGGCAAAGTCCATTTGACCGAGATGCATTTCTATGGAGCTGGACACTGGGTGATACAGGGTGGGGATAAATCCCCCGTGGTTTCACAATGCCTAGTGGATTCCGACCATTACTAACCACGAGTGAGTGAGAGAGAGATTGAGAGAGAGAGAGAGAGAGAGAGAGAGAGAGAGAGAGAGAGAGAGAGAGAGAGAGAGAGAGAGAGAGAGAGAGAGAGAGTGAGAGAGAGAGAGAGAGAGAGAGAGAGGAGAGAGAGAGAGAGAGAGAGAGAGAGAGAGAGAGAGAGAGAGAGAGAGAGAGAGAGATGGAGAGAGAGAGGAGAGAGAGATGGAGAGAGAGGAGAGAGAGAGATGGAGAGAGAGAGGAGAGAGAGAGATGGAGAGAGAGAGATGGAGAGAGATGCTCCAAATTATACATATATATAGAGAAGATATATAATGTCACGTGTGCAGATTGTTGTATGCAGCCATGCATCCCCACAGGACTTGGGAAGTATTATCTCCCTACCATATAAACAAACAAACTCATTTAAATTGGAATGTCTAGTTATGAATAAATTAGACAAACCAACAATTGTATCACCGTGAATAAACATGGCGTGATCGATTAAATTAGACACAACAATATATCACCGTGAATAAACATGCGTGATCGATTATTAGCATATTGGTCCATTAATTGGCATTTCGGTTCAGATCTTAATAACTTGGCTTCATTAAATGGCAATGATCCCTTTCGTGTTGCCAGAAGGAATCAGTCAATGTCCTTTCGGGACAAATACCCGTACGTACGTTCGGTGCAGGAAATCATTAATTAGTTTCAAATACACCCTCCACGGAAAATATTTGACGTAGTCCAAAACAGCGGGGCATCATCGATCGCTATAGAAATACACCGCGTATCAATAATTTCTATCGACGAACCTCAGAAATCTAATTTTGTAAACAAGATAAATCGCATTAAATACAGAGCTGGACCCGTGATGCCCGATTTCGGCTTATCGAATTAGGTAATTACTTTCATCTCTGGTATTAGCGTTTATTTTTAATTAGAAGCCATGCTGTTCGGTTGACTTTGATGTTTGGATAAGCCCTGTACGCTGCAGCGTGCACGACGCATTGCCCCTCTACATCATGTGGTCGGATGTCAGAGCTGACCGGAGATGATGCTTTAAAATTAATTTATTGATGGAAGAAACGGAGTCGACGGAGTCAAAAGTCGTTGTTCCATTTCTCGGATGTTGTCCGTGGCATAGATGTTCAGGTCTGGTGAGGCTGGTTGTATGGGTGGGGAGAGACTGGGTCGGGGTTATATATGGCGGACTGGTTGAGGGAGAAGCGGGTTGACAGACAGATAGACAGACGGTCTGACGGACTGATAGAGGGACGGACGGACGGACGGAAGAGCAGGCGGACGGACAGCTTGTTCAATTAATTCCAGTGGTCCGGATTGCAGTGATACAGATAGTCCGTTTGGCTCAAAAGCGGACCGATGAATTGCAATCTAACTCGAAAACTAATAAACATATAATAATACTCAATGAAACGCTGATCATAATCAAAACATCACACCAACTCTGTGATTTATTTGCAGAATATATGTACTAAAATTTTAAAAAGTTGTTTAACAAACTATAATTAAAATTTGGACACAGTTCACTATTTGTTACGAGGGAGGAGTGCAGAGAAAGGGACAGCCAGGTGTTCGAGAAGCACATGCACAAGTGCCGACAAAGCTATTGATTCATTTATCTGTGCTGTGCCGTCTCCATCCTTTCTCTAACACCCGGCTGTCCCTTTCTCTGCACTCCTCCCTCGTACCAAATGGTGAACTGTGTCAATATTGTAATGACAGTTTGTTAAACAACTTTTTAATTTTTAGGACATAAATTCTGCAAAAGCTTCACAGAGTTGGTCTGACGTTTTGATTATGATCAGTGTTTCATTGAGTATTTTATGTTTTTTAGTTTTCGAGTTAAATTGCAATTCATGGGTCCGCTTTTGAGCCAAACGGACTATACGTTTATACGTTAATAAACATATTAAAATACTCAAAGAGAAACAAATGTCACCATTCCATGTGTTTAAGATCCAGCATAAGAATAAAAACTTAAACTTAAACTTAAATAATTACAAACTTTTCAGATTTAGTTAACTTGTTAAAACTTGATAGGATATATTATGTCCTCGTTCCTGTTGTATAAAGCGTTGTAGAATTCATCTTCAGTTTGGTCAATATTATTTAATTTACAGTGCTCGGGTTGACTGTATGATGAGTGAGTGAGTATGGTTTTACGCCGTTATTATTCCAGCAATATCACGGCGGGTGACACCAGAAGTTGGCTTCACACATGGTACCTATGTGGGAAATAGAACCCGGGTCTTCGGCGTGACGAGCGAACGCTTTAACCACTAGGCTACCCCACCGTCACTGTACGATGAACATCATCATCGTCGTCATCGTCATCATCATCATCATTTTTGTCAGTGTTGTTGCAAATAGCGTGTCTTTTTACAAAGACACTGAAGTATGAGTTCTACATAGTGAAACCCCGTTAGCCCGGACCTGGCTAATCTGGACACATCGTCTTCCTGCTGTTGTATGCGTCTATATATCATTTAAGAACACTATTATGTTCCCGTTTAGTAGATGAACCTGGGATATTGAGTGTGTGTTCTAACGCTTTTACAACTAAGCTACCAATGAGTGAGTTTAGTTTTACGCCGCATTCAGCAATAATCCAGCTATATGGCGGCGGTCTGTAAATAATCGGATCTGGACCAAACAATCCAGGGATCAACAGCATGAGCATCGATCTACGCAATTGGGATACGATGACATGTGTCAACCAAGTCAGCCTGACCACCCGATCCCGTTAGTCGCCTCTTTCGACAAGCATGGGTTACTGAAGATCAATTTTATCTCGGATCTTCACGGGGCAATAGTCTACCAACACCTGGATGAAGGCTTTGTCTCTGAAAATGTATAATCTTGATAGAAACATTGAGATGGGAGTCTTTGAACTTGTGTAAAATCTAGCCTTAGTAAATTATAAATATTATGTGTATTGATGCAACCCTGGACAGAGGTGCGTGATCAAAGCGCAACATTATTATCCAGGTCATTGACCGATCGCGTGATCAATATGCTTGTGATTTTCAGCCACTCTGGGGAGTATACAGCCAAAGCTGCCTTAGCGAGTGCTAGAAGGTCAACAGTCGCCATCTCATCCTTCCGGGTACCCACTGTACTGCTTGGTGATCAAAGGCATATTTCGAGCTAAGTCACTTGCCTCAGGGGTCACCCCATATAATATTGTACGTGTTAGACATGATATCGATATCGAAAATGCTACACTTAGGGCTAGAGAATTACAGTAAGAGCTGGCATTAGTGAGTGAGTTGGGTTTTATGCCGCCTTTAGTAACGTTCCAGCAACATCACGACACTAGACACCAGAATTTCAGCTGGGGACATCACATACTGAAATGGGGGAAATGGGCTTCACTTATTATACCCATATTGGGAATCGAACCCAGGCCTTCGACGAGAGGAGCGATAGCTTCAAACACTGCCACCTCGGGCTTAGAGGAGTAGCCTCTCACCCAGAACCTTAAGAATAAATTAGGAAAGAAATCCACCACAAGTCTAAATGAAGTCTGAAATTAAGCTCTAGTCTGGGCTCCATTAGGATTTAATGTTATTTGCAGATTTAATGTTATTTGCATGGATATATATTTGTAAAGATAATAACTCTATTTCTGATACTAACCGCTCGTCGCAGTCGAAGGGAAAATGAGAGGGCTCAGGGCAGTGAGATAGACTCGTGAGCAGGTCATGCTTTGTATAGTGACAGCGAAAGACATTATCTGTGATTGCCGAAGTGCTGTGGTAATGACAGGCAGGACAGTGGAACGCACTCCGTGCCTTAGAAGCTTTTCTTCACAACAACGACGACCCGTTGCCGTAGTTCAACGTTACAGTCCACGCGCGTATTATTTTATGACAGACTACAAATAAAGCGTCCACAATATACGTTGAATGTGGCATTTGTGTGATCTTAAGTCCCTGGCTATTGTATTTATTGCTGAGACGATCACAGCTGAAATAGGATATTTATGTCTATCGGCAACTGATGTGTCAATTTCACTTAACCTCGTTTTCACTTGTCAGTCGTGATCGTCTACATGTATATATCTTCGTACGTGCGGCCTAGTTTATGACATGCGCAGTTTCTGTTTATGTCCTGTCCTTGCTAACGCACTTGCTTCTCAGCCATAAGTATATATTAAATATACGTCAATATCATCTGACAGAAGTATAGCTACCATAACGGTACCGACAGGAAGAACATGTTTGTAACGAGATCCTAATAACTAACTGTAATTTCCACAAAAGCACAAGTACAAGCAGTAGTACATTTGATATCATCTTTTGTGTGTACATAATATATTAAAGATTAAGTTTTACCTACAATATTTACCTACAGCTGAATACAAATTTCAGCAATGCTATTTTATAGTAATTAACCTGTTTGGATGATAAAAAGGGTAAATGTTTTAGAGTCGCTGTTTTTATTTCATTTATGAGAGAGATTGAGAGAGAGAGAGATTGAGAGAGAGAGAGAGAGAGAGAGAGAGAGAGAGAGAGATGAGATAGAGAGAGAGAGATGGGGAGAGAGAGAGAGAGAGGGAGGAGAGACTGAGAGAGAGAAGAGAGAGAGAGAGAGAGAGAGAGTGAGAGAGAGAGAGACTGAGAGAGAGTGAGATAGAGAGAGAGAGAGAGAGAGAGAGAGAGAGAGAGAGAGAGAGAGAGAGAGAGAGAGAGACAGAGAGAGAGAGAGAGAGAGAGAGAGAGAGAGAGAGAGAGAGAGAGAGAGAGAGAGAGAGAGAGAGAGAGAGAGAGAGAGAGAGAGGAGAGAGAGAGTGCAGAAAGAGCCACGTTTGAAGTTAAACATTTTAAGTAGAGATAATATAACTAAAAATAGTTAAACATTTTAAGAATGACTCAACACATATAGAAACAGATGTAGTAGTAAATTAACATACAAAATATCCAAAACCATATTCGTGTGTAGTCTTGAACCCTATATTCCGAGGTATTTCTTGAACACACAAACAGATTACGCGTCGTTATGTAATTATCTCCCTTCACCTGTACGCAACCGCTTGTCAGAGGAAACCTTTACGTCACCCTTGCAAGACTATCATATGATTAATCTCTTGCACACCCACCTAACCTTCTTTTATATACTTATTGTATATTCATAATTTGAGCTATGGATTTTAAGAAACTTATATAATATCGTTGAAATAAGTATTCAACAACGTGTTACTGAAAATGACAGCTCCGAGCTCCATAGTAACACGCAAAGTTAACCAGATCACCGCCTGCAGCTAAGATCATAAATTGGTACTAAAACTGGCAAAAAGATCGATTCCAGGTCATTGATTGAAAGCAATATAAGTTTACCCATCCATATATAAATGAACATTTTCATGATTATTATTACGATTGTAGGGGCATTTAATGTATCAACAATATGCATGTGCTTTTTAATGTGTGTTTAAACAATATAATTGACATTTCACTTTTAAATATGACACTACTGTGAAAAATTAACCTTTGTAGGATCAATAATTTTCTGTGATGGAGGCACTTTCTTGGTATCACATACACCCATGTATTTTAATGCTTATATACAGTCACCATCATCATCATGATCATCATCACCACCAAATCATCGTCATCATCATCATCATCATCATCAATATCTGCAGCGGCAGCATTTATGTCAGTGTTGTTGCACATAACGTGTCTTTTTGCAAAGTCACAGCTTTTCCTTAGAAACACAATCTACGTCAAACTTAATAAGAAAACACCTGTGCTAACGCTCATCAAAACGCCCTATTGTCACGAAGGGTTGTCAATAGCTTATCTCTTGCACATCAATCAATGCCTCAACTGGCAAAACAGCAGCTATTTCAGGTGCGCGGGCTTAATTGATTCAATACAAACACGAAGAGCCTCGTCTTCAAACTCTCAAAACAACTTGTGGTATTCGTGTTAAATTGTTTTCGTCTACGCGAAACCTACAGCATTCTCTTTCCAGCGCTTCATTCACAAGACGAAAACCATCACCATCACTGTACTGAATATTGCCGAGTCCCTGGTCTGTTGCTAACCGCTACTGCGCAAGCGCTGGATATTTGCCAGCCTCTCTTATATTGAAGCGCTCTAAGCTTCTGCCATATATGGAATGTGACATTGACCTACAGTTCGGCAAATCTGGGTTAATAGTGGCACGACGTAAACAGTCGGACCATCCAGTGTGATAAATTGGTTTGTTTAGATTGTGTTATCAGCAGTGGTCCGTCATTTAAGGCTTGTAACTATGTGTACGGCATTGTTTGATTTGGGATGTCTATCTGTTGGTAGTACGGACGAGTATATTTGACCAACGTATTCGTTTCTCTGTTTCTATGTCACATTTCAATATTTCGAGTCAAAATAAAATAAACTGATTTCCTTTTATGCAATTCTGGGGCAGAAAATCGAATTTTATGCATTTTAATCGGTTGTTTTCGAGGTTTAATTTCGAATTGCTCCCCATGGTGATTTGAAACCTGACTTGCACTGAACGGACGGAGTCTGTTTAAAGCAGATGGTGAATATAGTTTTGTGACCAAGATATCGATCTATGTATGTTTGTATTTTGGCTAAAAATACACTCAACATCATTGCAGCTGTATGGCGGGTTTCTGTAATTAATGGAGTCTGGACCAGACAATCCAGTGACTGACATCATGAGCATCGATCTACG
Source organism: Haliotis rubra (assembly GCF_003918875.1). Classification (NCBI taxonomy): domain Eukaryota; kingdom Metazoa; phylum Mollusca; class Gastropoda; order Lepetellida; family Haliotidae; genus Haliotis; species Haliotis rubra. Next base: position 606,974 of record NW_025767512.1, read on the forward strand.
CAATCAACCAAGTCAGCGAGCCTGATCATCCAATTAAATAAACATGGATTGCCGTGTCCTAATGTCTCCATTGAACCCCAGGGGCGGTGGGCTAGCCTAGTGGTTAAAGCGTTCGCCCGTCACGCGGAAGACCCGGGTTCTTTTCCAACATGGGTACAATGTGTGAAGCCCATTTCTGGTGTCTCCTGCCGAGATGTTGCTGGAATATTGCTGGAATATTGCTAAAAGCGACGTAAAACTAAACATTCACTCCTGGAACCACGAGTTATTAAAGACATGTATGATTTATTTTTTTCTATTTTGTGCATATCTTGCTTTTACTGTTTCTAACTAATTTCATTACACGTCTTAAATCAAAGTAAAAAAACCCGACAACTGTTATAAATGTTAAGATTGATGTTATATGTTTAAGGTTTTTTTAAAAAAATGAATTGGCTTCATCCATTTTTGTTTAATTTCACATTTGACTTGTCAGTGACTTGAGCGTAAGATGTAGTTTTGTCACGCAGTGCAAAAGTTAATCTTATAACTTAGTTTATGTAACATCACATTCCTCATGCCTCATTTTAGAAAGATTTCATTTTTTCAGCTAACCAAATCTAGTTATATAATCTTAACTGCTTTATTTTTTATGCAGTCGTGATTGATGAATTGTCAATGTGTTATTTTTAATGGATCAATTCAACATTAATACATCTTCGACCAGTAAAAAAGTCGCAGACTGTCAGAGAGACGTAGCTCACCTTCGTTTTTTATACGACAAGTGGCAAATTGATAAACCAATGCGATGTAAGCATCCTTCAAATTACCGCACGAGACGTCATAAAGTGCATCGATCTATAGAGCTTCCTCGTCCGTCATGACGTATATTGGTTGTTGCGCATTTAGCAGTAATTGTGATAAACGTATATGTCAAAATTAACATGTCAAATTGTCAGCCGAGACCTGGCTTGTTCGTTAGCACTGATATACTGCTTTTGTTGCGGGAAGAGATTTTATGCAATTAGCTGGTAATTTTACATCATTACACGGGAGCTGCTGAACTTGTGCGCCATGTGTGACTGGGCATGGGCTGTAGTAGTGGTAGGCGTTGTAGTGGAGATGACTGTTGTAGCTTGAGATGTTGAAGATACTGTAGCTGCAGTTGTGGGCGTGGTTCTTGTCGTAGTAGGCGTTTGAGGTATAGTGGCAGTAGACGTGGTAGTAGTTGTGGCAGTAGACGTGGTGAATGTAGTAATGGACGTAGATGTAGTTCCAGAAGAGGCTGTAGATGTAGTGGCAGTAGACGATGTAGTTGTTGTGGCAAGAGACTTGATAGTAGTTGTGGCAGTAGACGTGGCGAATGTAGTAATGGACGTAGATGTAGTTCCAGAAGTGGCTGTAGATGTAGTGGCAGTAGACGTGGTAGTTGTAGTGGCAGTAGACGTGGTAGTAGTTGTAGCAGTAGACGTGGTGAGTGTAGTAGTAGACGTAGATGTAGTTCCAGAAGAGGCTGTAGATGTAGTGCCAATAAACGCTGTAGATGTAGTGTCAATAGACGATGTAGCTGTAGTGGCAAGAGACGTGGTAGTTGTTGTAGCAGTAGACAGGGTGAGTGTAGTAGTAGACGTAGATGTAGTGTCAATAGACGATGTAGCTGTAGTGGCAAGAGACGTGGTAGTTGTTGTAGCAGTAGACGTGGTGAGTGTAGTGTCAATAGACGATGTAGCAATAGTAGTGGCAAGAGACGTGGTAGTTGTTGTAGCAGTAGACGTGGTGAGTGCAGTAGTAGACGTAGATGTAGTGCCAATAGACGCTGTAGATGTTGTGGCAGTAGACGTAGTAGATGTTGTGGCAGTAGGCGTGGTGAGTGCAGTAGTAGACGTAGATGTAGTGCCAATAGACGCTGTAGATGTTGTTGCAGTAGACGTAGTAGTTGTTGTGGCAGTAGGCGTGGGGAGTGTAGTAGTAGACGTAGATGTAGTGCCAATAGACGCTGTAGATGTAGTGTCAATAGACGATGTAGATGTAGTGGCAAGAGACGTGGTAGTTGTTGTGACAGTAGACGTAGTAGATGTTGTGGCAGTAGACGATGTAGATGTAGTGTCAATAGACGCTGTAGATGTTGTGGCAGTAGACGTAGTAGATGTTGTGGCAGTAGGCGTGGGGAGTGCAGTAGTAGACGTAGATGTAGTGCCAATAGACGCTGTAGATGTTGTGACAGTAGACGTAGTAGTTGTTGTAGCAGTAGACGTGGTTAGTGTAGTAGTAGACGTAGATGTAGTGCCAAATGACGCTGTAGATGTAGTGTCAATAGACGATGTAGATGTAGTGGCAAGAGACGTGGTAGTTGTTGTGACAGTAGACGTGGTGAGTGCAGTAGTAGACGTAGATGTAGTGTCAATAGACGATGTAGATGTAGTGGCAAGATACGTGGTAGTTGTTGTAGCAGTAGACGTGGTGAGTGTAGTAGTAGACGTAGATATAGTGCCAAATGACGCTGTAGATGTTGTGTCAATAGACGATGTAGATGTAGTGGCAAGAGGCGTGGTAGTTGTTGTGTGACAGTGACGTGAGTTAGTTGTAGCCAATAGACGCTGTAGATGTTGTGGCAGTAGACGTAGATGTTGTGGCAGTAGGCGTGGTGAGTGCAGTAGTAGACGTAGATGTAGTGCCAATAGACGCTGTAGATGTTGTTGCAGTCGACGTAGTAGTTGTTGTAGCAGTAGACGTGGTGAGTGTAGTAGTAGACGTAGATGTAGTGCCAATAGACGCTGTAGATGTTGTTGCAGTAGACGTAGTAGTTGTTGTAGCAGTAGACGTGGTGAGAGTAGTAGTAGACGTAGATGTAGAGCCATTAGACGCTGTAGATGTAGTGTCAATAGACGATGTAGGTGTAGTAGTAGTAGTAGACGTGGTAGTTGTTGTGACAGTAGACGTGGGGAGTGTAGTAGTGAGTGAGTGGGTTTAGTTTTACGCCGCACTCAGTAATATTCCAGCTATATGGCGGCGGTCTGTAAATAATCGAGTCTGGACCAGACAATCCAGTGATCAACAGCATGAGCATCGATCTGCGCATTTGGGAACCGATGACAAGTGTCAACATGTCAGCGAGCCCGACCACCCTGACCACCCGATCCCAATAGTCGCCTCTTACGACAAGCATGGGTTACTGAAGATCAATATTCTAACCCGGACCTTCAGGGTAGAGCGCTGTAGTAGACGTAGATGTAGTGTCAATAAACGCTGTAGGTGTTGTGGCAGCAGACGTGGTAAATGTAACAGGCAGGCAAGGTGGTTGTAGAAGTTGACGCAGATGACGTGTAAGTAGACAGGGTAGAAGTAGTCGCCGTTGACGTTGTAGCTGTCTTAGAAAGCAGTGTTTGTGGAAGGGTAGTGGTTGGGGATGGCCGTGGCGGTGTGGTGTGGGGTGTCGTGCTTGAGAATATTTCGCTGTGTGTGTGTGCATGTGTGTGTGTGTGTATGTGTGTGTGTGGTTGTTGTACTAGTGTGTTTTATAGTGCTAGTGAAATACCATGCCGCAGTGAAGCATGGATACCCCACTCAGACTCATTATACTGACTCCGAGCCGACCAGTCCTTGATGTACCCGGTAATGCCGAGCGGCCAACAAGTACCATGGTTCGAACCCGCGACCTTCCGCTCTCGGGCGGACGCTCTATGGAGGAACTGTTTTGTTTGCTGACGATACCCATTGGCAAAACTCACGAACATATATCACCATATTGACATTCCATTGATAATATATCGGAGGAATCTGGTACCCGTTAAGAACGATGTTATTTAAACATTCATCAACAACAGTGGTTTAATGAAATTGACTATACTACTCAAACCGTGCCAATATGACTTACATGTTTTTTTAAAAAACAAAACAACACAGATCCTCAGCGGAAATCGATTGGACCGTTTGTTACCGAGATCCAGGCACCACGTGGGTCTTTCGTGCGGAGATAAGAATAATCTCCACTTTCTTACCTCACCTTCTTCCCATGATCCTCTTCGGTCTTCCCGACTATTATTGGTGCACGCGTCCCCTTTGGAAGCAGGCAGGGTCTGAGAAAGCACGCAGATAGCAGTAATGATTGTCGTTAGCTGTCAGTCAACTCGCTTGATGGTGATACATGAGCGTCTTTTGTGTTTTCCGCTATTAACTGTGGTAATGACGACATAATCTGTTGCAGTACATGTGTCACCATCAAGGACACATCCTGGTATAACAGAACTGGTCTAGATCGCTAGATTGCTGGGTCCCTTGTAGGACTATATTCCCGTGGTCGGCTGTGTAGTCACAGACAAATCTATGCTCTTGGGTTTGTTGGTTGTGGGCGTGGCGTGGCGGTGCGATGCGTTGCGTTGCGTTGCGTTGCGTTGCGTTGCGTTTCGGTGCGTTGCGGTGCGTTGCGGTGCGATGCGGTGCGGTGCGTAGCGGTGAGGTGCGGTGCGGTGCGGTGGGGTGGGGTTCGGTTCGGTTCGTTGCGTTGCGTTGCGGTTCGGTTCGGTTCGGTTCGGTTCGGTTCGTTGCGGTGTGGTTCGGTTCGGTTCGGTTAGGTGCGGCACGGTGTGGTGCGTAGCGTTGCGTTGCGGTGCGGTGCGGTGCGGTGCGGTTCGGTTCGGTTCATTGCGGTGCGGTGCGGTGCGGTGCGGTGCGGTCAGTGTACGTGTTTGGGTTTAGACGGTGTGGTGAGAGATTGGCACTGGCGCATCACCACGTTTTGTTAGAGGCAGGATATTATGGTCTGTTTCACAGTCCCTGAACAACATTATTTCCCCTTCATCCAAGCCCTTTCTGCAATGCGAAAGTCCTAAATGAAGCAAGTCTTCATTTCCTCAGGTTCAGGTTCTGAATCTCCCGACGCTCTGGGGTTCCTTTTTAATTTAAAATTATTTGTTTCTGTCATAATTATGACTATATTCAGATATTAAACATTAATCTACAACACACTGTGTGTATTTTCTATGTGGAGGGTGCCGAACGCTTATGTCCACTCGAGTTCATACCTCTTCTTATTCACGGAGGGGTGGTGGCACTCTCTGATTGTGGTACGAATTCTGATTCGCCTTTATTTAGCCTTGGTTTGTCTTCCCTTTTATGGTGGTCGATCTTAAAAGTATTAACCGTCAACCGGAAAGTGTCAGTTCAAGCTTTCCTTCCGCGCTTGGCTGACATTATTACACTGAGATGGTATTCAATTTTTTTTTTAACCAAACCTTACACCAACGCGTCCAGTACAGTATGGTGTTCATTTCTTACACTCTCTTTCCTATCATTCACTAAGATGCATACACGAAGGTGTCCATATAGTATGTTTAGGTGCCAATATAATGCCTCACACTTTCTACCTAACACTTGGTTACATATGTTATATTTGGAATTACACTTTCTTAGTGAGGTACAGATTCTAGTACTTTTTGGGGTGAGTCCCATCCGGGATTCGAACCCACACCCTCAGAGATGGGACTCACCCAAAAATGTACTAGAATCTGTACTTTACTAAGAAAGTGTAATCCCAAAATATAACATGTTACATTTGACCACTTTCTAAAATGACATTGTGTATTTCATAACACTTGGTTGTTCAAAAATAATACTTCGACATTTAGATATGTACACTTCAGCATGTATGTTTAAATGCGGAGTCCATTTTTACATTGTGTTTCAACGTCTGTACAATGTAATAATGCCATGAGACATACCCCTCAAACGTCCTTACTCTGCACCGAGGCATTCAGATATAACGCTAAAACTTCTATTTTTGCACTAAGGCTTTTAAATGTTCCACTTAGACGTATGTATATTAGATCTAACATATATTATATTTGGGATTATACTTCCTTTGTAAAGTACAGATTCTAGTACTTTTGTTGGGCTGAGTCCCATCCGGGATTCGAACCCACAGGCACCTAATCGCCAGCACACAAAGTCAGACGCCTAGACCGCTCAGCCACCGCGGCTTCCACGGTATATTAGATCGTTAGATATTACACCGTCTGCGCTTTAATATTACACTTAGATCACAATACACTTTTCTCAACACTAAGGATCACTGTGTTAGGTTCTGGCGTGTAACTGAACAGAACAGAACCGAAATTTTATTCTCAAAAAGCACATATAGTGACACAGAGAACCTGTAGCACATGACTCTGTGTCATATATCGCATGATAGAACATTTACAAGCTCGGTTTAGAAATAAAAAACGCCGATGTGTCCTATTTTAATTCAAGCTGCAAAAACATTTTTACAGTTTAAATGACAAACAGAATTAAAACAACTGTTTTGCAATGTGTGTCCGTGTATAGCGAACCAATGTAAAGCCATGACTCACAGCCAGCCTGCTGGATCGACAGTGACGCATTTCGTTCGTTTACGATCGTCTCGAATAACTTCGCTCATCGTGTAAAGGTCATCTTGACCCATAGGTCACGCTCTGCCCTTTGTGTGATTATCTGACAGGTCAAGTGCTCGTTGACATCAATTGTTTGCATGTGTGAACTACTCGTGAATATTTACATCTCCGTACAGGGTTTCACATGCTCGGTGATGTTCAGAGTTCCCACGACAGCATTTTATATCCCTCGACTGGGAAGAGACCACCCGTTTTATAACAATACACCTTTATTAAACAGAGTGTAATGACATCACGTGTGGACGGGACTGTTTGTTTCATCAGGTGATCAGAGGAATGGGCAAATATAGGCTGCAATAAACAATTAACGTGTAATTTACTCCCAGATGGATTATCAACTCCTGGTAGACGCCATACTAAGCTTCACAAAACGCCGGAGATGCATTCATGCACAGACACATTATGCAAACATCTCGCTGTAGTAAAGCCTGTTGACATATTTCCCTTCACCATCATCAATTTTAAATGTTGCCTATGATCATATACGATCACAGCGAACATATACGTATAAACTAAACAGTGTTCCCGGAGTCTCACTGTTGAATTGATTTCGTGCAAGCATTAGCATTGATTATAAAACTCCATAGCATCACTAATAAACTCAACATTTTCATCACCCATCTACAAATGACCTTGAACTTTGTGTTTGCAAATGAGAGTAGTCTCCCTTTGACGTAGTGGAAAGAAGTTAGAAATGTCTTCGTGCAAACCTATTCAATCTTGTGTCGTGAATCTTTCGTGATTCGAGGTTGCCCAAATGGTTAGCTTAAATAACGGTACTTTATCACTTCTAGTCAACCTCATTACCGATAAACCATCTGCTGGTTCAATGACGTCATATGGCCAACATGGCATGACGGTTTGAGTCTCACGGCTACCCTCGCCTACACTGAACCTACACTGAAGCAAGAGTTTGAAGCTGAATGCAGATGCCTTTTCTGAATATACATATAATATATATGCTTTTATTCAGAACTGGCATCTAATCTTCGATATAATCCTGCTGCGCACCGCACTGCAAGACCTTCACCTTCAGAGTACAATCTATGGTCGCATCATCAGCTACAGGTATCAGTTCTTGTCTGTCATACAGACGTTAGTGAACGTTTAATCGTTTTTTCCTACAGCGAGTTATATCACGGCGCATTGGCTTGATACGTATAGTGAGTGAGTGAGTTGGGTTCTACGCCACTTTTAGCAATATTCCAGCGATATCACGGCGGGGAACACCAGAAATGGGCTTCACACATTGTACGCATGTGGGGAATCGAACCCGGGTCTTCGGCGTGACGAGCGAACGCTTTAACCACTAGGCTACCCCACCGCCCCTGATACGTGGAAGGAAACCATGGAATGATGTTGATGCCGGACGCTTACCACTTTGCATTGTACTGACAAACCTGTAGAAACATTGTCAGGATGAGAACTGGCACGTCTAAGTAACGCAACAGTGAAGATCCGGGTTAAAATTGGTCTTCAGTAACCCATGCTTGTCGTAAGAGGCGTCTTACGGGATCGGGTGGTCAGGCTCGCTGACTTGGTTGACACATGTCATCGGTTCCCAAATGCGCAGATCGATGCTCATGCTGTTGATCACTGGATTGTGTGGTCCAGACACGA